>NC_138316.1:39035000-39115000 GCF_965601325.2 Salmo salar
GCCATTCAGAGGGGTATTAAAGCCTGTTTAAAAGCACTGCCATTCAGAGGGTATTAAAGCCTGTTTAAAAGCACTGCCATTCAGAGGGGTATTAAAGCCTGTTTAAAAGCACTGCCATTCAGAGGGTATTAGAGCCTGTTTAAAAGCACTGCCATTCAGAGGGGTATTAGAGCCTGTTTAAAAGCACTGCCATTCAGAGGGGTATTAAAGCCTGTTTAAAAGCACTGCCATTCAGAGGGGTATTAAAGCCTGTTTAAAAGCACTGCCATTCAGATGATATTAGAGCCTGTTTAAAAGCACTGCCATTCAGAGGGGTATTAAAGCCTGTTTAAAAGCACTGCCATTCAGAGGGTATTAAAGCCTGTTTAAAAGCACTGCCATTCAGAGGGGTATTAGAGCCTGTTTAAAAGCACTGCCATTCAGAGTGGTATTAAAGCCTGTTTAAAAGCACTGCAATTCAGAGGGGTATTAAAGCCTGTTTAAAAGCACTGCCATTCAGAGGGGTATTAAAGCCTGTTTAAAAGCACTGCCATTCAGAGGGGTATTAGAGCCTGTTTAAAAGCACTGCCATTCAGAGGGTATTAGAGCCTGTTTAAAAGCACTGCCATTCAGAGGGGTATTACAGCCTGTTTAAAAGCACTGCCATTCAGAGGGGTATTAAAGCCTGTTTAAAAGCACTGCCATTCAGAGGATATTAGAGCCTGTTTAAAAGCACTGCCATTCAGAGGATATTAGAGCCTGTTTAAAAGCACTGCCATTCAGAGGGTATTAGAGCCTGTTTAAAAGCACTGCCATTCAGAGGGGTATTAGAGCCTGTTTAAAAGCACTGCCATTCAGAGGGGTATTAGAGCCTGTTTAAAAGCACTGCCATTCAGAGGATATTAGAGCCTGTTTAAAAGCACTGCCATTCAGAGGGTATTAGAGCCTGTTTAAAAGCACTGCCATTCAGAGGGGTATTAGAGCCTGTTTAAAAGCACTGCCATTCAGAGGGTATTAGAGCCTGTTTAAAAGCACTGCCATTCAGAGGGTATTAGAGCCTGTTTAAAAGCACTGCCATTCAGAGGATATTAGAGCCTGTTTAAAAGCACTGCCATTCAGAGGATATTAGAGCCTGTTTAAAAGCACTGCCATTCAGATGGGTATTAGAGCCTGTTTAAAAGCACTGCCATTCAGAGGGTATTAGAGCCTGTTTAAAAGCACTGCCATTCAGAGGGGTATTAGAGCCTGTTTAAAAGCACTGCCATTCAGAGGGTATTAGAGCCTGTTTAAAAGCACTGCCATTCAGAGGGTATTAGAGCCTGTTTAAAAGCACTGCCATTCAGATGGGTATTAGAGCCTGTTTAAAAGCACTGCCATTCAGAGGGTATTAGAGCCTGTTTAAAAGCACTGCCATTCAGAGGGTATTAGAGCCTGTTTAAAAGCACTGCCATTCAGAGGGGTATTAGAGCCTGTTTAAAAGCACTGCCATTCAGAGGGGTATTAAAGCCTGTTTAAAAGCACTGCCATTCAGAGGATATTAGAGCCTGTTTAAAAGCACTGCCATTCAGAGGGGTATTAAAGCCTGTTTAAAAGCACTGCCATTCAGAGGATATTAGAGCCTGTTTAAAAGCACTGCCATTCAGAGGGTATTAAAGCCTGTTTAAAAGCACTGCCATTCAGAGGGGTATTAAAGCCTGTTTAAAAGCACTGCCATTCAGAGGGTATTAGAGCCTGTTTAAAAGCACTGCCATTCAGAGGGGTATTAGAGCCTGTTTAAAAGCACTGCCATTCAGAGGGGTATTAAAGCCTGTTTAAAAGCACTGCCATTCAGAGGGGTATTAAAGCCTGTTTAAAAGCACTGCCATTCAGAGGGTATTAAAGCCTGTTTAAAAGCACTGCCTTTCAGAGGGGTATTAAAGCCTGTTTAAAAGCACTGCCATTCAGAGGGGTATTGGAGCCTGTTTAAAAGCACTGCCATTCAGAGGGTATTAAAGTCTGTTTAAAAGCACTGCCATTCAGATGGGTATTAGAGCCTGTTTAAAAGCACTGCCATTCAGAGGGTATTAGAGCCTGTTTAAAAGCACTGCCATTCAGAGGGTATTAAAGTCTGTTTAAAAGCACTGCCATTCAGATGGGTATTAGAGCCTGTTTAAAAGCACTGCCATTCAGAGGGTATTAAAGCCTGTGTAAAAGCACTGCCATTCAGAGGGGTATTAAAGCCTATTTAAAAGCACTGCCATTCAGATGGGTATTAGAGCCTGTTTAAAAGCACTGCCATTCAGAGGGGTATTAGAGCCTGTTTAAAAGCACTGCCATTCAGAGGGGTATTAGAGCCTGTTTAAAAGCACTGCCATTCAGAGGGGTATTAGAGCCTGTTTAAAAGCACTGCCATTCAGAGGATATTAGAGCCTGTTTAAAAGCACTGCCATTCAGAGTGGTATTAAAGCCTGTTTAAAAGCACTGCCATTCAGAGGGGTATTAAAGCCTGTTTAAAAGCACTGCCATTCAGAGGATATTAGAGCCTGTTTAAAAGCACTGCCATTCAGAGGGTATTAGAGCCTGTTTAAAAGCACTGCCATTCAGATGGGTATTAGAGCCTGTTTAAAAGCACTGCCATTCAGAGGATATTAGAGCCTGTTTAAAAGCACTGCCATTCAGAGGATATTAGAGCCTGTTTAAAAGCACTGCCATTCAGAGGGGTATTAAAGCCTGTTTAAAAGCACTGCCATTCAGAGGGTATTAAAGCCTGTTTAAAAGCACTGCCATTCAGAGGGGTATTAGAGCCTGTTTAAAAGCACTGCCATTCAGAGGGTATTAAAGCCTGTTTAAAAGCACTGCCATTCAGATGGGTATTAGAGCCTGTTTAAAAGCACTGCCATTCAGAGGATATTAGAGCCTGTTTAAAAGCACTGCCATTCAGAGGATATTAGAGCCTGTTTAAAAGCACTGCCATTCAGAGGGGTATTAAAGCCTGTTTAAAAGCACTGCCATTCAGAGGGTATTAGAGCCTGTTTAAAAGCACTGCCATTCAGAGGGGTATTAGAGCCTGTTTAAAAGCACTGCCATTCAGATGGGTATTAGAGCCTGTTTAAAAGCACTGCCATTCAGAGGGGTATTAAAGCCTGTTTAAAAGCACTGCCATTCAGAGGGGTATTGGAGCCTGTTTAAAAGCACTGCCATTCAGAGGGGTATTAGAGCCTGTTTAAAAGCACTGCCATTCAGATGGGTATTAAAGCCTGTTTAAAAGCACTGCCATTCAGAGGGTATTAGAGCCTGTTTAAAAGCACTGCCATTCAGAGGGGTATTAGAGCCTGTTTAAAAGCACTGCCATTCAGAGGGGTATTAAAGCCTGTTTAAAAGCACTGCCATTCAGAGGGGTATTGGAGCCTGTTTAAAAGCACTGCCATTCAGAGGGGTATTAGAGCCTGTTTAAAAGCACTGCCATTCAGATGGGTATTAAAGCCTGTTTAAAAGCACTGCCATTCAGAGGGTATTACAGCCTGTTTAAAAGCACTGCCATTCAGAGGGGTATTAGAGCCTGTTTAAAAGCACTGCCATTCAGAGGGGTATTAAAGCCTGTTTAAAAGCACTGCCATTCAGAGGGGTATTAGAGCCTGTTTAAAAGCACTGCCATTCAGAGGGGTATTAGAGCCTGTTTAAAAGCACTGCCATTCAGAGGGTATTAGAGCCTGTTTAAAAGCACTGCCATTCAGAGGGGTATTAGAGCCTGTTTAAAAGCACTGCCTTTCAGAGGGGTATTAAAGCCTGTTTAAAAGCACTGCCATTCAGAGGGGTATTAGAGCCTGTTTAAAACCACTGCCATTCAGAGGGTATTAGAGCCTGTTTAAAAGCACTGCCATTCAGAGGGGTATTAGAGCCTGTTTAAAAGCACTGCCATTCAGAGGGTATTAAAGCCTGTTTAAAAGCACTGCCATTCAGAGGATATTAGAGCCTGTTTAAAAGCACTGCCATTCAGAGGGTATTAGAGCCTGTTTAAAAGCACTGCCATTCAGATGGGTATTAGAGCCTGTTTAAAAGCACTGCCATTCAGAGGGTATTAGAGCCTGTTTAAAAGCACTGCCATTCAGAGGATATTAGAGCCTGTTTAAAAGCACTGCCATTCAGAGGATATTAGAGCCTGTTTAAAAGCACTGCCATTCAGAGGGGTATTAGAGCCTGTTTAAAAGCACTGCCATTCAGAGGATATTAGAGCCTGTTTAAAAGCACTGCCATTCAGAGGGTATTAGAGCCTGTTTAAAAGCACTGCCATTCAGAGGATATTAGAGCCTGTTTAAAAGCACTGCCATTCAGAGGGTATTAGAGCCTGTTTAAAAGCACTGCCATTCAGAGGATATTAGAGCCTGTTTAAAAGCACTGCCATTCAGAGGGGTATTAAAGCCTGTTTAAAAGCACTGCCATTCAGAGGATATTAGAGCCTGTTTAAAAGCACTGCCATTCAGAGGGTATTAAAGTCTGTTTAAAAGCACTGCCATTCAGAGGGTATTAGAGCCTGTTTAAAAGCACTGCCATTCAGAGGGTATTAGAGCCTGTTTAAAAGCACTGCCATTCAGAGGGTATTAGAGCCTGTTTAAAAGCACTGCCATTCAGAGGGGTATTAGAGCCTGTTTAAAAGCACTGCCATTCAGAGGGTATTAGAGCCTGTTTAAAAGCACTGCCATTCAGAGGGTATTAGAGCCTGTGTAAAAGCACTGCCATTCAGAGGGGTATTAGAGCCTGTTTAAAAGCACTGCCATTCAGAGGGGTATTAGAGCCTGTTTAAAAGCACTGCCATTCAGAGGGGTATTAAAGCCTGTTTAAAAGCACTGCCATTCAGAGGGTATTAAAGTCTGTTTAAAAGCACTGCCATTCAGAGGGGTATTAGAGCCTGTTTAAAAGCACTGCCATTCAGAGGGTATTAAAGCCTGTTTAAAAGCACTGCCATTCAGAGGGGTATTAAAGCCTGTTTAAAAGCACTGCCATTCAGAGGGTATTAAAGCCTGTTTAAAAGCACTGCCATTCAGATGGGTATTAGAGCCTGTTTAAAAGCACTGCCATTCAGAGGATATTAGAGCCTGTTTAAAAGCACTGCCATTCAGAGGATATTAGAGCCTGTTTAAAAGCACTGCCATTCAGAGGGGTATTAAAGCCTGTTTAAAAGCACTGCCATTCAGAGGGTATTAAAGCCTGTTTAAAAGCACTGCCATTCAGATGGGTATTAGAGCCTGTTTAAAAGCACTGCCATTCAGAGGATATTAGAGCCTGTTTAAAAGCACTGCCATTCAGAGGATATTAGAGCCTGTTTAAAAGCACTGCCATTCAGAGGGGTATTAAAGCCTGTTTAAAAGCACTGCCATTCAGAGGGTATTAGAGCCTGTTTAAAAGCACTGCCATTCAGATGGGTATTAAAGCCTGTTTAAAAGCACTGCCATTCAGAGGGGTATTAGAGCCTGTTTAAAAGCACTGCCATTCAGAGGGGTATTAGAGCCTGTTTAAAAGCACTGCCATTCAGAGGGGTATTAAAGCCTGTTTAAAAGCACTGCCATTCAGAGGGGTATTGGAGCCTGTTTAAAAGCACTGCCATTCAGAGGGGTATTAGAGCCTGTTTAAAAGCACTGCCATTCAGATGGGTATTAAAGCCTGTTTAAAAGCACTGCCATTCAGAGGGTATTAGAGCCTGTTTAAAAGCACTGCCATTCAGAGGGGTATTAGAGCCTGTTTAAAAGCACTGCCTTTCAGAGGGGTATTAAAGCCTGTTTAAAAGCACTGCCATTCAGATGGGTATTAAAGTCTGTTTAAAAGCACTGCCATTCAGATGGGTATTAGAGCCTGTTTAAAAGCACTGCCATTCAGAGGGGTATTAAAGCCTGTTTAAAAGCACTGCCATTCAGAGGGGTATTAAAGCCTGTTTAAAAGCACTGCCATTCAGAGGGGTATTAAAGCCTGTTTAAAAGCACTGCCATTCAGATGGGTATTAGAGCCTGTTTAAAAGCACTGCCATTCAGAGGGGTATTAAAGCCTGTTTAAAAGCACTGCCATTCAGAGGGGTATTAGAGCCTGTTTAAAAGCACTGCCATTCAGAGTGGTATTAGAGCCTGTTTAAAAGCACTGCCATTCAGAGGGGTATTAGAGCCTGTTTAAAAGCACTGCCATTCAGAGGGGTATTAGAGCCTGTTTAAAAGCACTGCCATTCAGAGGGTATTAAAGCCTGTTTAAAAGCACTGCCATTCAGAGGGTATTAAAGCCTGTTTAAAAGCACTGCCATTCAGAGGGGTATTACAGCCTGTTTAAAAGCACTGCCATTCAGAGGGTATTAAAGCCTGTTTAAAAGCACTGCCATTCAGAGGGGTATTAGAGCCTGTTTAAAAGCACTGCCATTCAGAGGGGTATTAGAGCCTGTTTAAAAGCACTGCCATTCAGAGGATATTAGAGCCTGTTTAAAAGCACTGCCATTCAGAGGGTATTAGAGCCTGTTTAAAAGCACTGCCATTCAGAGGGGTATTAAAGCCTGTTTAAAAGCACTGCCATTCAGAGGGTATTAAAGTCTGTTTAAAAGCACTGCCATTCAGAGGGGTATTAGAGCCTGTTTAAAAGCACTGCCATTCAGAGGGGTATTAAAGCCTGTTTAAAAGCACTGCCATTCAGAGGGGTATTAAAGCCTGTTTAAAAGCACTGCCATTCAGAGGATATTAGAGCCTGTTTAAAAGCACTGCCATTCAGAGGGTATTAAAGCCTGTTTAAAAGCACTGCCATTCAGAGGGTATTAGAGCCTGTTTAAAAGCACTGCCATTCAGAGGGGTATTAAAGCCTGTTTAAAAGCACTGCCATTCAGAGGGGTATTAAAGCCTGTTTAAAAGCACTGCCATTCAGAGGATATTAGAGCCTGTTTAAAAGCACTGCCATTCAGAGGGGTATTAAAGCCTGTTTAAAAGCACTGCCATTCAGAGGGGTATTAAAGCCTGTTTAAAAGCACTGCCATTCAGAGGGTATTAGAGCCTGTTTAAAAGCACTGCCATTCAGAGGGGTATTAGAGCCTGTTTAAAAGCACTGCCATTCAGAGGGTATTAGAGCCTGTTTAAAAGCACTGCCATTCAGAGGATATTAGAGCCTGTTTAAAAGCACTGCCATTCAGAGGGTATTAGAGCCTGTTTAAAAGCACTGCCATTCAGAGGGGTATTAAAGCCTGTTTAAAAGCACTGCCATTCAGAGGGGTATTAAAGCCTGTTTAAAAGCACTGCCATTCAGAGGGTATTAAAGCCTGTTTAAAAGCACTGCCATTCAGAGGGGTATTACAGCCTGTTTAAAAGCACTGCCATTCAGAGGGGTATTAAAGCCTGTTTAAAAGCACTGCCATTCAGAGGGGTATTGGAGCCTGTTTAAAAGCACTGCCATTCAGAGGGGTATTAGAGCCTGTTTAAAAGCACTGCCATTCAGAGGATATTAGAGCCTGTTTAAAAGCACTGCCATTCAGAGGGGTATTAGAGCCTGTTTAAAAGCACTGCCATTCAGAGGGGTATTAAAGCCTGTTTAAAAGCACTGCCATTCAGAGGGGTATTAGAGCCTGTTTAAAAGCACTGCCATTCAGAGGGGTATTAGAGCCTGTTTAAAAGCACTGCCATTCAGAGGGGTATTAGAGCCTGTTTAAAAGCACTGCCATTCAGATGGGTATTAGAGCCTGTTTAAAAGCACTGCCATTCAGAGGGGTATTAGAGCCTGTTTAAAAGCACTGCCATTCAGAGGGGTATTAGAGCCTGTTTAAAAGCACTGCCATTCAGAGGGGTATTAAAGCCTGTTTAAAAGCACTGCCATTCAGAGGGTATTAGAGCCTGTTTAAAAGCACTGCCATTCAGAGGGGTATTAGAGCCTGTTTAAAAGCACTGCCATTCAGAGGGGTATTAGAGCCTGTTTAAAAGCACTGCCATTCAGAGGGGTATTGGAGCCTGTTTAAAAGCACTGCCATTCAGAGGGGTATTAGAGCCTGTTTAAAAGCACTGCCATTCAGAGGGGTATTGGAGCCTGTTTAAAAGCACTGCTATTCAGAGGATATTAGAGCCTGTTTAAAAGCACTGCCATTCAGAGGGGTATTGGAGCCTGTTTAAAAGCACTGCCATACAGAGGATATTAGAGCCTGTTTAAAAGCACTGCCATACAGAGGAGTATTTCAAGCACTGACTGTTGACGCCTTAGTATCTAACACTGATCCCTGTACAAAATGTATCCTGTAATAGTATGGTAATAATCATAGAGACAGGCGATGCTGACCTGTAATAGTATGGTAAAAATCATAGAGACAGGCGATGCAGTCCTGTAATAGTATGGTAAAAATCATAGAGACAGGCAGTGCTGTCCTGTAATAGTATGGTAATAATCATAGAGACAGGCAGTGCTGTCCTGTAATAGTATGGTAAAAATCATAGAGACAGGCAGTGCTGTCCTGTAATAGTATGGTAATAATCATAGAGACAGGCGATGCTGTCCTGTAATAGTATGGTAATAATCATAGAGACAGGGGGTGGTGGTAGTGGTGGTGATGGAGTGGGGGGTGGTAGTGATGGAGTGGGGGGTGGTGGTTGTGAGGGTATGGGGGATGGTGGTGTGGGGGGTGGTGGTAGTGGTGGTGATGGAGTGGGGGGTGGTGGTGAGGGTGTGGGGGTGGTGGTGTGGGGGGGTGGTGGTAGTGGTGGTGATGGAGTGGGGGGTGGTGGTGATGGTGTAGGGGGTGGTGATAGTGGTGATGGTGTGGGGAGTGGTGGTGGTGGTGGTGGTAGTGGTGATGGTGTGGGGGTGGTGGTGGTGGTGATGGTGTGGGGGTGGTGGTGGTGGTGATGGTGTGGGGGGTGGTAGTGGTGGTGATGGTGTGGGGGTGGTGGTGATGGTGTGGGGGGTGGTGGTGGTGGTGGTGGTGATGTGTGGGGGGTGGTGGTGGTGATGGTGTGGGGGTGGTGGTGGTGATGGTGTGGGGGTGGTGGTGATGGTGTGGGGGGTGGTGGTGGTGCTGGTGTGGTGTGGGGATGGTGGTGATGGTGTGGGGGGTGGTGGTGGTGGTGATGTGTGGGGGGTGGTGGTGGTGGTGGTGATGGTGTGGGGGTGATGGTGTGGGTAGTGGTGATGGTGATGGTGTGGGTAGTGGTGGTGTGGGGGGTGGTGGTGGTGCTGGTGGTGGTGTGGTGTGGGGGTGGTGGTGATGCTGTGGGGGATGGTGGTGGTGGTGTGGGGGTGGTGGTGGTGATGGTGTGGGGTGGTGGTGATGGTGTGGGGGGTGGTGGTGGTGGTGATGTGTGGGGGGTGGTGGTGGTGATGGTGTGGGGGGTGGTAGTGGTGGTAGTGTCGGGGTGATGGTGTGGGTAGTGGTGGTGGTGATGGTGTGGGGGATGGTGGTGGTGGTGTGGTATGGGGGTGGTGGTGATGGTGTGGGGGATGGTGGTGGTGTGGGGGTGGTGGTGATGGTGATGGTGTGGGGGGTGGTGGTAGTGGTGGTGATGATGTGGGGGTGGTGGTGATGGTGTGGGGGATGGTGGTGGTGGTGATGGTGTGGGGGTGGTGGTGGTGATGGTGATGGTGTGGGGAGTGGTGGTAGTGATGGTGTGGGGGGCGGTGGTGGTAGTGATGGTGTGGGGGGTGGTAGTAGTGATGGTGTGGAGGGCGGTGGTGGTAGTGATGGTGTGGGGGGCGGTGGTGGTAGTGATGGTGTGGGGGGTGGTGGTGGTAATGATGGTGTGGGGGGTGGTGGTGGTAGTGATGGTGTGGGGGGTGGTGGTGGTAATGATGGTGTGGGGGGCGGTGGTGGTAGTGATTGTGTGGGGGGTGGTGGTAGTGATGGTGTGGGGGGTGGGGGGTGGTGGTAGTGATGGTGTGGGGGGTGGGGGGTGGTGGTGGTAATGATGGTGTGGGGGTGGTGGTGGTAGTGATGGTGGTGATGGTGGTGGTGGTAGTGTGGGCGGTTCTAACTTTAATTTGCATGTTGATAGATTTGACTGGTAGGGGAGGGCTCTCTCAGTATTCTACCATTGGGTGCTTTTTATTTGTGCTGTTTTGGGAAAGTGATGTGTTGCACTCCATTGGTCTATGCAAATTGCATCCTGAATATATCCAGAAATATAATGAACACCACCTGTTATTATTTTACTCAATAACATACAAGTAGCTCAAGATCATCTGGGGAAGCCTGTGCCGCAAACACTCTACTTAAGTATCTCTTCAGTCTTCCTTATTCAGTCTCTCAGTATATTGCCTATGTGTATGAATCAGCAGTGAGACAATAGTTTTGCACAGACAGTGTGCTATGAATGTGCTGGGGAATGCAAGTCAGGAGTGGAAAAGGCTGTGATGATGTCACCAAGTGGATAAGGCTGTGATGATGTCACCAGTGGATAAGGCTGTGATGATGTCACCAAGTGGATAAGGCTGTGATGATGTCACCAGTGGATAAGGCTACGTTGATGTCACCAAAGTGGATAAGGCTGTGATGATGTCACCAGTGGATAAGGCTGTGATGATGTCACCAAAGTGGATAATAGATGCGGTTAAGGGATCGATTGAACAGTGTTCTATTGACCAGACAGGCGCCCTTTCAACAAATCTGATCTAACAAGATACGATATTCGTCAAATCTTTCATGATATTTTTTTTTTTTAAATTATCCCCAATTTCGTGGTATCCAATTGGTAGTTACAGTCTTGTCTCATGGCTGCAACTCCCGTACGGACTCAGGAGAGGCGAATGTCGAGAGCAGTGCATCCTCCGCAACAACCCAGCCAAGCCGTACTGCTTCTTGCCACAACGCTCACTTAACCCGGAAGCCAGCCGCACCAATGTGTCACAGGAAACACCGTATACCTGGCGAATTTGTCAGCGTGCACTGCGCCCGGCCCGCCACAGGAGTCGCTAGTGCGTGATGGGACGAGGACTTCCCTGCGGGCCAAACCCTCCCCTAACCCGGGACGACGCTGGGCCAATTGTGCGCCATCCCATGGGTCTCCCGGTCGCGGCCGGCTTCAACAGAGCCTGGACTCAAACCCAGAATCTCTAGTGGCACAGCTAGCACTGCGATGCAGAGCCTTAGACCAGTGCACCACTCGGGAGGCACATCTTTCATGCGGTAAAGAGGTCAATCGAACTCAACCAAAACAATGGAATTCCCATTGAAACGCATGGGGAAAGGGTTGTGGGGGAAAGATCCAATATCTCACATTATGTTGAGGTAAAAATCAGAGTATAATGCTTCTATGGATGTCAACCCCAACACATGTTCATGTCATCTTCACCAATCAACCAATCAATTACAGTTAAAAATGACTTTGACTACCACCACCGATTAACCAGCTGATACGAACAGGAGTTAGCGTTTTGCATTCTTCTAAAACTGAAAATAAACAACTTCTACATCTTATGCAGCAAAAACAGCCAAATATATCCAAATCGGACTTAAGTAACCACATTGCGGGCCTGTTACAACATATAATCATCTATGCTGTGATGATGTCACCAAAGTGGATAAGGCTGTGATGATGACACAAAGCTGCTGTTCGTCTTGAATCAGCTAAAGCCTCTCTAAAAATAGTTCCAGTGGTAGTCACAACAACACACCAGCCCAACCATGAATGAGAAGCCAAAGATAACAGGAATCACTTTGTTGACGGTGAGAAGGATCAGAACCTTGAGTTCAGGGTCACAAGATGCTCCAAAAACAATCCCTTTATCTGTTTCATATTCTAAACTTCACCAGAACCAATCCTCATTCCATCCTTGTTCTCTTGTAGCATTATGAAAAATGAAGTCCTTTTCTGCTCCCTCGTAGAACAATTTAGCATTTGCCTAAGGGCCCCCCTGTCCCTGTCAGATGTGGTGATTGGTTGATTCCACCTGCCCATACAGAGACACCCCTCTAATGATTCACTATTACTCAGCATGGGGGTGGAGTATGATGATGTCAGAGAACAGGAGTGTTCTATTCTATTCTATTCCATTCAGTTCTAATATATTCTATTCCATTCCATTCTATTCAGTTCTGATCTATTCTATTAAGTTATAATCTATTCCGTTCTAGTCTATTCCATTCCATTCCATTCAGTTCTAATCTATTCCATTCTATTCAATAATAATATATTCTATTTCATTCCATTCTATTCAGTTCTGATCTATTCTATTAAGTTATAATCCATTCCATTCAGTTCTAATCTATTCTATTCCATTCCATTCTATTCAGTTCTGATCTATTCTATTATATTAAATTCTAATCCATTCCATTCAGTTCTAATCTATTCTATTCCATTACATTCTATTGAGTTCTAATCTATTCCATTCCATTCTATTCAGTTCTAATCTATTCTATTCCATTCTATTCAGTTCTAATCTATTCAATTCTAATCTAATCTATTCTATTCCATTTAGTTCTAATCTATTCTATTCCATTCAGTTCTAATCTATTCCAGTCCATTCCATTCAGTTCTAATCTATTCTATTCCATTCCATTCAGTTCTAATCTATTCTATTCTATAACATCATACATGGCAGACCACAGCTGAGCTTCACCACAACTCTTATAACCCTGCCTCTTAACCTGTTATGGCTAGGGGGCAGTATTTTCACGGCTGGATAAAAAACGTACCCGATTTAATCTGGTTACTACTCCTGCCCAGTAACTAGAATATGCATATAATTATTGGCTTTGGATAGGAAACACCCTACAGTTTCTAAAACTGTTTGAATGGTGTCTGTGAGTATAACAGAACTCATATGGCAGGCAAAAACCTGAGAAGATTTCATGCAGGAAGTGGCCTGTCTGACAAGGTGTCGTTCTTCTTGTCTCTGTTTATTGAAGAGTGAGGATCTTAGCTGTCCCGTGACACTTCCTACAGCTGCCATAGGCTCTCAGAAGGCGGCAAAACGCTAAATCGTGGCTTTGCAGGCTCTGGCTGAAACAAAGTAGCGCGTTTGGGTAGTGGCTGGTTACAGTACTGTGAGACTCAGGCTCGTGCCCGCGTCGACCGAAAGCTTTGTTTTCTTTCCTCTGTTTAGCTAAATGGACATTCCCGGTCGGAATATTATCGCTTTTTTACGAGAAAAATGGCATAAAAATGGATTTTAAACAGCGGTTGACATGCTTCGAAGTACGGTAATGGAATATTTAGATTTTTTTTGTCACGAATTGCGCCATTTGCACGACCCTTCTTTACCATTCGGATAGTGTCTGGGACGCACGAACAAAACGCCGCTATTCGGATATAACGATGGATTATTTTGGACCAAACCAACATTTGTTATTGAAGTAGCAGTCCTGGGAGTGCATTCTGACGAAGACAACAAAAGGTAATCAAACTTTTATAATAGTAAATCTGATATTGGTGAGTGTTAAACTTGCCGGGTGTCTAAATAGCTAGCCCGTGATGGCTGGGCTATGTACTTAGAATATTGCAAAATGTGCTTTCACCAAAAAGCTATTTTAAAATCGGACATATCGAGTGCATAGAGGAGTTCTGTATCTATAATTCTTCAAATAATTGTTATGCTTTTTGTGAACGTTTATCGTGAGTAATTTAGTAAATTGTTAGCAAATTCCCCGGAAGTTTGCGGGGGGTATGCTAGTTCTGAACGTCACATGCTAATGTAAAAAGCTGTTTTTTGATATAAATATGAACTTGATTGAACAAAACATGCATGTATTGTATAACATAATGTCCTAGGGTTGTCATCTGATGAAGATCATCAAAGGTTAGTGCTGCATTTAGCTGTCTTCTGGGTTTTTGTGACATTATATGCTAGCTTGAAAAATGGGTGTCTGATTATTTCTGGCTTGGTACTCTGCTGACATAATCTAATGTTTTTCTTTCGCTGTAAAGCCTTTTTGAAATCGGACAGTGTGGTTAGATAAAGGAGAGTCTTGTCTTTAAAATGCTGTGAAATAGTCATATGTTTGAAAAATTGAAGTTTTTGTATTTTTGAGGAATTTGTAATTCGCGCCATGCCTATCATTGGATATTGGAGCAGGTGTTCCGCTAGCGGAACGTCTAGATGTAAGAGGTTAAAGTCAGCACGTTGTAATTTGTCATTTAAAAGCCTCCAAACTGCCCCTGAATTCCACCTGGCTACCCTCGACTATCCCTTTAACTAGAGATGCCTGTCAACATCCACAGTACAATAACAGAAAACATGGGATGAAGACTTTAGGCATCTGTGTAGCGCATTAGGATGGTGAGGGTTTTATGAAGATCTTACCAACATCAAAGTAGGACATACAGTAAACTAAAATGAGGTAAGGAGATAACGCAGTGGTAACATCATTGTCTCATCCAGAACAGCATTAAGGATTTTACCCACAGGGCCAATTCACTCATAATAGTCTTATGGAAAGATATCAGGGAAATTCCTTTAACGTAGACAAAAGCAGAGGTAAAAATACCATTCCTGAATAAATTGCTGTGATTCAACTGATAATAATCAGAGGTCAACTGATCTCAGGAAAGCTCTTCAAGACAAGAATACTAGAGTAAATGTATTCCTGAAATATCTCCCCTCTCTATATTTAACTGAATAACAATAGTCTGAGGAGAATGGAGCTCAGCTACTAGCCAGTCACATCCGCTCTCCTCTGCAGGAGCACAATAGGCTTATCCAGCTCAATAACATCACATCTGATTGGCTCAACACAAAACAAGTAGTTTAAACTGTAGCTATATTCCTATGACACCCTCTGTATGGCCATGTGAGGTGTGTATGTGACTTTCGTACCTCTTGCGTATGTCCGAGTTGAGAGTCTTCTTGTTGGCGGTGCCGTCCTGGTGCAGGGCCTTCTCCAGGGAGAGGGAGAGGGGGGCTTCCCGGATGGGCAGGGGCAGCACCAGGGTGTCCTGGGTCACGGGGAGGGTCTCTCCCTCCCCACCCTGCACCCGGCCCAGGTGCTGCTTGGCATAGTCAAACCCCTGGACAGGCTGTAGGGAGGACGAAGGGGGGAGAGAGATGAGTGGAAACAGGTGAGTGATGGATGCAAGCTCTCCGGCTCAATGGCCATCTAATGGCACACACTTGTACACGCACGCACACACACACAAACACACGCACGCGCGCACACACACACACACAAGCGCACGCGCACGCACACACACACACAAACACAGGGTCAGCATATTATGTATACACAGACAGAGACAAACACACATGTAAAGAGACATACATTTAAAGAGACATACTGCACTTGTGAAGGTGGTAAATGACCTTTCAATGGCGTCAGACCGAGGCTCTGCATCTGTCCTCGTGCTCCTAGACCTTAGTGCTGCTTTTGATACCATCGATCACCACATTCTTTTGGAGAGATTGGAAACCCAAATTGGTCTACACGGACAAGTTCTGGCCTGGTTTAGATCTTATCTGTCGGAAAGATATCAGTTTGTCTCTGTGAATGGTTTGTCCTCAAATCAACTGTAAATGTCAGTGTTCCTCAAGGCTCCATTTTATGACCACTATTGTTTTCACTATATATTTTACCTCTAGGTGATGTCATTCGGAAACATAATGTTAACTTCCACTGCTGCAGATGACACACAGCTGTACATTTCGATGAAACATGGTGAAGCCCCAAAATTGCCCTCCCTGGAAGCCTGTGTTTCAGACATAAGGAAGTGGATGGCGGCAAATTATCTACTTTTAAACTTGAACAAAACAGAGATGCTAGTTCTAGGTCCCAAGAATCAAAAGAGATCTTCTGTTCAATCTGACAATTCATCTTGATGGTTGTACTGTGGTCTAAAATAAAACTGTGAAGGACCTCGGCGTTACTCTGGACGCTGATCTCTCTTTTGACGAACATATCAAGACTGTTTCAAGGACAGCTTTTTTCCATCTATGTAACATTGCAAAAATCTGAAACTTTCTGTCCAAAAATGATGCAGAAAATGTAATCCATGGTTTTGTCATTTCTAGGTTAGACTACTGCAATGCTCTACTTTCCAGCTACCCGGATAAAGCACTAAATAAACTTCAGTTAGTGCTAAACACGGCTGCTAGAATCTTGACTAGAACCAAAACATTTGATCAAGTTACTCCAGTACTAGCCTCCCTATAGTGGCTTCCTGTTAAAGCAAGGGCTGATTTCAAGGATTTACTGCTAACCTACAAAGCATTACATGGGTTTGCTCCTACCTATCTTTTCGATTTGGTCCTGCCGTACATACCAACACGTACGCTACGGTCACAAGACGCAGGCCTCCTTAGTGTCCCTAGAATTTCTAAGCAAACAGCTGGAGGCAGGGCTTTCTCCGCTAGAGCTCTATTTTTATGGAATGGTCTGCCTATACATGTGAGAGACGCCGACTCGGTCTCGACCTTTAAGTCTTTATTGAAGACTCATCTCTTCAGTAGGTCCTATGATTGAGTGTAGTCTGGCCCAGGAGTGTCAAGGTGAACGGAAAGGCACTGGAGCAACGAACCGCCCTTGCTGTCTCTGCCTGGCCGGTTCCCCTCTCTCCACTGGGATTCTCTGCCTCAAACCCTATTACAGGGGCTGAGTCACTGGCTTACTGGTGTTCTTCCATGCCGTCCCTAGGAGGGGTGCGTCACTTGAGTGGGCTGAGTCACTGACGTGATCTTCCTGTCTGGGTTGGCGCCCCCCCTTGGGTTTGGGCTATACTCAGCCTTTACTCAGGATGGTAAGTTGGTGATATCCAAGAAGATATCCCTCTATTCGTGTGGGGGCTGTGCTTTGGCAAAGTGGGTGGGGTTATATCCTGCCTGTTTGACCCTGTCCGATGGTATCATCAGACGGGGCCACAGTGTCTCCCAACCCCTCCTGTCTCAGCCTCCAGTATTTATGCTGCAATAGTTCATGTGTCGGGGGGCTAGGGTCAGTCTGTTATATCTGGAGTATTTCTCCTGTCTTATCTGGTGTCCTGTGTGAATTTAAGTATGCTCTCTCTAATTCTCTCTTTCTCTCTCTCAGAGGACCTGAGCCCTAGGACCATGCCTCAGGACTACCTGGCCTGATGACTCCTTGCTGTCCCCAGTCCACCTGGCCGTGCTGCTGCTCCAGTTTGAACTGTTCTGCCTATGGCTATGGAACCCTGACCTGTTCACCGGACGTGCTACCTGTCCCAGACCTGCTGTTTTCAACTCTCTAGAGACAGCAGGAGCGGTAGAGATACTCTCAATGATCGGCTATGAAAAGCCAACTGACATTTACTCCTGAGGTGCTGACTTGTTGCACCCTCGACAAACACTGTGATTATTATTATTATTATTATTATTATTATTTGACCCTGCTGGTCATCTATGAACATTTGAACATCTTGGCCATGTTCTGTTATAATCTCCACCTGGCACAGCCAGAAGAGGACTGGCCACCCCTCACAGCCTGGTTCCTCTCTAGGTTTCTTCCTAGGTTCTGACCTTTCTAGGGAGTTTTTCCTAGCCACCGTGCTTCTACACCTGCATTGCTTGCTGTTTGGGGTTTTAGGCTGGGTTTCTGTACAGCACTTTGTGACATCAGCTGATGTAAGAAGGGCTTTATAAATACATTTGATTGATTGATACACACATTTAAAGAGACATACAGGCAGTCAGACAGACACACACATTCAGACAGAAAACCGAAATGCCTAAATTACTTTTCAGAACTGTAGTTCATGTATTAATGGGACATCTATCCTGTGTCTTGAACTCCATAAACATAGTTTTCTGAAGATGTCTTTGATCTCACTTTCTCTCCTTCTAATGTCTAAATAAATGAATCACAGTGGGCAATAAAATGATGAGATTCAAAGACTTCTCAAAAATATTCTAATGTAGTCAGACTCCAGCCAGAAGAGGAGAGAGACACAGTGGGGTTTATATAAAAGTCTTCACACACACACACACACACACACACACACACACACACACACACACACACACACACACACACACACACACACACACACACACACACACACACACACACACACACAGAGGTGTGGATGGTGGTGAAGTTTTCACGCAGACTAAAAGTGCTGGCTGCATGGACTGTCAGAGGAGTGGTTTTCAGAGGGATATAGAGGGAAAGTGCTGGCTGCAGGGCTGTCAGAGGGGTGGTTCTCAGAGGGATATAGAGGGAAAGTGCTGGCTGCAGGGCTGTCAGAGGGGTGGTTCTCAGAGGGATATAGAGGGAAAGTGCTGGCTGCAGGGCTGTCAGAGGAGTGGCTCTCAGAGGGATATAGAGGGGAAGTGCTGGCTGCAGCGCTGTCAGAGGAGTGGCTCTCAGAGGGATATAGAGGTAAAGTGCTGGCTGCAGGGCTGTCAGAGGGGTGGTTCTCAGGGGGATATAGAGGGGAAGTGCTGGCTGCAGGGCTGTCAGAGGAGTGGCTCTCAGAGGGATATAGAGGGAAAGTGCTGGCTGTAGGGCTGTCAGAGGAGTGGCTCTCAGAGGGATATAGAGGGAAAGTGCTACATCTGCAATCACACAGCATGACAGTATCACTGAGGTGATATTCACAGTATCACTATTCAATTCATTTTTCCCCAAGTGATGTACATTTAAAAAAAAAGTGTGATAGAATGCAAATTCCCAAGGTATTTGTCCATCCCTCATATTGACAACTGGACTGCTCCAACACAGCAAGAACCAGCTTTAGCCCCATAGGTTCACTCCTCAGGGTCCCCAGCACATTTCACAGTTTCTGCCTCAATAACATCCACCTCAATATACTGTACAGACTGGCTGATGGTGCAAAGATAGACAGAAACAAATAGAGAGAGTGAAAGGTGGACACACAGACAGGCAGAGGGATATCCCTTTGGTAAACATAATGGAGTTTCTATCATTGATCCACTGATGGTGGATAGGCTACTGCACTAACACACACACATGCTAAACTACAGGACTGTTTCGCTTGCATAGACTGGAATATGTTCCGGGATTCATCCGATGGCATTGAGGAGCTAACCACATCAGTCACCGGCTTCATTAATAAGGGCATAGACGACATTGTCCCTACATTCCAATCAGAAGCCATGGATTACAGGAAATATCTGCACTGAGCTAAAGGTTAGAGCTGCCGCTTTAAAGGAGCGGGACACTAATCTGGACGCTTATAAGAAATCCTGCTAAGCCCTCCAACGAACCATCAAACAGGCAAAGTGTCAATACAGGACTAAGATCGAATCCTACTACACCGGCTCTGTCGCTCGCCAAATGTGGAAGGGCTTGCAAACTAGCACGGATTACAAAGGGAAACCCAGACACGAGCTGTCCAGTGATGCGATCCTACCAGACGAGCAAAATACCTTCTATGCTGGCTTCGAGGCTAGCAACACTGAACCATGCATGAGAGCACCAACTGTTCCGGACGACAGTGTGATCACGCTCTCCAGAGCCGATGTAGTAAGACCCTTAAACAGGTCAACATTCACAAGGCCGTAGAGCCAGATGGATAACCAGGACATGTACTCAGAGCCATGCGCTGACCAGCTGGCAAGTGTCTTCACTGACATTTTCAACCTCTCCCTGACCCAGCCTGTAATCCTACATGTTTCAAGGCCTCCCGAGTGGCGCAGTGGTCTAACGGCACTGCATCTCAGTGCTTGAGGCGTCACTACAGACACCCTGGTTTGAATCCAGGCTGTATCACAACTGGCCATGATTGGGAGTCCCATAGGGCGGCGCACAATTGACCCAGCGTTGTTCGGTTTTGGCCGGTGTAGGCCATCATTGTAAATAAGAATTTGTTCTTAAAACCTCTTGGGGCTAGGTGGGACGCTAGCGTGCCACCCGTGGTGCACTCCATCAACAGCAGGTGCATTTCAAGAGCGGCAAATTTGAATCCAAATAAATGTCAAAATTCAAATTTTTCAAAAATACAACTATGTTACACCATTTGAAAGATAAACATCTCCTTAATCTAACCACGTTTTACGATTTCAAAAAGGTTTTACGGCGAAAGCATAAATTTAGAGTATGTTAGGACAGTACATTTACAAGAGTTGTGTGTAATGTTTTGTCAAGTCAAAGACAGGGTCACCAAAACCATAAAACCAGCTAAAATGATGCACTAACCTTTTACAATCTCCATCAGATGACACTCCTAGGACATTATGTTAGACAATGCATGCATTTTTAGTTCTATCAAGTTCATATTTATATCCAAAAACAGCGTTTTACTATGGCATTGATTTTGAGGAAATCGTTTCCCTCCAATAACCGGCAGTCAAGTCAGCGTCAGAAATTAAATAATTAAAATTAGAAAACATTGGTAAAATATTATATTGTCATTTAAAGAATTATAGATTTACATCTCTTGAACGCAATCAACTTGCCAGATTTAAAAATAACCTTACTGGGAAATCACACTTTGCAATAATCTGAGCACTGCGCCCAGAAAAATACGCGTTGCGATACAGACTAGACGTCATGTTGGGGAGATCTAAAATCGAAAATACTATGTAAATAATCCATTACCTTTGATTCTCTTCATCAGATGTCACTTCCAGGTATCACAGGTCCATAACGAATGTAGTTTTGTTCAAAAAAGCTCATCATTTATGTCCAAAAATCTCCGTCTCGTTAGCACATGATGTAAGCCAGCCGGACTTCTCGTCATGAACGAGGGGAAAAAATATATTTCCGTTCGTTCAAACATGTCAAACGTTGTATAGCATAAATCATTAGGGCCTTTTTTAACCAGAACATGAATAATATTCAAGGTGGACGAATGCATACTCTTTTATAACGTATTGGAACGAGGGTACCCAACATGAACTAGCGCGCCAGGTGTCTAATGGGACATCACCGTTCCATGGCTCTTGTTCGGTCAGATCTCCCTCCAGAAGACTCAAAACACTTTGTAAAGGCTGGTGACATCTAGTGGAAGCAATAGGAAGTGCCAAAATAGTCCTAAGCCCCTGTGTTTTTCAATGGGATAGGTTTAAAGTCAATACAACACATCAGGTATCCACTTCCTGTCAGAAAATGTCTCAGGGTTTTGCCTGCCAAATGAGTTCTGTTATACTCACAGACACCATTCAAACAGTTTTGGAAACTTTAGAGTGTTTTCTATCCATATATAATAAGTATATGCATATTCTAGTTACTGGGTAGGATTAGTAACCAGATTAAATCGGGTACATTTTTTTTATCCAGACGTGCAAATGCTGCCCCCTAGACCCAACAGGTTAACTGACTTGCCTAATTAAATTAAAATGTAAATACATTTTTTAAAAACACCATAGTCCCTGTGCCCAAGAACGCCAAGGTAATCTGACGAAATGACTATCGGCCCGTAGCAGTCACATCTGTAGCCATGAAATGCTTTGAATGGCTTGTCATGGCTCACATCAACACCTTCATCCCAGACAGCCTGCATCCACTCCAATTCACATACCGCCACATATCCACAGATGACGCAACCTCTATTGCAATCAACACAGCCCTTTCCCACCTGGACAAAAGGAGAACCTACTGTACATGAGAATGATGTTCATTGACTCCAAGCTCACCACTAAGCTAAGGACCCTGGGATTAAACAGGGTAGGCAACAACACATCCACCACGCTGACCCTCAACACGGGGGCCACTCAGAGGTGCGTGCTTAGTCCCCTCCTGTACTCCCTGTTCACCCACAACTTTGTGGTCAAGCATGACTCCAATACCATAATTGGACACCACCGACAACGATGAGACAGCCTATAGGGAGGAGGTCAGAGACAACAACAACAACCTCTCCCTTAACGTCATCAAGACAAAGGAGCTGATCTGGACTACAGGAAACGGCGGTCCGAGCACACCCCCATCCACATTAATGGGGCTGTAGTGGAGCAGGTCGAGAGCTTCAAGTTCTTTGGTGTCCACATCACAAAGGAATTATCATGGTCCACACACACCAACACAATCGTGAAGAGTGCACGACAATGCCTCTCATGAGGCTGAAAAGATTTGGCATGGGTCCTCAGATCCTCAAAAAGTTCTACAGCTGAACCATTGAGAGAATCTTGACTGGCTGCATCACCGCTTGGTATGGAAACTGCTTGGTATCCGACCACAAGGCACTACAGAGGGTAGTGCGTACGGCCGAGTACATCCAGGACCTCTATACCAGGCGGTGTCAGAGAAAGGCCCTAAAAATTGTCAAAGACTCCAGACACCCAAGTCATAGACTGTTCTCTCTGCTGCAGCACGGCAAGCGGTACCGATGCACCAAATCTGGAACCAAAAGGACCCTGAACAGCTTCTACCCCCAAGCCATAAGACTGTTAAATAGTTAGTTAAATAGTCAACCAATAACTACCCGGACTATCTGCAATTACCTTTTTTGCACTAACTCTTTTAACTCATCTAGATAAGAGCTAAATGACTCAAATGTAAACGTCATCACATACGTTGCTGCTACTGTCTTATCTATCCTGTTGCCTAGTCACTTTATCCCTATCTATATGTACATATCTACCTCAATTACCTTGTACCCCTGCACATCTAGTCAGTACTGGTACCCCGTGTATATAGCCAAGTTATTACCTTGTACCCCTGCACATCTAGTTGGTACTGGTACCCTGTGTATATAGCCAAGTTATTACCTTGTACCCCTGCACATCTAGTTGGTACTGGTACCCCGTGTATATAGCCAAGTTATTACCTTGTACCCCTGCACATCTAGTTGGTACTGGTACCCTGTGTATATAGCCAAGTTATTACCTTGTACCCCTGCACATCTAGTTGGTACTGGTACCCCGTGTATATAGCCAAGTTATTACCTTGTACCCCTGCACATCTAGTTGGTACTGGTACCCCGTGTATATAGCCAAGTTATTACCTTGTACCCCTGCACATCTAGTTGGTACTGGTACCCTGTGTATATAGCCAAGTTATTACCTTGTACCCCTGCACATCTAGTTGGTACTGGTACCCTGTGTATATAGCCAAGTTATTACCTTGTACCCCTGCACATCTAGTTGGTACTGGTACCCTGTGTATATAGCCAAGTTATTACCTTGTACCCCTTCACATCTAGTTGGTACTGGTACCCCGTGTATATAGCCAAGTTATTACCTTGTACCCCTGCACATCTAGTTGGTACTGGTACCCCGTGTATATAGCCAAGTTATTACCTTGTACCCCTGCACATCTAGTTGGTACTGGTACCCCGTGTATATAGTCAAGTTATTACCTTGTACCCCTGCACATCTAGTTGGTACTGGTACCTCCGTGTATATAGCCAAGTTATTACCTTGTACCCCTGCACATCTAGTTGGTACTGGTACCCTGTGTATATAGCCAAGTTATTACCTTGTACCCCTGCACATCTAGTTGGTACTGGTACCCCGTGTATATAGCCAAGTTATTACCTTGTACCCCTGCACATCTAGTTGGTACTGGTACCCCGTGTATATAGCCAAGTTATTACCTTGTACCCCTGCACATCTAGTTGGTACTGGTACCCCGTGTATATAGCCAAGTTATTACCTTGTACCCCTGCACATCTAGTTGGTACTGGTACCCCGTGTATATAGCCAAGTTATTACCTTGTACCCCTGCACATCTAGTCGGTACTGGTACCCCGTGTATATAGCCAAGTTATTACCTTGTACCCCTGCACATCTAGTTGGTACTGGTACCCCGTGTATATAGCCAAGTTATTACCTTGTACCCCTGCACATCTAGTTGGTACTGGTACCCCGTGTATATAGCCAAGTTATTACCTTGTACCCCTGCACATCTAGTTGGTACTGGTACCCCGTGTATATAGCCAAGTTATTACCTTGTACCCCTGCACATCTAGTTGGTACTGGTACCCCGTGTATATAGCCAAGTTATTACCTTGTACCCCTGCACATCTAGTTGGTACTGGTACCCCGTGTATATAGCCAAGTTATTACCTTGTACCCCTGCACATCTAGTTGGTACTGGTACCCCGTGTATATAGCCAAGTTATTACCTTGTACCCCTGCACATCTAGTTGGTACTGGTACCCCGTGTATATAGCCAAGTTATTACCTTGTACCCCTGCACATCTAGTTGGTACTGGTACCCCGTGTATATAGCCAAGTTATTACCTTGTACCCCTGCACATCTAGTTGGTACTGGTACCCCGTGTATATAGCCAAGTTATTACCTTGTACCCCTGCACATCTAGTTGGTACTGGTACCCCGTGTATATAGCCAAGTTATTACCTTGTACCCCTGCACATCTAGTTGGTACTGGTACCCCGTGTATATAGTCAAGTTATTACCTTGTACCCCTGCACATCTAGTTGGTACTGGTACCCTGTGTATATAGCCAAGTTATTACCTTGTACCCCTGCACATCTAGTTGGTACTGGTACCCTGTGTATATAGCCAAGTTATTACCTTGTACCCCTGCACATCTAGTTGGTACTGGTACCCCGTGTATATAGCCAAGTTATTACCTTGTACCCCTGCACATCTAGTTGGTACTGGTACCCCGTGTATATAGTCAAGTTATTACCTTGTACCCCTGCACATCTAGTTGGTACTGGTACCCTGTGTATATAGCCAAGTTATTACCTTGTACCCCTGCACATCTAGTTGGTACTGGTACCCTGTGTATATAGCCAAGTTATTACCTTGTACCCCTGCACATCTAGTTGGTACTGGTACCCCGTGTATATAGTCAAGTTATTACCTTGTACCCCTGCACATCTAGTTGGTACTGGTACCCTGTGTATATAGCCAAGTTATTACCTTGTACCCCTGCACATCTAGTTGGTACTGGTACCCCGTGTATATAGCCAAGTTATTACCTTGTACCCCTGCACATCTAGTTGGTACTGGTACCCTGTGTATATAGCCAAGTTATTACCTTGTACCCCTGCACATCTAGTTGGTACTGGTACCCTGTGTATATAGCCAAGTTATTACCTTGTACCCCTGCACATCTAGTTGGTACTGGTACCCTGTGTATATAGCCAAGTTATTACCTTGTACCCCTGCACATCTAGTTGGTACTGGTACCCTGTGTATATAGCCAAGTTATTACCTTGTACCCCTGCACATCTAGTTGGTACTGGTACCCTGTGTATATAGCCAAGTTATTACCTTGTACCCCTGCACATCTAGTTGGTACTGGTACCCCGTGTATATAGTCAAGTTATTACCTTGTACCCCTGCACATCTAGTTGGTACTGGTACCCCGTGTATATAGTCAAGTTATTACCTTGTACCCCTGCACATCTAGTTGGTACTGGTACCCCGTGTATACAGCCAAGTTATTATTAGTCATTGTGGATTTATTCCTCATATTATTATTATTTTTCTATTATTATAATACTGTTTCTATCTGCATTGTTGGGAAGGGCCCAACAGTAAGCATTTCACTGTTAGTCTACACCTGTTGTTTACCAAGCATGTGACAAATACAATGTGATTTGATCCTGCTTGTTATTCCATATTAAAGTTCAGGCAAAACTCCCTCTTGGGATACTGCTATACTGCAAAATATGGACCATGTCTTTGCATAGAAAATGAACATTGGTGATTGGTTATTGTTTTACTGTAATGGTGAACTAACTGATCTATAATGCCAAACAAACTGATACAAACAATAGCGAATGACAACGCATACAGAGGTAAACTAGGTCAGAACAGGGGTGTGTGCGTGTGTTTGCACGTGTGTGTCTGCTTCTTAACAAAGACAAATGAGGTCTAGAAGGTTAACAATGAGAGTACATACATTATTAGACATATAGAAGGGAGTCAGGTGTAATGGTATAGGTAGGATCTGTGTGTATTTATTTAAGATGAGGACATCTGACCTTGTTCCAGCAATATGCACCAAGAGCTCGTTTCAGAGTACACACACGCATACACTCGCACGCACGCGCATGTACACGCACGCACACGCATTGACATGCATACACACAGCTTTTAGTCTACTACAGAGTGAGTCGGCTAGGTTGGATGTAGTCTGTCGTCTCCCTCACTCACAGTAGCCTACACACTAGGCTTGGGCGGTATACCGTATATACCGTATACCGGGGTATTTGGAAATAGCCACGGGATGGTTTTTCAATACCGTCAGTAAGTTTTTCAATCCATTTTTATATTTGTAGCTACTTTTTAAGTAAATACCTGCAGTATGATAGGATATAAAGCAGATCGCGTTCATTTCACCCGTCACATTATTTTACATTATAAAGTGGGTGGTTCGAGCCCTGAATTCTGATTGGCTGATAGCCATAGTATATCAGACCGTATACCACGGGTATGACAAAACATGTATTTTTACTGCTCTAATTACGTTGGTAATCAGTTTATAATAGCAATAAGGCATCTCAGGGTTTCGTTGTATATGGCCAATAACCCACGGCTAAGGGCTGTGTCCAGGCACAGCCCTTAGCCGTAGTATATTGGCCATATACCACACCCCCTCGTGCCTTATTGCTTAATTATAAAGCTTACCGTGGTTCCCCAGAACAGCTGGGCCAGTCACGTGTTTGTTTGTAAATATCACAATGGGAGAAAGCAGGAGCAGGTGAGTCCAGCTGTGTATTGCCAGGGGTTGCGTTTTATATCGAAAGTCAACAGTGTTTTTTTCTTCAATAGAGTGATCAGGGACGTGCAACTACAGTGTTCCTTCACAGAAAATACATTGGTGTAACACATTCGGCAGAAAATATATTCATTTTCATCAGATGACAAAAGAATTTGGCTGGCAGTCACGCAACGCTATTTGGCTGGAAGTCACACAAGTAAATAAGCTTACAATTAAAAAGCAAGGTCTTTTTCAGAGCGCTGTCTGCTGATAGAATGCCTGTCAACCAGAAATTATAATAAGAAGCATTTTACATCTGTGTTTACAAAACACAGCAAGATATTTCTTATGCATTTTATATTTTTTCCTGCGTGAAAAACACAAAATTCTCAGTTAACGAGACCCCTAAATTTAACTTGCTAGTTATCTAAGTAAGTGGCTGAATTAATAAGGTGAGGGGGCTTCATATTGTGTTAGATTTCTGCCGTGTTTGAGAAGTCAAAGCCCTATCTTGATTTCCTTGTGTTCTTTTCTCCTCTCTATTCTCGGACTATCTGCTCCTCCACCCTCTTCTCCAAGCTTAGCAGGCAGGCCCGTTGCCCTAGCAACTCCAGACTCCTCACAGACACAGTGTGTACACATGCTGCTCCAGAGCCAGTACTGTTCTTCCTTCAGACAAGCATGTGTCAAAACTTTGTTAATTTGCGCAATGTCTCTCGTTCACATTCGCTTGACATTCAGCAGCTCCTACCTATATATGTATAACTTTATGTGCTGGATTGCCTGTCTTAGCAATTTGTATATAAAAAAAAATCACTCGTTAGCATATTTAGCTTGCAGCCTCCATGGAAATTCGCTATTACTTGTGATAATTTTGTTAGCATTCTGGTAATAGATGCCCAATTTTTTTCTGGCGCCACCTTGTGTACTAAGTTGATAATACTGTAAATCCCGGGATGAGAGAAGAATGGTATAAAGATATGGACATCTGGATACCACCCAACCCTAATACACACACACAATCGCCTAAACAAACACACCCATCAAATGTAATAGTGACTATTCAAACTTTACTTCAATTGCAGCATATCCGTATCCCTATTTCATATGCCAGTCAAACACCCCATTACCCTGCACTCCCCTAGTAGACACACACCAGTGGAGGACGGCTCATTATAATGGCTGAAACGGAGCAAATGGAATGGCATCAAACCACGTGTTTAATGTAATTGATACAATTCTACTTATTTCTCTCCAGTCATTACCATGAGCCCGTCCTCCCCAATGAAGGTGCCACCAACCTGTGAAACACACAGCTCACAACAAGGACAGACACCAGAGAGAAACAAGGACAGACACCAGAGAGAAACAAGGACAGACACCAGAGAGAAACAAGGACAGACACCAGAGAGAAACAAGGACAGACACCAGAGAGAAACAAGGACAGACACCAGAGAGAAACAAGGACAGACACCAGAGAGAAACAAGGACAGACACCAGAGAGAAACAAGGACAGACACCAGAGAGAAACAAGGACAGACACCAGAGAGAAACAAGGACAGACACCAGAGAGAAACAAGGACAGACACCAGAGAGAAACAAGGACAGACACCAGAGAGAAACAAGGACAGACACCAGAGAGAAACAAGGACAGACACCAGAGAGAAACAAGGTAGATACCTGGTGGTAATATCCTGTAACATCCCTCCGATATGACGTCTGAAAAACAAGACAAACCGTGTCAAAGAGACATGTCTTCATCCATTTCCTCCTCCCGTCTCTCTTCAGTTTGACTGTTGGCTGAAAACATGCACTGCAGAAATAGGCAATGATCTGCTAGGTTTACCCAAACAATGGATTTACCTGACATCTTACCAAGATGAATAATCTCACTGCACTGGCAGATCATTCTGCTGATTTCAACCTAAAAAAAAACTGATTTTTTGGGGTAAGGGAAATCAACTCAATACAATACATTTTTTGCAGTGTGTCTCCAGTTTTCATCTGGATTTACCTATACCTGGTGTGTGTGTGTGTGTGTGTCTCCAGTTTTCATCTGGATTTACCTATACCTGGTGTGTGTGTGTGTGTGTCTCCAGTTTTCATCTGGATTTACCTATACCTGGTGTGTGTGTGTGTGTGTCTCCAGTTTTCATCTGGATTTACCTATACCTGGTGTGTGTGTGTGTGTGTCTCCAGTTTTTATCTGGATTTACCTATACCTGGTGTGTGTGTGTGTGTGTCTCCAGTTTTCATCTGGATTTACCTATACCTGGTGTGTGTGTGTGTGTGTCTCCAGTTTTTATCTGGATTTACCTATACCTGGTGTGTGTGTGTGTGTGTCTCCAGTTTTCATCTGGATTTACCTATACCTGGTGTGTGTGTGTGTGTGTCTCCAGTTTTTATCTGGATTTACCTATACCTGGTGTGTGTGTGTGTGTGTCTCCAGTTTTCATCTGGATTTACCTATACCTGGTGTGTGTGTGTGTGTGTGTCTCCAGTTTTCATCTGGATTTACCTATACCTGGTGTGTGTGTGTGTGTCTCTGCCCACCTTGACACGGGGGTTGAGGTTGCCCATGGCGTCGGCTTTGAAGTCGCTCTTGTTCTTCCGGCAGAGCACGGCGGTGATGATGATGATGATGAGCGTTACCACGGCGATAGGGGCCAGCACCGCTGCGATGATCCACAGATTGTTGGGAGGATTCTTCACCACGGCTACAAGGGGAAACACACAGGAACACTTTGTGAGAGCACGGATCAACACACACACACAACATATTCCCTCCTATTGTGGTGATGTGTACAAGAATTGTCATCATGTAATCATCAATAATAGAACACAGTAACAGTGGATATGTTTTACTGAGGTAAATGTGTCTGCAGGAGAAATGATCCTCAATGATGGTATTGATGAACACATCAATCAACATCACAGCAATAGTCCATCCTCTCCCTTCATTATGCCGTACCTCTACAGACACGTCTCATACTGTTCTCACTTCCTCCATCCTCTCCCTTCATTATGCCGTAGCTCTACAGACACGTCTCATACTGTTCTCACTTCCTCCATCCTCTCCCTTCATTATGCCGTAGCTCTACAGACACATCCCATACTGTTCTCACTTCCTCCATCCTCTCCCTTCATTATGCCGTACCTCTACAGACACGTCTCATACTGTTCTCACTTCCTCCATCCTCTCCCTTCATAATGCCGTACCTCTACAGACACGTCTCATACTGTTCTCACTTCCTCCATCCTCTCCCTTCATTATGCCGTAGCTCTACAGACACGTCTCATACTGTTCTCACTTCCTCCATCCTCTCCCTTCATTATGCCGTAGCTCTACAGACACGTCTCATACTGTTCTCACTTCCTCCATCCTCTCCCTTCATTATGCCGTAGCTCTACAGACACGTCTCATACTGTTCTCACTTCCTCCATCCTCTCCCTCATTATGCCGTACCTCTACAGACACGTCTCATACTGTTCTCACTTCCTCCATCCTCTCCCTTCATTATGCCGTACCTCTACAGACACGTCTCATACTGTTCTCACTTCCTCCATCCTCTCCCTTCATTATGCCGTAGCTCTACAGACACGTCTCATACTGTTCTCACTTCCTCCATCCTCTCCCTTCATTATGCCGTACCTCTACAGACACGTCTCATACTGTTCTCACTTCCTCCATCCTCTCCCTTCATTATGCCTTAGCTCTACAGACACGTCTCATACTGTTCTCACTTCCTCCATCCTCTCCCTTCATTATGCCGTAGCTCTACAGACACATCCCATACTGTTCTCACTTCCTTTAGCAGTCACAGCAATGTGAGAGAAATACAATAATGATATGCTAAAAATACTGTCAAGAAGAAACTCCCCCAATGTGAGTAATAATGAGAGTGTTATGCCTGAGGCTTTTCATTGTTCTGTTCTGAAACCTACGCTTTCCATCTTAAACACAGACATAGTATGTCCTGTACACCCACTCTGACACAGAGATAGTATGTCCTGTCCTGTACACCCACTCTGACACAGAGATAGTATGTCCTGTCCTGTACACCCACTCTGACACAGAGATAGTATGTCCTGTCCTGTACACCCACTCTGACACAGAGATAGTATGTCCTGTACTGTACACCCACTCTGACACAGAGATAGTATGTCCTGTACTGTACACCCACTCTGACACAGAGATAGTATGTCCTGTCCTGTACACCCACTCTGACACAGAGATAGTATGTCCTGTCCTGTACACCCACTCTGACACAGCGATAGTATGTCCTGTACACCCACTCTGACACAGAGATAGTATGTCCTGTCCTGTACACCCACTCTGACACAGAGATAGTATGTCCTGTACACCCACTCTGACACAGAGATAGTATGTCCTGTACACCCACTCTGACACAGAGATAGTATGTCCTGTACACCCACTCTGACACAGAGATAGTATGTCCTGTCCTGTACACCCACTCTGAAACAGAGATAGTATGTCCTGTCCTGTACACCCACTCTGACACAGAGATAGTATGTACTGTACACCCACTCTGACACAGAGATAGTATGTCCTGTACTGTACACCCACTCTGACACAGAGATAGTATGTCCTGTCCTGTACACCCACTCTGACACAGAGATAGTATGTCCTGTCCTGTACACCCACTCTGACAGAGAGATAGTATGTCCTGTACTGTACACCCACTCTGACACAGAGATAGTATGTCCTGTCCTGTACACCCACTCTGACACAGAGATAGTATGTCCTGTACACCCACTCTGACACAGAGATAGTATGTCCTGTACTGTACACCCACTCTGACACAGAGATAGTATGTCCTGTCCTGTACACCCACTCTGACAGAGAGATAGTATGTCCTGTCCTGTACAACCACTCTGACACAGAGATAGTATGTCCTGTACACCCACTCTGACACAGAGATAGTATGTCCTGTCCTGTACACCCACTCTGACACAGAGATAGTATGTCCTGTACACCCACTCTGACACAGAGATAGTATGTCCTGTCCTGTACACCCACTCTGACACAGAGATAGTATGTCCTGTACACCCACACTGACACAGAGATAGTATGTCCTGTACTGTACACCCACTCTGACACAGAGATAGTATGTCCTGTCCTGTACACCCACTCTGACACAGAGATAGTATGTCCTGTACACCCACTCTGACACAGAGATAGTATGTCCTGTACACCCACACTGACACAGAGATAGTATGTCCTGTACTGTACACCCACTCTGACACAGTGATAGTATGTCCTGTCCTGTACACCCACTCTGACAGAGAGATAGTATGTCCTGTCCTGTACAACCACTCTGACACAGAGATAGTATGTCCTGTACACCCACTCTGACACAGAGATAGTATGTCCTGTCCTGTACACCCACTCTGACACAGAGATAGTATGTCCTGTACACCCACACTGACACAGAGATAGTATGTCCTGTACTGTACACCCACTCTGACACAGAGATAGTATGTCCTGTCCTGTACACCCACTCTGACACAGAGATAGTATGTCCTGTCCTGTACACCCACTCTGACACAGAGATAGTATGTCCTGTCCTGTACACCCACTCTGACATAGAGATAGTATGTCCTGTACACCCACTCTGACACAGAGATAGTATGTCCTGTACTGTACACCCACTCTGACACAGAGATAGTATGTCCTGTACTGTACACCCACTCTGACACAGAGATAGTATGTCCTGTACACCCACTCTGACACAGAGATAGTATGTCCTGTACTGTACACCCACTCTGACACAGAGATAGTATGTCCTGTACACCCATTCTGACACAGAGATAGTATGTCCTGTCCTGTACACCCACTCTGACACAGAGATAGTATGTCCTGTCCTGTACACCCACTCTGACACAGAGATAGTATGTCCTGTACTGTATACCCACTCTGACACAGAGATAGTATGTCCTGTCCTGTACACCCACTTTAACACAGAGACATACAGCTCTGACAGACCTCACCCACTCTGACACAGAGACATACAGCTCTGACAGACCTCACCCACTCTGACACAGAGACATACAGCTCTGACAGACAGACCTCACCCACTCTGACACAGAGACATACAGCTCTGACAGACCTCACCCACTCTGACACAGAGACATACAGCTCTGACAGACAGACCTCACCCACTCTGGCACGGAGACATACAGCTCTGACAGACAGACCTCACCCACTCTGACACAGACATACAGCTCTGACAGACCTCACCCACTCTGACACAGAGACATACAGCTCTGGCAGACCTCACCCACTCTGACACAGAGACATACAGCTCTGACAGACAGACCTCACCCACTCTGACACAGAGACATACAGCTCTGACAGACCTCACCCACTCTGACACAGAGACATACAGCTCTGACAGACAGACCTCACCCACTCTGACACAGAGATATACAGCTGACAGACCTCACCCACTCTGACACAGAGACATACAGCTCTGACAGACAGACCTCACCCACTCTGACACAGAGACATACAGCTCTGATAGACCTCACCCACTCTGACACAGAGACATCCAGCTCTGACAGATCTTAGCATGTTAGTACACAGAAAACAGAGTACTGAGGAACTTTATAAGGATATGCACAGAAGGGGACGCACGCACACACACACACACACACACACATTCTTGATTTGATTTGACACACATTCAGAAATGCAATCTCTGTCTCTCTACGCCCCTCCCTCCCTCCTCCCCTGTGGTGTGTGTGTGTTCACAGTGAGAGTGTAGTGCAGCTCAAACAGTGTTCTGCCTGGAGCTGATCTGTGAGATTATGAGAAGATTGTCAACCTTTCTCTCTCTCAGCTGGAACATTTCTCCCTCTCTTCCTCCTCTCTCTCTCTTCCCCCTCTCTCTCTCTCCTCCTCTTCCCCTCTCTCTTCCCCCTCTCTCCCCTCTGTCTCCCTCCCCTCCTCCCCCTCTCTCTCTCCTCCCCATCTCTCCCTCTCTCCCTCTCTTTCCCCCTTTCTCACACACTCACATATTCTCTCAACAGAATTCTAAAGACCCTTCTCTATTAAACAGTATTTTCTTTGCTCTCTCTCTCTACCTCTCTCTCTCTCTCTCAACTCAATTTGCTTTATTGGCATGACATAACAATGTACATATTGCCAAAGCTTACTTTGGAGATTTACAATATGAACATAATTCAAATAATAATAATCAATATTGTCAATGGGACAATAGTAACAACAATAATCAAGGGTCAAAATAACCATACGTGGTATTTCTGTGGTACACTGTGGTACACTGTGGTATTTCACCCAGTAGATATGAGAGTTTATCAAAATTGGATTTGTTTTTCAAATTCTTTGTGGATCTGTGTAATCTGAGGGAAATATGTGTCTCTAATATGTTCATACATTTGGCAGGAGGTTAGGAAGTGCAGCTCAGTTTCCACCTCATTTTGTGGGCAGTGTGCACATAGCCTGTCTTCTCTTGAGAGCCAGGTCTGCCTATGGCGGCCTTTCTCAATAGCAAGGCTATGCTCACTGAGTCTGTACATAGTCAATGTTTTCCTTAAGTTTGGGTCAGTCACAGTGGTCAGGTATTCTGCCACTGTGTACTCTCTGTTTAGGGCTAAATAGCATTCTAGTTTGCTCAGTTTTTTTGTTAATTCTTTCCAATGTGTCAAGTAATTCTGTTTTTCTTTTCTCTTGATTTGGTTGGGTCTCTCTCTGTGTATAGCCTGAGTTTCTTCTCTCTCTCTCTCTCTCTCTCCATCCCCATCCATCCATCCACCAACCCACCCAACAACCTACACACCCACCCATCCACCCATCCAACCACCCACCCATCCATCCATCCATCCATCCATCCATCCATCCATCCATCCATCCATCCATCCATCCATCCATCCATCCATCCATCCATCCATCCATCCATCCACCAACCCACCCAACAACCTACACACCCACCCACCCATCCATCCATCCATCCATCCACCCATCCAACCACCCACCCCCCCATCCATCCATCCATCCACCCATCCATCCAACCATCCACCCCCCCATCCATCCATCCATCCATCCATCCATCCACCCATCCATCCATCCATCCATCCATCCCCCCATCCATCCATCCATCCATCCATCCACCCACCCATCCATCCATCCATCCATCCACCCCCCCATCCATCCATCCATCCATCCACCCACCCATCCATCCATCCATCCATCCATCCATCCACCAACCCACCCACCCAACAACCTACACACCCATCCATCCATCCATCCATCCATCCATCCACCAACCCACCCAACAACCTACACACCCACCCATCCATCCATCATCCATCCATCCATCCATCCATCCATCCATCCATCCATCCATCCATCCATCCATCCATCCATCCATCCATCCATCCACCCACCCATCCATCCATCCATCCATCCACCAACCCACCCAACAACCTACACACCCACCCATCCCCATCCATCCATCCATCCATCCATCCACCAACCCACCCAACAACCTACACACCCACCCATCCATCATCCATCCATCCATCCATCCATCTACCAACCCACCCAACAACCTACACACCCATCCATCCATCCATCCATCCATCCATCCATCCATTCAAGAGGAGGTATACGTACGTTCAGCCTGCAGCTGAACGAAGTAACCCAGTGTGAGGGCCATGGTCTGAGAGTCCAGCGTGTTCAGGACCTTGGCGGCTGACGTGCCCAGTAACGGAAGACCGTTCAGCTGAACGTAGTAGGTCATCTCTGCTGGGTTCTTCTGACCCATCACTCGATGGATACTCACCATCTGAGTGGATATAGGAAGAGTTAAAACAAGTATACTCAGATTGAAGTGCCTTCCTGTACTTCCAGGAAAGAATGTTACGGTGCACTGCCAATGCCACCTACGGACATGAAGGGGTCATAGATGCCACCTACGGACATGAAGGGGTCATAGATCTTCTTACAGCACGTTTACTTCATACAGTAGTTCTTTATAAAACAATACAGTGACAAATGAGATAACACAATGACTAATGGGTAAAAAACATGTGGTTAACACAGTAATCATTATTGAAATGAATTGCATAAATACCATCAGCATCTTTACCTTTAATATATTTAACTTCTATAACAAGCTGGAAATCTTTCTAATTAAGTTGTGTGTGTATGTGTCTGCATGTGTGACTGTGTAAACGTCCACACACGTGTGTTTTAGTTTTCATCACTATGAAATATAGATGCTTTGTTTAGGAAACAAGTCAGCATTAGTATTCAATTCATTAGCTTCACTACTCAACACACATACAAGCACATCAACCTGAGACAGCCAGTTAAGAACATAAGGACATCCACACTGGGGAAGTTGACAATAAACCTGTCAGGAGTGGCCACACTGTCTCAGAACCAGGTCTGTCAAGGGCCTCCAGAGCAGACCTCCAGGCCAGACTTAGTCAATCCCAAGTAGAGGCCAACCTGCCTGGGTTGCAGTGCCAGCTCTGCTCCCTACCTGGACAGTGTAGCTGTCCACAGTGGTGGCTCTCCTGAAGCGAGTGCCCTGCTGGCGAGCAACCACAAACAGCTCAGCCAGGCGCTGCTCCATGAGACTGGCAAAGCTCTGGTACTGGCTCTTCAGAGATGAGTTATCCACATCCAGGATGACTGCAGGGAGAGGGGGAGTGGGGAGAGAGAGAAAAGGAACGGAGGAGAGAGGAGGGAGAGTGAGAAGTATGAGAATAAGAGAGGAGGAGAGCGAGAGAGAGAAAAGGAGAGTGAGACAGAGAGAGTGAGAGTAAGACAGAGAGAGAAAGGGAGAGTGAGACAGAGGGTAAGAGGAGGTCAGAGGGCAGAGGAAGTGATTGAGTGAGATAATTTAATCCAATTGAGAGAGAGAATGAAGGAGGGGAAAGAGAAGGATGAGGAAGGAAGCGAGAGAAAGAGAGATGTTAGTAAAGGCAGTACTCCTGATTATTTATCTCTAACAGTAAATCATATTATGTGTCAGCTGAACTTGGTCCGGCCCTGCCTCTCTCTCCTCTCTCTTTCTTCCCAGAGAGACGGTAAGACATGCAAAACACCATCACACAGATAATTCCCTCTATAAAAAGAGAAGAGGCTACACATCAACACACACACGAGCTCGTACACAAAAACACACTACACATATCTAAACACACACTCATCTACGCATATCTAATCTGATCTAACCTGATCTGATTCATCTTCACATCTACACAGCACAGACCTGATCTGATTCATCTACACAGCCCAGACCTGATTCATCTACACAGCCCAGACCTGATTCATCTACACATCTACACAGCCCAGACCTGATTCATCTACACAGCCCAGACCTGATTCATCTACACATCTACACAGCCCAGACCTGATTCATCTACACAGCCCAGACCTGATTCATCTACACATCTACACAGCCCAGACCTGATTCATCTACACAGCTCAGACCTGATTCATCTACACAGCCCGGACCTGATTCATCTACACATCTACACAGCCCAGACCTGATTCATCTACACAGCCCAGACCTGATTCATCTACACATCTACACAGCCCAGACCTGATTCATCTACACATCTACACAACCCAGACCTGATTCATCTACACAGCCCAGACCTGATTCATCTACACAGCCCAGACCTGATTCATCTACACAGCCTGGACCTGATTCATCTACACACCTACACAGCCCAGACCTGATTCATCTACACATCTACACAGCCCAGACCTGATTCATCTACACATCTACACAGCCCAGACCTGATTCATCTACACATCTACACAGCCCAGACCTGATTCATCTACACAGCTCAGACCTGATTCATCTACACATCTACACAGCTCAGACCTGATCTGATTCATCTTCACATCTACACAGCCCAGACCTGATCTGATTCATCTTCACATCTACACAGCTCAAACCTGATTCATCTTCACATCTACACAGCTCAGACCTGATCTGATTCATCTTCACATCTACACAGCCCAGACCTGATCTGATTCATCTTCACATCTACACAGCCCAGACCTGATCTGATTCATCTTCACATCTACACAGCCCAGACCTGATCTGATTCATCTACACATCTACACAGCTCAGACCTGATCTGATTCATCTTCACATCTACACAGCCCAGACCTGATCTGATTCATCTTCACATCTACACAGCTCAAACCTGATTCATCTTCACATCTACACAGCTCAGACCTGATCTGATTCATCTTCACATCTACACAGCCCAGACCTGATCTGATTCATCTTCACATCTACACAGCTCAAACCTGATTCATCTTCACATCTACACAGCCCAGACCTGATCTGATTCATCTTCACATCTACACAGCTCAAACCTGATTCATCTTCACATCTACACAGCCCAGACCTGATCTGATTCATCTTCACATCTACACAGCTCAAACCTGATTCATCTTCACATCTACACAGCTCAGACCTGATCTGATTCATCTTCACATCTACACAGCCCAGACCTGATCTGATTCATCTTCACATCTACACAGCTCAAACCTGATTCATCTTCACATCTACACAGCCCAGACCTGATCTGATTCATCTTCACATCTACACAGCCCAGACCTGATCTGATTCATCTTCACATCTACACAGCTCAAACCTGATTCATCTTCACATCTACACAGCTCAGACCTGATCTGATTCATCTTCACATCTACACAGCTCAAACCTGATTCATCTTCACATCTACACAGCCCAGATGTGATTCATCTTCACAGCCCAGACCTGACTCATCTCCACATCTACACAGCCCAGACCTGATTCATCTACACATCTACACAGCCCAGACCTGATTCATCTACACATCCACACGGCCCAGACCTGATTCATCTTCACAGCCCAGACCTGACTCGTCTTCACATCTACACAGCCCAGACCAGAATCATCTACACAGCCCAGAACTGATTCATCTACACATCCACACGGCCCAGACCTGATTCATCTTCACAGCCCAGACCTGACTCATCTTCACATCTACACAGCCCAGACCTGATTCATCTACACATCTACACAAACCTGTCCAGTCATGGTACACTAGTGACAGAATGGGAATCATGGTCCAGTCATGGTACACTAGTGGCAGAACAGGGAGTCATGGTCCAGTCATGATACACTAGTGACAGAATGGGGATCATGGTCCAGTCATGGTACACTAGTGACAGAATGGGGAGTCATGGTCCAGTCATGATACACTAGTGACAGAATGGGGATCATGGTCCAGTCATGGTACACTAGTGACAGAATGGGGATCATGGTCCAGTCATGGTACACTAGTGACAGAATGGGTTTCATGGTCCAGTCATGATACACTAGTGACAGAATGGGGATCATGGTCCAGTCATGGTACACTAGTGACAGAATGGGAGTCATGGTCCAGTCATGGTACACTAGTGACAGAACAGGGAGTCATGGTCCAGTCATGGTACACTAGTGACAGAATGGGTTTCATGGTCCAGTCATGATACACTAGTGACAGAATGGGGTTCATGGTCGAGTCATGGTACACTAGTGACAGAATGGGAGTCATGGTCCAGTCATGATACACTAGTGACAGAATGGGGATCATGGTCCAGTCATGGTACACTAGTGACAGAATGGGGAGTCATGGTCCAGTCATGATACACTAGTGACAGAATGGGGATCATGGTCCAGTCATGGTACACTAGTGACAGAATGGGGATCATGGTCCAGTCATGGTACACTAGTGACAGAATGGGTTTCATGGTCCAGTCATGATACACTAGTGACAGAATGGGGTTCATGGTCCAGTCATGGTACACTAGTGACAGAATGGGAGTCATGGTCCAGTCATGGTACACTAGTGACAGAACAGGGAGTCATGGTCCAGTCATGGTACACTAGTGACAGAATGGGTGTCATGGTCCAGTCATGGTACACTAGTGACAGAATGGGAGTCATGGTGCAGTCATGGTACACTAGTGACAGAACAGGGAGTCATGGTCCAGTCATGGTACACTAGTGACAGAACAGGGAGTCATGGTCCAGTCATGGTACACTAGTGACAGAACAGGGAGTCATAGTCCAGTCATGGTACACTAGTGACAGAATGGGAAGTCATGGTCCAGTCATGGTACACTAGTGACAGAACAGGGAGTCATGGTCCAGTCATGGTACACTAGTGACATAACAGGGAGTCATGGTCCAGTCATGGTACACTAGTGACAGAACAGGGAGTCATGGTCCAGTCATGGTACACTAGTGACAGAACAGGGAGTCATGGTCCAGTCATGGTACACTAGTGACAGAACAGGGAGTCATGGTCCAGTCATGGTACACTAGTGACAGAATTGGGAGTCATGGTCCAGTCATGATACACTAGTGACAGAATGAGGATCATGGTCCAGTCATGGTACACTAGTGACAGAACAGGGAGTCATGGTCCAGTCATGATACACTAGTGACAGAATGAGGATCATGGTCCAGTCATGGTACACTAGTGGCAGAACAGGGAGTCATGGTCCAGTCATGGTACACTAGTGACAGAACAGGGAGTCATGGTCCAGTCATGGTACACTAGTGACAGAACAGGGAGTCATGGTCCAGTTATGGTACACTAGTGACAGAATGGGGAGTCATGGTCCAGTCATGGTACACTAGTGACAGAACAGAGAGTTATGGTCCAGTCATGGTACAGTAGTGACAGAACAGGGAGTCATGGTCCAGTTATGGTACATTAGTGACAGAATGGAGAGTCATGGTCCAGTCATGGTACACTAGTGACAGAACAGGGAGTTATGGTCCAGTCATGGTACAGTAGTGACAGAACAGGGAGTCATGGTCCAGTCATGGTACACTAGTGACAGAACAGAGGGTCATGGTCCAGTCATGGTACACTAGTGACAGAACAGGGAGTCATGGTCCAGTCATGATACACTAGTGACAGAACAGGAGGTCATGGTCCAGTCATGGTACACTAGTGACAGAATAGGGAGTCATGGTCCAGTCATGATACACTAGTGACAGAACAGGGAGTCATGGTCCAGTCATGATACACTAGTGACAGAATGGAGAGTCATGGTCCAGTCATGGTACACTAGTGACAGAAAAGGGAGTCATGGTCCAGTCATGGTACACTAGTGACAGAACAGGGAGTCATGGTCCAGTCATGGTACACTAGTGACAGAACGGGGAGTCATGGTCCAGTCATGGTACACTAGTGACAGAACAGGGAGTCATGGTCCAGTCATGGTACACTAGTGACAGAACAGGGAGTCATGGTCCAGTTATGGTACACTAGTGACAGAATGGGGAGTCATGGTCCAGTCATGGTACACTAGTGACAGAACAGGGAGTTATGGTCCAGTCATGGTACAGTAGTGACAGAACAGGGAGTCATGGTCCAGTCATGGTACACTAGTGACAGAACAGGGAGTCATGGTCCAGTCATGGTACACTAGTGACAGAACAGGGAGTCATGGTCCAGTCATGGTACACTAGTGACAGCATGGGTCATGGTCCAGTCATGGTACACTAGTGACAGAATGGGGTCATGGTCCAGTCATGATACACTAGTGACAGAACAGGGAGTCATGGTCCAGTCATGGTACACTAGTGACAGAACAGGGAGTCATGGTCCAGTCATGATAGTGACAGAATGGGGTTCATGGTCCAGTCATGGTACACTAGTAACAGAACAGGGAGTCATGGTCCAGTCATGGTACACTAGTGACAGAATGGGAGTCATGGTCCAGTCATGATACACTAGTGACAGAACAGGGAGTCATGGTCCAGTCATGATACACTAGTGACAGAATGGGAGTCATGGTCCAGTCATGGTACACTAGTGACAGAACAGGGAGTCATGGTCCAGTCATGGTACACTAGTGACAGAATGGGAGATTGTCATGGTCCAGTCATGAGTACACTAGTGACAGAATGCAGGGAGTCATGGTCCAGTCATGAGTTACACTAGTGACAGAACAGGGAGTCATGGTCCAGTCATGGTACACTAGTGACAGAACAGGGAGTCATGGTCCAGTCATGGTACACTAGTGACAGAACAGGGAGTCATGGTCCAGTCATGGTACACTAGTGACAGAATCAGGGGAGTCATGGTCCAGTCATGGTACACTAGTGACAGAACAGGGAGTCATGGTCCAGTCATGGTACACTAGTGACAGAACAGGGAGCTGTCCATGGTCCAGTCATGAGTACACTAGTGACAGAATGGGGAGTCATGGTCCAGTCATGGTACACTAGTGACAGAATGGGTATCATGGTCCAGTCATGATACACTAGTGACAGAACAGGGAGTCATGGTCCAGTCATGATACACTAGTGACAGAACAGGGAGTCATGGTCCAGTCATGGTACACTAGTGACAGAATGGGGTTTATGGTCCAGTCATGGTACACTAGTGACAGAACAGGGAGTCATGGTCCAGTCATGGTACACTAGTGACAGAACAGGGAGTCATGGTCCAGTCATGGTACACTAGTGACAGAACAGGGGTCATGGTCCAGTCATGGTACACTAGTGACAGAACAGGGAGTCATGGTCCAGTCATGGTACACTAGTGACAGAACAGGGAGTCATGGTCCAGTCATGGTACACTAGTGACAGAACAGGGAGTCATGGTCCAGTCATGGTACACTAGTGACAGAACAGGGAGTCATGGTCCAGTCATGGTACACTAGTGACAGAATAGGGAGTCATGGTCCAGTCATGGTACACTAGTGACAGAACAGGGAGTCATGGTCCAGTCATGATACACTAGTGACAGAATGGGAGTCATGGTCCAGTCATGGTACACTAGTGACAGAACAGGGAGTCATGGTCCAGTCATGGTACACTAGTGACAGAACTGGGAGTTCATGGTCCAGTCATGGTACACTAGTGACAGAACAGGGAGTCATGGTCCAGTCATGGTACACTAGTGACAGAATGGGGAGTCATGGTCCAGTCATGGTACACTAGTGACAGAACAGGGAGTCATGGTCCAGTCATGGTACACTAGTGACAGAATGGGGAGTCATGGTCCAGTCATGATACACTAGTGACAGAACAGGGAGTCATGGTCCAGTCATGGTACACTAGTGACAGAATGGGAGTCATGGTCCAGTCATGATACACTAGTGACAGAACAGGGAGTCATGGTCCAGTCATGGTACACTAGTGACAGAATGGGGTTCATGGTCCAGTCATGGTACACTAGTGACAGAACAGGGAGTCATGGTCCAGTCATGGTACACTAGTGACAGAACAGGGAGTCATGGTCCAGTCATGGTACACTAGTGACAGAACGGGAGTCATGGTCCAGTCATGGTACACTAGTGACAGAACAGGGAGTCATGGTCCAGTCATGGTACACTAGTGACAGAATGGGGAGTCATGGTCCAGTCATGGTACACTAGTGACAGAACAGGGAGTCATGGTCCAGTCATGGTACACTAGTGACAGAATGGGAGTCATGGTCCAGTCATGGTACACTAGTGACAGAACAGGGAGTCATGGTCCAGTCATGGTACACTAGTGACAGAACAGGGAGTCATGGTCCAGTCATGGTACACTAGTGACAGAACAGGGAGTCATGGTCCAGTCATGATACACTAGTGACAGAACAGGGAGTCATGGTCCAGTCATGGTACACTAGTGACAGAACAGGGAGTCATGGTCCAGTCATGGTACACTAGTGACAGAACAGGGAGTCATGGTCCAGTCATGATACACTAGTGACAGCATGGGTTCATGGTCCAGTCATGGTACACTAGTGACAGAATTGGGAGTCATGGTCCAGTCATGATACACTAGTGACAGAACAGGGAGTCATGGTCCAGTCATGGTACACTAGTGACAGAACAGGGAGTCATGGTCCAGTCATGGTACACTAGTGACAGAACGGGAGTCATGGTCCAGTCATGGTACACTAGTGACAGAACAGGGAGTCATGGTCCAGTCATGGTACACTAGTGACAGAATGGGGTCATGGTCCAGTCATGGTACACTAGTGACAGAACAGGGAGTCATGGTCCAGTCATGGTACACTAGTGACAGAACAGGGAGTCATGGTCCAGTCATGGTACACTAGTGACAGAATAGGGAGTCATGGTCCAGTCATGGTACACTAGTGACAGAACAGGGAGTCATGGTCCAGTCATGATACACTAGTGACAGAATGGGGGTCATGGTCCAGTCATGGTACACTAGTGACAGAACAGGGAGTCATGGTCCAGTCATGGTACACTAGTGACAGAACAGGGAGTCATGGTCCAGTCATGGTACACTAGTGACAGAACAGGGAGTCATGGTCCAGTCATGGTACACTAGTGACAGAACAGGGAGTCATGGTCCAGTCATGGTACACTAGTGACAGAACAGGGAGTCATGGTCCAGTCATGGTACACTAGTGACAGAACAGGGAGTCATGGTCCAGTCATGGTACACTAGTGACAGAACAGGGAGTCATGGTCCAGTCATGGTACACTAGTGACAGAATGGGTTCATGGTCCAGTCATGGTACACTAGTGACAGAACAGGGAGTCATGGTCCAGTCATGGTACACTAGTGACAGAACAGGGAGTCATGGTCCAGTCATGGTACACTAGTGACAGAACAGGGAGTCATGGTCCAGTCATGGTACACTAGTGACAGAATGGGGAGTCATGGTCCAGTCATGGTACACTAGTGACAGAACAGGGAGTCATGGTCCAGTCATGGTACACTAGTGACAGAACAGGGAGTCATGGTCCAGTCATGATACACTAGTGACAGCATGGGTTCATGGTCCAGTCATGGTACACTAGTGACAGAATTGGGAGTCATGGTCCAGTCATGATACACTAGTGACAGAACAGGGAGTCATGGTCCAGTCATGGTACACTAGTGACAGAATGGGGAGTCATGGTCCAGTCATGATACACTAGTGACAGAACAGGGAGTCATGGTCCAGTCATGGTACACTAGTGACAGAATGGAGAGTCATGGTCCAGTCATGGTACACTAGTGACAGAACAGAGAGTCATGGTCCAGTCATGGTACACTAGTGACAGAACAGGGAGTCATGGTCCAGTCATGATACACTAGTGACAGAATGGGGTTCATGGTCCAGTCATGGTACACTAGTGACAGAACAGGGGTTCATGGTCCAGTCATGGTACACTAGTGACAGAATGGGGTTCATGGTCCAGTCATGGTACACTAGTGACAGAATGGGGTTCATGGTCCAGTCATGGTACACTAGTGACAGAACAGGGAGTCATGGTCCAGTCATGGTACACTAGTGACAGAACAGGGAGTCATGGTCCAGTCATGGTACACTAGTGACAGAACAGGGAGTCATGGTCCAGTCATGGTACACTAGTGACAGAACAGGGAGTCATGGTCCAGTCATGGTACACTAGTGACAGAATGGGGTTCATGGTCCAGTCATGGTACACTAGTGACAGAACAGGGAGTCATGGTACAGTCATGATACACTAGTGACAGAATGGGGTTCATGGTCCAGTGATGGTACACTAGTGACAGAATGGGGTTCATGGTCCAGTCATGGTACACTAGTGACAGAATGGGGTTCATGGTCCAGTCATGGTACACTAGTGACAGAACAGGGAGTCATGGTCCAGTCATGATACACTAGTGACAGAATGGGGTTCATGGTCCAGTGATGGTACACTAGTGACAGAACAGGGAGTCATGGTCCAGTCATGATACACTAGTGACAGAATGGGGTTCATGGTCCAGTCATGATACACTAGTGACAGAACAGGGAGTCATGGTACAGTCATGATACACTAGTGACAGAATGGGGTTCATGGTCCAGTGATGGTACACTAGTGACAGAATGGGGTTCATGGTCCAGTCATGGTACACTAGTGACAGAATGGGGTTCATGGTCCAGTCATGGTACACTAGTGACAGAATGGGGTTCATGGTCCAGTCATGGTACACTAGTGACAGAACAGGGAGTCATGGTCCAGTCATGATACACTAGTGACAGAATGGGGTTCATGGTCCAGTCATTATACACTAGTGACAGAATGGGGTTCATGGTCCAGTCATGGTACACTAGTGACAGAACAGGGAGTCATGGTCCAGTCATGATACACTAGTGACAGAATGGGATTTCATGGTCCAGTGAGACTATTTTCCTGACCCATTTGTAGATGTATATTACAATGGACAGGGGATGTTCAGTAAAACAACATAGTCACATGGTTTAAGACCTCTGTACTCCAGTGACAGAATGGGTAGTCATGGTGACCTCTGTAAGATTGTACTCATCTTCTACTCATTGAATTACACAGTTAACGAGGGCGGCAGCAATTATACAAAAGCATTCATAACATCATGTTCAATGATGTCAATCAGTCAAGATCATTTTAAATATACAATATTGATGTATTTCTCCATGTCTCCGCCGTAGTGCATGCCGCTGGTAGTCTGCTCAGAGTCTAGGCATCAGATGAGAAAGCATGGAGTATTTCAGAGGAAGTCAATCTCCAGGGTGGACTGCTAGAGTAGCTTCAATAATAAATAAGGTAACCAATAGAAGGGATAGGATCAAATAATCAAATCACAATTTAATAAAGTACATTTAAAAAAAAGGCTCAATACACTTTATAGAAATATCATAGAAATCCTAAAAATGTATTAGCCCTTTCCACTCACAGCCCCTGTCACGACGTACACGGGTTGAAAATGCCAGATCTTGTCATTGATAAGTGGTGTTATAAACAAGAAGTTGCCCCCATCCCTCCCACTATTGGGATACTTCTGCACATGTGCTGTCTGAGTGAAGGGAAACGCTGTGAATGGAGAGGAGTCGATGTGTTCTGAAAGATGACACGTTGACGATTATAATATATACCGCTTTGATGTCATACAAGCAAATCACACACCCATGAGTCCAAACGTGCCCTTCACATTTCCATATTAGAAAACTCATCATTTACAGTATCAATGTTTATGATCACTATGTTTGATCCACAGTTACAAGGATGACATGCATCATACCCTGTGTAGTCCTGAACACAATGAGCCTGTTTGATCCACAGTTACAAGGATGACATGCATCACACCGTGTTGTCCTGAACACAATGAGCCTGTTTGATCCACAGTTACAAGGATGACATGCATCATACCCTGTGTAGTCCTGAACACAATGAGCCTGTTTGATCCACAGTTACAAGGATGACATGCATCACACCGTGTAGTCCTGAACACAATGAGCCTGTTTTTGTCGTATTGTGAAAAACATTTGTTGTGGAATACGCACTTGAACGCACTCATGAAATAACAACAGTAATTAAGTGATGGTGAGGAAGCAGGGCTGTGTTCAAAACAAAAAACTACAAGTGTGCTTGCTTCACTTCCTCAATGGCAAAGCTAGGAGAGCTCAATAAAGCACCTTATAGTTAAAGGCTTTTTCCTTGAGTCATAAATGTGCATTGATTTTACTCAGGAACTGGGCACAGTTTGGAGAGGTGTGTGGCCTCTTAGACACCAGTCAGACCTCTCACTCAAACCCACAGTTTAGAGAGGTGTGAGGCCTCTTAGACACCAGTCAGACCTCTCACTCAAACCGACAGTTTGGAGAGGTGTGTGGCCTCTTAGACACCAGTCAGACCTCTCACTCAAACCCACAGTTTGGAGAGGTGTGTGATCTCTTAGAGACACCAGTCAGACCTCTCACTCAAACCCACAGTTTGGAGAGGTGTGTGATCTCTTAGACACCAGTCAGACCTCTCACTCAAACCCACAGTTTGGAGAGGTGTGTGATCTCTTAGACACCAGTCAGATCTCTCACTCAAACCCACAGTTTGGAGAGGTGTGTGATCTCTTAGAGACACCAGTCAGACCTCTCACTCAAACCCACAGTTTGGAGAGGTGTGTGATCTCTTAGACACCAGTCAGACCTCTCACTCAAACCCACAGTTTGGAGAGGTGTGTGGCCTCATGGAAACACCAGTCAGACCTCTCACTCAAACCCACAGTTTGGAGAGGTGTGTGGCCTCATGGAGACACCAGTCAGACCTCTCACTCAAACCCACAGTTTGGAGAGGTGTGAGGCCTCTTAGAGACACCAGTCAGACCTCTCACTCAAACCCACAGTTTGGAGAGGTGTGAGGCCTCTTAGAGACACCAGTCAGACCTCTCACTCAAACCCACAGTTTGGAGAGGTGTGTGATCTCTTAGACACCAGTCAGATCTCTCACTCAAACCCACAGTTTGTAGAGGTGTGTGATCTCTTAGACACCAGTCAGATCTCTCACTCAAACCCACAGTTTGGAGAGGTGTGAGGCCTCTTAGAGACACAAGTCAGACATCTCACTCAAACTCACAGTTTGGAGAGGTGTGTGATCTCTTAGACACCAGTCAGACCTCTCACTCAAACCCACAGTTTGTAGAGGTGTGTGGCCTCTTAGAGACACCAGTAAGACCTCTCACTCAAACCCACAGTTTGGAGAGGTGTGTGGCCTCATGGAAACACCAGTCAGACCTCTCACTCAAACCCACAGTTTGGAGAGGTGTGTGGTCTCTTAGACACCAGTCAGACCTCTCAAGACACCAGTCAGACCTCTCACTCAAACCCACAGTTTGGAGAGGTGTGTGATCTCTTAGACACCAGTCAGACCTCTCACTCAAACCCACAGTTTGGAGAGGTGTGAGGCCTCCTGGAGACAGTCAGACCTCTCACTCAAACCCACAGTTTGGAGAGGTGTGAGGCCTCCTGGAGACACCAGTCAGACCTCTCACTCAAACCCACAGTTTGGAGAGGTGTGTGATCTCTTAGACACCAGTCAGACCTCTCACTCAAACCCACAGTTTGGAGAGGTGTGAGGCCTCCTGGAGACACCAGTCAGATCTCTCACTCAAACCCACAGTTTGGAGAGGTGTGTGGCCTCATGGAAACACCAGTCAGACCTCTCACTCAAACCCACAGTTTGGAGAGGTGTGAGGCCTCCTGGAGACACCAGTCAGACCTCTCACTCAAACCCACAGTTTGGAGAGGTGTGTGATCTCTTAGACACCAGTCAGACCTCTCACTCAAACCCACAGTATGGAGAGGTGTGAGGCCTCTTAGAGACACCAGTCAGACCTCTCACTCAAACCCACAGTTTGGAGAGGTGTGAGGCCTCTTAGACACCAGTCAGACCTCTCACTCAAACCCACAGTTTGGAGAGGTGTGTGGCCTCTTAGACACCAGTCAGACCTCTCACTCAAACCCACAGTTTGGAGAGGTGTGTGATCTCTTAGACACCAGTCAGACCTCTCACTCAAACCCACAGTTTGGAGAGGTGTGTGATCTCTTAGACACCAGTCAGACCTCTCACTCAAACCCACAGTTTGGAGAGGTGTGAGGCCTCTTAGACACCAGTCAGACCTCTCACTCAAACCCACAGTTTGGAGAGGTGTGTGATCTCTTAGACACCAGTCAGACCTCTCACTCAAACCCACAGTTTGGAGAGGTGTGTGGCCTCATGGAAACACCAGTCAGACCTCTCACTCAAACCCACAGTTTGGATAGGTGTGTGATCTCTTAGACACCAGTCAGACCTCTCACTCAAACCCACAGTTTGGAGAGGTGTGTGGCCTCATGGAAACACCAGTCAGACCTCTCACTCAAACCCACAGTTTGGAGAGGTGTGTGGCCTCATGGAGACACCAGTCAGACCTCTCACTCAAACCCACAGTTTGGAGAGGTGTGTGGCCTCATGGAAACACCAGTCAGACCTCTCACTCAAACCCACAGTTTGGAGAGGTGTGTGGCCTCATGGAAACACCAGTCAGACCTCTCACTCAAACCCACAGTTTGGAGAGGTGTGTGGCCTCATGGAAACACCAGTCAGACCTCTCACTCAAACCCACAGTTTGGAGAGGTGTGTGATCTCTTAGACACCAGTCAGATCTCTCACTCAAACCCACAGTTTGTAGAGGTGTGTGATCTCTTAGACACCAGTCAGATCTCTCACTCAAACCCACAGTTTGGAGAGGTGTGTGATCTCTTAGACACCAGTCAGACCTCTCACTCAAACCCACAGTTTGGAGAGGTGTGTGGCCTCATGGAAACACCAGTCAGACCTCTCACTCAAACCCACAGTTTGGAGAGGTGTGTGGTCTCTTAGACACCAGTCAGACCTCTCACTCAAACCCACAGTTTGGAGAGGTGTGTGATCTCTTAGAGACACCAGTCAGACCTCTCATTCAAACCCACAGTTTGGAGAGGTGTGTGATCTCTTAGACACCAGTCAGACCTCTCACTCAAACCCACAGTTTGGAGAGGTGTGTGGTCTCTTAGACACCAGTCAGACCTCTCACTCAAACCCACAGTTTGGAGAGGTGTGTGATCTCTTAGACACCAGTCAGACCTCTCACTCAAACCCACAGTTTGTAGAGGTGTGTGATCTCTTAGACACCAGTCAGACCTCTCACTCAAACCCACAGTTTGGAGAGGTGTGAGGCCTCTTAGAGACACCAGTCAGACCTCTCACTCAAACCCACAGTTTGGAGAGGTCTGTGATCTCTTAGACACCAGTCAGACCTCTCACTCAAACCCACAGTTTGGAGAGGTGTGTGGCCTCATGGAAACACCAGTCAGACCTCTCACTCAAACCCACAGTTTGGATAGGTGTGTGATCTCTTAGACACCAGTCAGACCTCTCACTCAAACCCACAGTTTGGAGAGGTGTGTGGCCTCATGGAAACACCAGTCAGACCTCTCACTCAAACCCACAGTTTGGAGAGGTGTGTGGCCTCATGGAGACACCAGTCAGACCTCTCACTCAAACCCACAGTTTGGAGAGGTGTGTGGCCTCATGGAAACACCAGTCAGACCTCTCACTCAAACCCACAGTTTGGAGAGGTGTGTGGCCTCATGGAAACACCAGTCAGACCTCTCACTCAAACCCACAGTTTGGAGAGGTGTGTGGCCTCATGGAAACACCAGTCAGACCTCTCACTCAAACCCACAGTTTTGAGAGGTGTGAGGCCTCTTAGAGACACCAGTCAGACCTCTCACTCAAACCCACAGTTTGGAGAGGTGTGTGATCTCTTAGACACCAGTCAGACCTCTCACTCAAACCCACAGTTTGGAGAGGTGTGAGGCCTCCTGGAGACACCAGTCAGATCTCTCACTCAAACCCACAGTTTGGAGAGGTGTGTGGCCTCATGGAAACACCAGTCAGACCTCTCACTCAAACCCACAGTTTGGAGAGGTGTGAGGCCTCCTGGAGACACCAGTCAGACCTCTCACTCAAACCCACAGTTTGGAGAGGTGTGTGATCTCTTAGACACCAGTCAGACCTCTCACTCAAACCCACAGTTTGGAGAGGTGTGAGGCCTCCTGGAGACACCAGTCAGATCTCTCACTCAAACCCACAGTTTGGAGAGGTGTGTGGCCTCATGGAAACACCAGTCAGACCTCTCACTCAAACCCACAGTTTGGAGAGGTGTGTGATCTCTTAGAGACACCAGTCAGACCTCTCACTCAAACCCACAGTTTGGAGAGGTGTGTGATCTCTTAGACACCAGTCAGACCTCTCACTCAAACCCACAGTATGGAGAGGTGTGAGGCCTCTTAGAGACACCAGTCAGACCTCTCACTCAAACCCACAGTTTGGAGAGGTGTGAGGCCTCTTAGACACCAGTCAGACCTCTCACTCAAACCCACAGTTTGGAGAGGTGTGTGGCCTCTTAGACACCAGTCAGACCTCTCACTCAAACCCACAGTTTGGAGAGGTGTGTGATCTCTTAGACACCAGTCAGACCTCTCACTCAAACCCACAGTTTGGAGAGGTGTGTGATCTCTTAGACACCAGTCAGACCTCTCACTCAAACCCACAGTTTGGAGAGGTGTGAGGCCTCTTAGACACCAGTCAGACCTCTCACTCAAACCCACAGTTTGGAGAGGTGTGTGATCTCTTAGACACCAGTCAGACCTCTCACTCAAACCCACAGTTTGGAGAGGTGTGTGGCCTCATGGAAACACCAGTCAGACCTCTCACTCAAACCCACAGTTTGGATAGGTGTGTGATCTCTTAGACACCAGTCAGACCTCTCACTCAAACCCACAGTTTGGAGAGGTGTGTGGCCTCATGGAAACACCAGTCAGACCTCTCACTCAAACCCACAGTTTGGAGAGGTGTGTGGCCTCATGGAGACACCAGTCAGACCTCTCACTCAAACCCACAGTTTGGAGAGGTGTGTGGCCTCATGGAAACACCAGTCAGACCTCTCACTCAAACCCACAGTTTGGAGAGGTGTGTGGCCTCATGGAAACACCAGTCAGACCTCTCACTCAAACCCACAGTTTGGAGAGGTGTGTGGCCTCATGGAAACACCAGTCAGACCTCTCACTCAAACCCACAGTTTGGAGAGGTGTGTGATCTCTTAGACACCAGTCAGATCTCTCACTCAAACCCACAGTTTGTAGAGGTGTGTGATCTCTTAGACACCAGTCAGATCTCTCACTCAAACCCACAGTTTGGAGAGGTGTGTGATCTCTTAGACACCAGTCAGACCTCTCACTCAAACCCACAGTTTGGAGAGGTGTGTGGCCTCATGGAAACACCAGTCAGACCTCTCACTCAAACCCACAGTTTGGAGAGGTGTGTGGTCTCTTAGACACCAGTCAGACCTCTCACTCAAACCCACAGTTTGGAGAGGTGTGTGATCTCTTAGAGACACCAGTCAGACCTCTCATTCAAACCCACAGTTTGGAGAGGTGTGTGATCTCTTAGACACCAGTCAGACCTCTCACTCAAACCCACAGTTTGGAGAGGTGTGTGGTCTCTTAGACACCAGTCAGACCTCTCACTCAAACCCACAGTTTGGAGAGGTGTGTGATCTCTTAGACACCAGTCAGACCTCTCACTCAAACCCACAGTTTGTAGAGGTGTGTGATCTCTTAGACACCAGTCAGACCTCTCACTCAAACCCACAGTTTGGAGAGGTGTGAGGCCTCTTAGAGACACCAGTCAGACCTCTCACTCAAACCCACAGTTTGGAGAGGTCTGTGATCTCTTAGACACCAGTCAGACCTCTCACTCAAACCCACAGTTTGGAGAGGTGTGTGGCCTCATGGAAACACCAGTCAGACCTCTCACTCAAACCCACAGTTTGGATAGGTGTGTGATCTCTTAGACACCAGTCAGACCTCTCACTCAAACCCACAGTTTGGAGAGGTGTGTGGCCTCATGGAAACACCAGTCAGACCTCTCACTCAAACCCACAGTTTGGAGAGGTGTGTGGCCTCATGGAGACACCAGTCAGACCTCTCACTCAAACCCACAGTTTGGAGAGGTGTGTGGCCTCATGGAAACACCAGTCAGACCTCTCACTCAAACCCACAGTTTGGAGAGGTGTGTGGCCTCATGGAAACACCAGTCAGACCTCTCACTCAAACCCACAGTTTGGAGAGGTGTGTGGCCTCATGGAAACACCAGTCAGACCTCTCACTCAAACCCACAGTTTTGAGAGGTGTGAGGCCTCTTAGAGACACCAGTCAGACCTCTCACTCAAACCCACAGTTTGGAGAGGTGTGTGATCTCTTAGACACCAGTCAGATCTCTCACTCAAACCCACAGTTTGTAGAGGTGTGTGATCTCTTAGACACCAGTCAGATCTCTCACTCAAACCCACAGTTTGGAGAGGTGTGTGATCTCTTAGACACCAGTCAGACCTCTCACTCAAACCCACAGTTTGGAGAGGTGTGTGGCCTCATGGAAACACCAGTCAGACCTCTCACTCAAACCCACAGTTTGGAGAGGTGTGTGGTCTCTTAGACACCAGTCAGACCTCTCACTCAAACCCACAGTTTGGAGAGGTGTGTGATCTCTTAGAGACACCAGTCAGACCTCTCATTCAAACCCACAGTTTGGAGAGGTGTGTGATCTCTTAGACACCAGTCAGACCTCTCACTCAAACCCACAGTTTGGAGAGGTGTGTGGTCTCTTAGACACCAGTCAGACCTCTCACTCAAACCCACAGTTTGGAGAGGTGTGTGATCTCTTAGACACCAGTCAGACCTCTCACTCAAACCCACAGTTTGTAGAGGTGTGTGATCTCTTAGACACCAGTCAGACCTCTCACTCAAACCCACAGTTTGGAGAGGTGTGAGGCCTCTTAGAGACACCAGTCAGACCTCTCACTCAAACCCACAGTTTGGAGAGGTCTGTGATCTCTTAGACACCAGTCAGACCTCTCACTCAAACCCACAGTTTGGAGAGGTGTGTGATCTCTTAGACACCAGTCAGACCTCTCACTCAAACCCACAGTTTGGAGAGGTGTGTGATCTCTTAGACACCAGTCAGACCTCTCACTCAAACCCACAGTTTGGAGAGGTGTGTGATCTCTTAGAGACACCAGTCAGACCTCTCACTCAAACCCACAGTTTGGAGAGGTGTGAGGCCTCTTAGAGACACCAGTCAGACCTCTCACTCAAACCCACAGTTTGGAGAGGTGTGAGGCCTCCTGTAGACACCAGTCAGACCTCTCACTCAAACCCACAGTTTGGAGAGGAGTGAGGCCTCATGGAAACACCAGTCAGACCTCTCACTCAAACCCACAGTTTGGAGAGGTGTGTGATCTCTTAGACACCAGTCAGACCTCTCACTCAAACCCACAGTTTGGAGAGGTGTGTGATCTCTTAGAGACACCAGTCAGACATCTCACTCAAACCCACAGTTTGTAGAGGTGTGTGATCTCTTAGAGACACCAGTCAGACCTCTCACTCAAACCAACAGTTTGGAGAGGTGTGTGATCTCTTAGACACCAGTCAGACCTCTCACTCAAACCCACAGTTTGGAGAGGTGTGTGATCTCTTAGACACCAGTCAGACCTCTCACTCAAACCCACAGTTTGGAGAGGTGTGTGGCCTCATGGAAACACCAGTCAGACCTCTCACTCAAACCCACAGTTTGGAGAGGTGTGTGGCCTCTTAGACACCAGTCAGACCTCTCACTCAAACCCACAGTTTGGAGAGGTGTGAGGCCTCCTGGAGACACCAGTCAGACCTCTCACTCAAACCCACAGTTTGGAGAGGTGTGTGATCTCTTAGACACCAGTCAGACCTCTCACTCAAACCCACAGTTTGGAGAGGTGTGTGATCTCTTAGAGACACCAGTCAGACCTCTCACTCAAACCAACAGTTTGGAGAGGTGTGTGATCTCTTAGAGACACCAGTCAGACATCTCACTCAAACCAACAGTTTGGAGAGGTGTGTGATCTCTTAGACACCAGTCAGACCTCTCACTCAAACCCACAGTTTGGAGAGGTGTGAGGCCTCCTGGAGACACCAGTCAGACCTCTCACTCAAACCCACAGTTTGGAGAGGTGTGAGGCCTCTTAGAGACACCAGTCAGACCTCTCACTCAAACCCACAGTTTGGAGAGGTGTGTGGCCTCATGGAAACACCAGTCAGACCTCTCACTCAAACCCACAGTTTGGAGAGGTGTGTGGCCTCTTAGACACCAGTCAGACCTCTCACTCAAACCCACAGTTTGGAGAGGTGTGTGATCTCTTAGACACCAGTCAGACCTCTCACTCAAACCGACAGTTTGGAGAGGTGTGTGATCTCTTAGACACCAGTCAGACCTCTCACTCAAACCCACAGTTTTGAGAGGTGTGTGATCTCTTAGACACCAGTCAGACCTCTCACTCAAACCCACAGTTTGGAGAGGTGTGTGATCTCTTAGACACCAGTCAGACCTCTCACTCAAACCCACAGTTTGGAGAGGTGTGTGATCTCTTAGACACCAGTCAGACCTCTCACTCAAACCCACAGTTTGGAGAGGTGTGTGATCTCTTAGACACCAGTCAGACCTCTCACTCAAACCCACAGTTTGGAGAGGTGTGAGGCCTCTTAGAGACACCAGTCAGACCTCTCACTCAAACCCACAGTTTGGAGAGGTGTGTGGCCTCTTAGACACCAGTCAGACCTCTCACTCAAACCCACAGTTTGTAGAGGTGTGTGGCCTCTTAGAGACACCAGTCAGACCTCTCACTCAAACCCACAGTTTGGAGAGGTGTGTGGCCTCATGGAAACACCAGTCAGACCTCTCACTCAAACCCACAGTTTGGAGAGGTGTGTGATCTCTCAGACACTAGTCAGACCTCTCACTCAAACCCACAGTTTGGAGAGGTGTGAGGCCTCTTAGACACACCAGTCAGACCTCTCACTCAAACCCACAGTTTGGAGAGGTGTGAGGCCACATGGAGACACCAGTCAGACCTCTCACTCAAACCCACAGTTTGGAGAGGTGTGTGGCCTCTTAGACACCAGTCAGACCTCTCACTCAAACCCACAGTTTGGAGAGGTGTGTGATCTCTTAGAGACACCAGTCAGACCTCTCACTCAAACCCACAGTTTGGAGAGGTGTGTGATCTCTTAAACACCAGTCAGACCTCTCACTCAAACCCACAGTTTGGAGAGGTGTGTGGCCTCATGGAAACACCAGTCAGACCTCTCACTCAAACCCACAGTTTGGAGAGGTGTGTGGCCTCTTAGACACCAGTCAGACCTCTCACTCAAACCCACAGTTTGGAGAGGTGTGTGGCCTCTTAGACACCAGTCAGACCTCTCACTCAAACCCACAGTTTGGAGAGGTCTGTGATCTCTTAGACACCAGTCAGACCTCTCACTCAAACCCACAGTTTGGAGAGGTGTGTGGCCTCTTAGACACCAGTCAGACCTCTCACTCAAACCCACAGTTTGGAGAGGTGTGAGGCCTCTTAGACACCAGTCAGACCTCTCACTCAAACCCACAGTTTGGAGAGGTGTGTGATCTCTTAGACACCAGTCAGACCTCTCACTCAAACCCACCGTTTGGAGAGGTGTGTGGCCTCATGGAAACACCAGTCAGACCTCTCACTCAAACCCACAGTTTTGCGAGGTGTGTGATCTCTTAGACACCAGTCAGACCTCTCACTCAAACCCACAGTTTGAAGAGGAGTGTGATCTCTTAGACACCAGTCAGACCTCTCACTCAAACCCACAGTTTTGAGAGGTGTGTGATCTCTTAGACACCAGTCAGACCTCTCACTCAAACCCACAGTTTGGAGAGGTGTGTGATCTCTTAGACACCAGTCAGACCTCTCACTCAAACCCACAGTTTGGAGAGGTGTGAGGCCTCTTAGAGACACCAGTCAGACCTCTCACTCAAACCCACAGTTTGGAGAGGTGTGTTGCCTCTTAGACACCAGTCAGACCTCTCACTCAAACCCACAGTTTGGAGAGGTGTGTGGCCTCTTAGACACCAGTCAGACCTCTCACTCAAACCCACAGTTTGGAGAGGTGTGTGGCCTCATGGAAACACCTGTCAGACCTCTCACTCAAACCCACAGTTTGGAGAGGTGTGTGGCCTCTTAGACACCAGTCAGACCTCTCACTCAAACCCACAGTTTGGAGAGGTGTGTGGCCTCTTAGACACCAGTCAGACCTCTCACTCAAACCCACAGTTTGGAGAGGTGTGTGATCTCTTAGACACCAGTCAGACCTCTCACTCAAACCCACAGTTTGTAGAGGTGTGTGGCCTCTTAGAGACACCAGTCAGACCTCTCACTCAAACCCACAGTTTGGAGAGGTGTGTGGCCTCTTAGACACCAGTCAGATCTCTCACTCAAACCCACAGTTTGGAGAGGTGTGAGGCCTCTTAGACACACCAGTCAGACCTCTCACTCAAACCCACAGTTTGGAGAGGTGTGTGATCTCTTAGACACCAGTCAGACCTCTCACTCAAACCCACAGTTTGGAGAGGTGTGAGGCCTCTTAGACACACCAGTCAGACCTCTCACTCAAACCCACAGTTTGTAGAGGTGTGAGGCCACATGGAGACACCAGTCAGACCTCTCACTCAAACCCACAGTTTGGAGAGGTGTGTGGCCTCTTAGAGACACCAGTCAGACCTCTCACTCAAACCCACAGTTTGGAGAGGTGTGTGGCCTCTTAGACACCAGTCAGACCTCTCACTCAAACCCACAGTTTGGAGAGGTGTGTGATCTCTTAGAGACACCAGTCAGACCTCTCACTCAAACCCACAGTTTGTAGAGGTGTGTGATCTCTTAGACACCAGTCAGACCTCTCACTCAAACCCACAGTTTGGAGAGGTGTGTGATCTCTTAGACACCAGTCAGACCTCTCACTCAAACCCACCGTTTGGAGAGGTGTGTGGCCTCATGGAAACACCAGTCAGACCTCTCACTCAAACCCACAGTTTTGAGAGGTGTGTGATCTCTTAGACACCAGTCAGACCTCTCACTCAAACCCACAGTTTGGAGAGGTGTGTGATCTCTTAGACACCAGTCAGACCTCTCACTCAAACCCACAGTTTTGAGAGGTGTGTGATCTCTTAGACACCAGTCAGACCTCTCACTCAAACCCACAGTTTGGAGAGGTGTGTGGCCTCTTAGACACCAGTCAGACCTCTCACTCAAACCCACAGTTTGGAGAGGTGTGTGGCCTCTTAGACACCAGTCAGACCTCTCACTCAAACCCACAGTTTGGAGAGGTGTGTGATCTCTTAGACACCAGTCAGACCTCTCACTCAAACCCACAGTTTGTAGAGGTGTGTGGCCTCTTAGAGACACCAGTCAGACCTCTCACTCAAACCCACAGTTTGGAGAGGTGTGTGGCCTCTTAGACACCAGTCAGATCTCTCACTCAAACCCACAGTTTGGAGAGGTGTGAGGCCTCTTAGACACACCAGTCAGACCTCTCACTCAAACCCACAGTTTGGAGAGGTGTGTGATCTCTTAGACACCAGTCAGACCTCTCACTCAAACCCACAGTTTGGAGAGGTGTGAGGCCTCTTAGACACACCAGTCAGACCTCTCACTCAAACCCACAGTTTGTAGAGGTGTGAGGCCACATGGAGACACCAGTCAGACCTCTCACTCAAACCCACAGTTTGGAGAGGTGTGTGGCCTCTTAGAGACACCAGTCAGACCTCTCACTCAAACCCACAGTTTGGAGAGGTGTGTGGCCTCTTAGAGACCAGTCAGACCTCTCACTCAAACCCACAGTTTGGAGAGGTGTGTGATCTCTTAGAGACACCAGTCAGACCTCTCACTCAAACCCACAGTTTGTAGAGGTGTGTGATCTCTTAGACACCAGTCAGACCTCTCACTCAAACCCACAGTTTTGAGAGGTGTGTGATCTCTTAGACACCAGTCAGACCTCTCACTCAAACCCACCGTTTGGAGAGGTGTGTGGCCTCATGGAAACACCAGTCAGACCTCTCACTCAAACCCACAGTTTTGAGAGGTGTGTGATCTCTTAGACACCAGTCAGACCTCTCACTCAAACCCACAGTTTGGAGAGGTGTGTGATCTCTTAGACACCAGTCAGACCTCTCACTCAAACCCACAGTTTGGAGAGGTGTGTGATCTCTTAGACACCAGTCAGACCTCTCACTCAAACCCACAGTTTGGAGAGGTGTGAGGCCTCTTAGACACACCAGTCAGACCTCTCACTCAAACCCACAGTTTGTAGAGGTGTGAGGCCACATGGAGACACCAGTCAGACCTCTCACTCAAACCCACAGTTTGGAGAGGTGTGTGGCCTCTTAGAGACACCAGTCAGACCTCTCACTCAAACCCACAGTTTGGAGAGGTGTGTGGCCTCTTAGACACCAGTCAGACCTCTCACTCAAACCCACAGTTTGGAGAGGTGTGTGATCTCTTAGAGACACCAGTCAGACCTCTCACTCAAACCCACAGTTTGTAGAGGTGTGTGATCTCTTAGACACCAGTCAGACCTCTCACTCAAACCCACAGTTTGGAGAGGTGTGTGATCTCTTAGACACCAGTCAGACCTCTCACTCAAACCCACCGTTTGGAGAGGTGTGTGGCCTCATGGAAACACCAGTCAGACCTCTCACTCAAACCCACAGTTTTGAGAGGTGTGTGATCTCTTAGACACCAGTCAGACCTCTCACTCAAACCCACAGTTTGGAGAGGTGTGTGATCTCTTAGACACCAGTCAGACCTCTCACTCAAACCCACAGTTTTGAGAGGTGTGTGATCTCTTAGACACCAGTCAGACCTCTCACTCAAACCCACAGTTTGGAGAGGTGTGTGGCCTCTTAGACACCAGTCAGACCTCTCACTCAAACCCACAGTTTGGAGAGGTGTGTGGCCTCTTAGACACCAGTCAGACCTCTCACTCAAACCCACAGTTTGGAGAGGTGTGTGATCTCTTAGACACCAGTCAGACCTCTCACTCAAACCCACAGTTTGTAGAGGTGTGTGGCCTCTTAGAGACACCAGTCAGACCTCTCACTCAAACCCACAGTTTGGAGAGGTGTGTGGCCTCTTAGACACCAGTCAGATCTCTCACTCAAACCCACAGTTTGGAGAGGTGTGAGGCCTCTTAGACACACCAGTCAGACCTCTCACTCAAACCCACAGTTTGGAGAGGTGTGTGATCTCTTAGACACCAGTCAGACCTCTCACTCAAACCCACAGTTTGGAGAGGTGTGAGGCCTCTTAGACACACCAGTCAGACCTCTCACTCAAACCCACAGTTTGTAGAGGTGTGAGGCCACATGGAGACACCAGTCAGACCTCTCACTCAAACCCACAGTTTGGAGAGGTGTGTGGCCTCTTAGAGACACCAGTCAGACCTCTCACTCAAACCCACAGTTTGGAGAGGTGTGTGGCCTCTTAGAGACCAGTCAGACCTCTCACTCAAACCCACAGTTTGGAGAGGTGTGTGATCTCTTAGAGACACCAGTCAGACCTCTCACTCAAACCCACAGTTTGTAGAGGTGTGTGATCTCTTAGACACCAGTCAGACCTCTCACTCAAACCCACAGTTTTGAGAGGTGTGTGATCTCTTAGACACCAGTCAGACCTCTCACTCAAACCCACCGTTTGGAGAGGTGTGTGGCCTCATGGAAACACCAGTCAGACCTCTCACTCAAACCCACAGTTTTGAGAGGTGTGTGATCTCTTAGACACCAGTCAGACCTCTCACTCAAACCCACAGTTTGGAGAGGTGTGTGATCTCTTAGACACCAGTCAGACCTCTCACTCAAACCCACAGTTTTGAGAGGTGTGTGATCTCTTAGACACCAGTCAGACCTCTCACTCAAACCCACAGTTTGGAGAGGTGTGTGATCTCTTAGACACCAGTCAGACCTCTCACTCAAACCCACAGTTTGGAGAGGTGTGAGGCCTCCTGTAGACACCAGTCAGACCTCTCACTCAAACCCACAGTTTGGAGAGGTGTGTGATCTCTTAGACACCAGTCAGACCTCTCACTCAAACCCACAGTTTGGAGAGGTGTGTGGCCTCTTAGACACCAGTCAGACCTCTCACTCAAACCCACAGTTTGGAGAGAGGTGTGATCTCTTAGACACCAGTCAGAAATCTCACTCAAACCCACAGTTTGGAGAGGTGTGTGGCCTCTTAGAGACACCAGTCAGACCTCTCACTCAAACCCACAGTTTGGAGAGGTGTGTGGCCTCATGGAAACACCAGTCAGACCTCTCACTCAAACCCACAGTTTGGAGAGGTGTGTGATCTCTCAGACACTAGTCAGACCTCTCACTCAAACCCACAGTTTGGAGAGGTGTGAGGCCTCTTAGAGACACCAGTCAGACCTCTCACTCAAACCCACAGTTTGGAGAGGTGTGTGGCCTCTTAGACACCAGTCAGACCTCTCACTCAAACCCACAGTTTGTAGAGGTGTGTGGCCTCTTAGAGACACCAGTCAGACCTCTCACTCAAACCCACAGTTTGGAGAGGTGTGTGGCCTCATGGAAACACCAGTCAGACCTCTCACTCAAACCCACAGTTTGGAGAGGTGTGTGATCTCTCAGACACTAGTCAGACCTCTCACTCAAACCCACAGTTTGGAGAGGTGTGAGGCCTCTTAGACACACCAGTCAGACCTCTCACTCAAACCCACAGTTTGGAGAGGTGTGAGGCCACATGGAGACACCAGTCAGACCTCTCACTCAAACCCACAGTTTGGAGAGGTGTGTGGCCTCTTAGACACCAGTCAGACCTCTCACTCAAACCCACAGTTTGGAGAGGTGTGTGATCTCTTAGAGACACCAGTCAGACCTCTCACTCAAACCCACAGTTTGGAGAGGTGTGTGATCTCTTAAACACCAGTCAGACCTCTCACTCAAACCCACAGTTTGGAGAGGTGTGTGGCCTCATGGAAACACCAGTCAGACCTCTCACTCAAACCCACAGTTTGGAGAGGTGTGTGGCCTCTTAGACACCAGTCAGACCTCTCACTCAAACCCACAGTTTGGAGAGGTGTGTGGCCTCTTAGACACCAGTCAGACCTCTCACTCAAACCCACAGTTTGGAGAGGTCTGTGATCTCTTAGACACCAGTCAGACCTCTCACTCAAACCCACAGTTTGGAGAGGTGTGTGGCCTCTTAGACACCAGTCAGACCTCTCACTCAAACCCACAGTTTGGAGAGGTGTGAGGCCTCTTAGACACCAGTCAGACCTCTCACTCAAACCCACAGTTTGGAGAGGTGTGTGATCTCTTAGACACCAGTCAGACCTCTCACTCAAACCCACCGTTTGGAGAGGTGTGTGGCCTCATGGAAACACCAGTCAGACCTCTCACTCAAACCCACAGTTTTGCGAGGTGTGTGATCTCTTAGACACCAGTCAGACCTCTCACTCAAACCCACAGTTTGAAGAGGAGTGTGATCTCTTAGACACCAGTCAGACCTCTCACTCAAACCCACAGTTTTGAGAGGTGTGTGATCTCTTAGACACCAGTCAGACCTCTCACTCAAACCCACAGTTTGGAGAGGTGTGTGATCTCTTAGACACCAGTCAGACCTCTCACTCAAACCCACAGTTTGGAGAGGTGTGAGGCCTCTTAGAGACACCAGTCAGACCTCTCACTCAAACCCACAGTTTGGAGAGGTGTGTTGCCTCTTAGACACCAGTCAGACCTCTCACTCAAACCCACAGTTTGGAGAGGTGTGTGGCCTCTTAGACACCAGTCAGACCTCTCACTCAAACCCACAGTTTGGAGAGGTGTGTGGCCTCATGGAAACACCTGTCAGACCTCTCACTCAAACCCACAGTTTGGAGAGGTGTGTGGCCTCTTAGACACCAGTCAGACCTCTCACTCAAACCCACAGTTTGGAGAGGTGTGTGGCCTCTTAGACACCAGTCAGACCTCTCACTCAAACCCACAGTTTGGAGAGGTGTGTGATCTCTTAGACACCAGTCAGACCTCTCACTCAAACCCACAGTTTGTAGAGGTGTGTGGCCTCTTAGAGACACCAGTCAGACCTCTCACTCAAACCCACAGTTTGGAGAGGTGTGTGGCCTCTTAGACACCAGTCAGATCTCTCACTCAAACCCACAGTTTGGAGAGGTGTGAGGCCTCTTAGACACACCAGTCAGACCTCTCACTCAAACCCACAGTTTGGAGAGGTGTGTGATCTCTTAGACACCAGTCAGACCTCTCACTCAAACCCACAGTTTGGAGAGGTGTGAGGCCTCTTAGACACACCAGTCAGACCTCTCACTCAAACCCACAGTTTGTAGAGGTGTGAGGCCACATGGAGACACCAGTCAGACCTCTCACTCAAACCCACAGTTTGGAGAGGTGTGTGGCCTCTTAGAGACACCAGTCAGACCTCTCACTCAAACCCACAGTTTGGAGAGGTGTGTGGCCTCTTAGACACCAGTCAGACCTCTCACTCAAACCCACAGTTTGGAGAGGTGTGTGATCTCTTAGAGACACCAGTCAGACCTCTCACTCAAACCCACAGTTTGTAGAGGTGTGTGATCTCTTAGACACCAGTCAGACCTCTCACTCAAACCCACAGTTTGGAGAGGTGTGTGATCTCTTAGACACCAGTCAGACCTCTCACTCAAACCCACCGTTTGGAGAGGTGTGTGGCCTCATGGAAACACCAGTCAGACCTCTCACTCAAACCCACAGTTTTGAGAGGTGTGTGATCTCTTAGACACCAGTCAGACCTCTCACTCAAACCCACAGTTTGGAGAGGTGTGTGATCTCTTAGACACCAGTCAGACCTCTCACTCAAACCCACAGTTTTGAGAGGTGTGTGATCTCTTAGACACCAGTCAGACCTCTCACTCAAACCCACAGTTTGGAGAGGTGTGTGGCCTCTTAGACACCAGTCAGACCTCTCACTCAAACCCACAGTTTGGAGAGGTGTGTGGCCTCTTAGACACCAGTCAGACCTCTCACTCAAACCCACAGTTTGGAGAGGTGTGTGATCTCTTAGACACCAGTCAGACCTCTCACTCAAACCCACAGTTTGTAGAGGTGTGTGGCCTCTTAGAGACACCAGTCAGACCTCTCACTCAAACCCACAGTTTGGAGAGGTGTGTGGCCTCTTAGACACCAGTCAGATCTCTCACTCAAACCCACAGTTTGGAGAGGTGTGAGGCCTCTTAGACACACCAGTCAGACCTCTCACTCAAACCCACAGTTTGGAGAGGTGTGTGATCTCTTAGACACCAGTCAGACCTCTCACTCAAACCCACAGTTTGGAGAGGTGTGAGGCCTCTTAGACACACCAGTCAGACCTCTCACTCAAACCCACAGTTTGTAGAGGTGTGAGGCCACATGGAGACACCAGTCAGACCTCTCACTCAAACCCACAGTTTGGAGAGGTGTGTGGCCTCTTAGAGACACCAGTCAGACCTCTCACTCAAACCCACAGTTTTGAGAGGTGTGTGATCTCTTAGACACCAGTCAGACCTCTCACTCAAACCCACCGTTTGGAGAGGTGTGTGGCCTCATGGAAACACCAGTCAGACCTCTCACTCAAACCCACAGTTTTGAGAGGTGTGTGATCTCTTAGACACCAGTCAGACCTCTCACTCAAACCCACAGTTTGGAGAGGTGTGTGATCTCTTAGACACCAGTCAGACCTCTCACTCAAACCCACAGTTTTGAGAGGTGTGTGATCTCTTAGACACCAGTCAGACCTCTCACTCAAACCCACAGTTTGGAGAGGTGTGTGATCTCTTAGACACCAGTCAGACCTCTCACTCAAACCCACAGTTTGGAGAGGTGTGAGGCCTCCTGTAGACACCAGTCAGACCTCTCACTCAAACCCACAGTTTGGAGAGGTGTGTGATCTCTTAGACACCAGTCAGACCTCTCACTCAAACCCACAGTTTGGAGAGGTGTGTGGCCTCTTAGACACCAGTCAGACCTCTCACTCAAACCCACAGTTTGGAGAGAGGTGTGATCTCTTAGACACCAGTCAGAAATCTCACTCAAACCCACAGTTTGGAGAGGTGTGTGGCCTCTTAGAGACACCAGTCAGACCTCTCACTCAAACCCACAGTTTGGAGAGGTGTGTGGCCTCATGGAAACACCAGTCAGACCTCTCACTCAAACCCACAGTTTGGAGAGGTGTGTGATCTCTCAGACACTAGTCAGACCTCTCACTCAAACCCACAGTTTGGAGAGGTGTGAGGCCTCTTAGACACACCAGTCAGACCTCTCACTCAAACCCACAGTTTGGAGAGGTGTGAGGCCACATGGAGACACCAGTCAGACCTCTCACTCAAACCCACAGTTTGGAGAGGTGTGTGGCCTCTTAGACACCAGTCAGACCTCTCACTCAAACCCACAGTTTGGAGAGGTGTGTGATCTCTTAGAGACACCAGTCAGACCTCTCACTCAAACCCACAGTTTGGAGAGGTGTGTGATCTCTTAAACACCAGTCAGACCTCTCACTCAAACCCACAGTTTGGAGAGGTGTGTGGCCTCATGGAAACACCAGTCAGACCTCTCACTCAAACCCACAGTTTGGAGAGGTGTGTGGCCTCTTAGAGACACCAGTCAGACATCTCACTCAAACCCACAGTTTGGAGAGGTGTGTGGCCTCTTAGACACCAGTCAGACCTCTCACTCAAACCCACAGTTTGGAGAGGTGTGTGATCTCTTAGACACCAGTCAGACCTCTCACTCAAACCCACAGTTTGTAGAGGTGTGTGGCCTCTTAGAGACACCAGTCAGACCTCTCACTCAAACCCACAGTTTGGAGAGGTGTGTGGCCTCTTAGACACCAGTCAGATCTCTCACTCAAACCCACAGTTTGGAGAGGTGTGAGGCCTCTTAGACACACCAGTCAGACCTCTCACTCAAACCCACAGTTTGGAGAGGTGTGTGATCTCTTAGACACCAGTCAGACCTCTCACTCAAACCCACAGTTTGGAGAGGTGTGAGGCCTCTTAGACACACCAGTCAGACCTCTCACTCAAACCCACAGTTTGTAGAGGTGTGAGGCCACATGGAGACACCAGTCAGACCTCTCACTCAAACCCACAGTTTGGAGAGGTGTGTGGCCTCTTAGAGACACCAGTCAGACCTCTCACTCAAACCCACAGTTTGGAGAGGTGTGTGGCCTCTTAGACACCAGTCAGACCTCTCACTCAAACCCACAGTTTGGAGAGGTGTGTGATCTCTTAGAGACACCAGTCAGACCTCTCACTCAAACCCACAGTTTGTAGAGGTGTGTGATCTCTTAGACACCAGTCAGACCTCTCACTCAAACCCACAGTTTGGAGAGGTGTGTGATCTCTTAGACACCAGTCAGACCTCTCACTCAAACCCACCGTTTGGAGAGGTGTGTGGCCTCATGGAAACACCAGTCAGACCTCTCACTCAAACCCACAGTTTTGAGAGGTGTGTGATCTCTTAGACACCAGTCAGACCTCTCACTCAAACCCACAGTTTGGAGAGGTGTGTGATCTCTTAGACACCAGTCAGACCTCTCACTCAAACCCACAGTTTTGAGAGGTGTGTGATCTCTTAGACACCAGTCAGACCTCTCACTCAAACCCACAGTTTGGAGAGGTGTGTGATCTCTTAGACACCAGTCAGACCTCTCACTCAAACCCACAGTTTGGAGAGGTGTGAGGCCTCCTGTAGACACCAGTCAGACCTCTCACTCAAACCCACAGTTTGGAGAGGTGTGTGATCTCTTAGACACCAGTCAGACCTCTCACTCAAACCCACAGTTTGGAGAGGTGTGTGGCCTCTTAGACACCAGTCAGACCTCTCACTCAAACCCACAGTTTGGAGAGAGGTGTGATCTCTTAGACACCAGTCAGAAATCTCACTCAAACCCACAGTTTGGAGAGGTGTGTGGCCTCTTAGAGACACCAGTCAGACCTCTCACTCAAACCCACAGTTTGGAGAGGTGTGTGGCCTCATGGAAACACCAGTCAGACCTCTCACTCAAACCCACAGTTTGGAGAGGTGTGTGATCTCTCAGACACTAGTCAGACCTCTCACTCAAACCCACAGTTTGGAGAGGTGTGAGGCCTCTTAGACACACCAGTCAGACCTCTCACTCAAACCCACAGTTTGGAGAGGTGTGAGGCCACATGGAGACACCAGTCAGACCTCTCACTCAAACCCACAGTTTGGAGAGGTGTGTGGCCTCTTAGACACCAGTCAGACCTCTCACTCAAACCCACAGTTTGGAGAGGTGTGTGATCTCTTAGAGACACCAGTCAGACCTCTCACTCAAACCCACAGTTTGGAGAGGTGTGTGATCTCTTAAACACCAGTCAGACCTCTCACTCAAACCCACAGTTTGGAGAGGTGTGTGGCCTCATGGAAACACCAGTCAGACCTCTCACTCAAACCCACAGTTTGGAGAGGTGTGTGGCCTCTTAGACACCAGTCAGACCTCTCACTCAAACCCACAGTTTGGAGAGGTGTGTGGCCTCTTAGACACCAGTCAGACCTCTCACTCAAACCCACAGTTTGGAGAGGTCTGTGATCTCTTAGACACCAGTCAGACCTCTCACTCAAACCCACAGTTTGGAGAGGTGTGTGGCCTCTTAGACACCAGTCAGACCTCTCACTCAAACCCACAGTTTGGAGAGGTGTGAGGCCTCTTAGACACCAGTCAGACCTCTCACTCAAACCCACAGTTTGGAGAGGTGTGTGATCTCTTAGACACCAGTCAGACCTCTCACTCAAACCCACCGTTTGGAGAGGTGTGTGGCCTCATGGAAACACCAGTCAGACCTCTCACTCAAACCCACAGTTTTGAGAGGTGTGTGATCTCTTAGACACCAGTCAGACCTCTCACTCAAACCCACAGTTTGAAGAGGTGTGTGATCTCTTAGACACCAGTCAGACCTCTCACTCAAACCCACAGTTTTGAGAGGTGTGTGATCTCTTAGACACCAGTCAGACCTCTCACTCAAACCCACAGTTTGGAGAGGTGTGTGATCTCTTAGACACCAGTCAGACCTCTCACTCAAACCCACAGTTTGGAGAGGTGTGAGGCCTCTTAGAGACACCAGTCAGACCTCTCACTCAAACCCACAGTTTGGAGAGGTGTGTTGCCTCTTAGACACCAGTCAGACCTCTCACTCAAACCCACAGTTTGGAGAGGTGTGTGGCCTCTTAGACACCAGTCAGACCTCTCACTCAAACCCACAGTTTGGAGAGGTGTGTGGCCTCATGGAAACACCTGTCAGACCTCTCACTCAAACCCACAGTTTGGAGAGGTGTGTGGCCTCTTAGACACCAGTCAGACCTCTCACTCAAACCCACAGTTTGGAGAGGTGTGTGGCCTCTTAGACACCAGTCAGACCTCTCACTCAAACCCACAGTTTGGAGAGGTGTGTGATCTCTTAGACACCAGTCAGACCTCTCACTCAAACCCACAGTTTGTAGAGGTGTGTGGCCTCTTAGAGACACCAGTCAGACCTCTCACTCAAACCCACAGTTTGGAGAGGTGTGTGGCCTCTTAGACACCAGTCAGATCTCTCACTCAAACCCACAGTTTGGAGAGGTGTGAGGCCTCTTAGACACACCAGTCAGACCTCTCACTCAAACCCACAGTTTGGAGAGGTGTGTGATCTCTTAGACACCAGTCAGACCTCTCACTCAAACCCACAGTTTGGAGAGGTGTGAGGCCTCTTAGACACACCAGTCAGACCTCTCACTCAAACCCACAGTTTGTAGAGGTGTGAGGCCACATGGAGACACCAGTCAGACCTCTCACTCAAACCCACAGTTTGGAGAGGTGTGTGGCCTCTTAGAGACACCAGTCAGACCTCTCACTCAAACCCACAGTTTGGAGAGGTGTGTGGCCTCTTAGACACCAGTCAGACCTCTCACTCAAACCCACAGTTTGGAGAGGTGTGTGATCTCTTAGAGACACCAGTCAGACCTCTCACTCAAACCCACAGTTTGTAGAGGTGTGTGATCTCTTAGACACCAGTCAGACCTCTCACTCAAACCCACAGTTTGGAGAGGTGTGTGATCTCTTAGACACCAGTCAGACCTCTCACTCAAACCCACCGTTTGGAGAGGTGTGTGGCCTCATGGAAACACCAGTCAGACCTCTCACTCAAACCCACAGTTTTGAGAGGTGTGTGATCTCTTAGACACCAGTCAGACCTCTCACTCAAACCCACAGTTTGGAGAGGTGTGTGATCTCTTAGACACCAGTCAGACCTCTCACTCAAACCCACAGTTTTGAGAGGTGTGTGATCTCTTAGACACCAGTCAGACCTCTCACTCAAACCCACAGTTTGGAGAGGTGTGTGATCTCTTAGACACCAGTCAGACCTCTCACTCAAACCCACAGTTTGGAGAGGTGTGAGGCCTCCTGTAGACACCAGTCAGACCTCTCACTCAAACCCACAGTTTGGAGAGGTGTGTGATCTCTTAGACACCAGTCAGACCTCTCACTCAAACCCACAGTTTGGAGAGGTGTGTGGCCTCTTAGACACCAGTCAGACCTCTCACTCAAACCCACAGTTTGGAGAGAGGTGTGATCTCTTAGACACCAGTCAGACCTCTCACTCAAACCCACAGTTTGGAGAGGTGTGTGGCCTCATGGAAACACCTGTCAGACCTCTCACTCAAACCCACAGTTTGGAGAGAGGTGTGATCTCTTAGACACCAGTCAGACCTCTCACTCAAACCCACAGTTTGTAGAGGTGTGTGATCTCTTAGACACCAGTCAGAAATCTCACTCAAACCCACAGTTTGGAGAGGTGTGTGATCTCTTAGACACCAGTCAGACCTCTCACTCAAACCCACAGTTTGGAGAGGTGTGTGGCCTCTTAGAGACACCAGTCAGACCTCTCACTCAAACCCACAGTTTGGAGAGGTGTGTGGCCTCATGGAAACACCAGTCAGACCTCTCACTCAAACCCACAGTTTGGAGAGGTGTGTGGCCTCATGGAGACACCAGTCAGACCTCTCACTCAAACCCACAGTTTGGAGAGGTGTGAGGCCTCTTAGAGACACCAGTCAGACCTCTCACTCAAACCCACAGTTTGGAGAGGTGTGTGATCTCTTAGACACCAGTCAGACCTCTCACTCAAACCCACAGTTTGGAGAGGTGTGAGGCCTCTTAGAGACACCAGTCAGACCTCTCACTCAAACCCACAGTTTGGAGAGGTGTGTGGCCTCTTAGACACCAGTCAGACCTCTCACTCAAACCCACAGTTTGGAGAGGTCTGTGATCTCTTAGAGACACCAGTCAGACCTCTCACTCAAACCCACAGTTTGGAGAGGTGTGTGGCCTCTAAGAGACACCAGTCAGACCTCTCACTCAAACCCACAGTTTGGAGAGGTGTGAGGCCTCCTGTAGACACCAGTCAGACCTCTCACTCAAACCCACAGTTTGGAGAGGTGTGAGGCCTCCTGTAGACACCAGTCAGACCTCTCACTCAAACCCACAGTTTGGAGAGGAGTGAGGCCTCATGGAAACACCAGTCAGACCTCTCACTCAAACCCACAGTTTGGAGAGGTGTGTGATCTCTTAGACACCAGTCAGACCTCTCACTCAAACCCACAGTTTGGAGAGGTGTGTGATCTCTTAGACACCAGTCAGACCTCTCACTCAAACCCACAGTTTGGAGAGGTGTGTGATCTCTTAGAGACACCAGTCAGACATCTCACTCAAACCCACAGTTTGTAGAGGTGTGTGATCTCTTAGAGACACCAGTCAGACCTCTCACTCAAACCAACAGTTTGGAGAGGTGTGTGATCTCTTAGAGACACCAGTCAGACCTCTCATTCAAACCCACAGTTTGGAGAGGTGTGTGATCTCTTAGACACCAGTCAGACCTCTCACTCAAACCCACAGTTTGGAGAGGTGTGAGGCCTCCTGGAGACACCAGTCAGACCTCTCACTCAAACCCACAGTTTGGAGAGGTGTGTGATCTCTTAGACACCAGTCAGACCTCTCACTCAAACCCACAGTTTGGAGAGGTGTGTGATCTCTTAGAGACACCAGTCAGACATCTCACTCAAACCCACAGTTTGGAGAGGTGTGTGATCTCTTAGAGACACCAGTCAGACCTCTCATTCAAACCCACAGTTTGGAGAGGTGTGTGATCTCTTAGACACCAGTCAGACCTCTCACTCAAACCCACAGTTTGGAGAGGTGTGAGGCCTCCTGGAGACACCAGTCAGACCTCTCACTCAAACCCACAGTTTGGAGAGGTGTGAGGCCTCTTAGAGACACCAGTCAGACCTCTCACTCAAACCCACAGTTTGGAGAGGTGTGTGGCCTCATGGAAACACCAGTCAGACCTCTCACTCAAACCCACAGTTTGGAGAGGTGTGTGATCTCTTAGACACCAGTCAGACCTCTCACTCAAACCCACAGTTTGGAGAGGTGTGTGATCTCTTAGACACCAGTCAGACCTCTCACTCAAACCCACAGTTTTGAGAGGTGTGTGATCTCTTAGACACCAGTCAGACCTCTCACTCAAACCCACAGTTTGTAGAGGTGTGTGGCCTCTTAGAGACACCAGTCAGACCTCTCACTCAAACCCACAGTTTGTAGAGGTGTGAGGCCACATGGAGACACCAGTCAGACCTCTCACTCAAACCCACAGTTTGGAGAGGTGTGTGGCCTCTTAGAGACACCAGTCAGACCTCTCACTCAAACCCACAGTTTGGAGAGGTGTGTGGCCTCTTAGACACCAGTCAGACCTCTCACTCAAACCCACAGTTTGGAGAGGTGTGTGATCTCTTAGAGACACCAGTCAGACCTCTCACTCAAACCCACAGTTTGTAGAGGTGTGTGATCTCTTAGACACCAGTCAGACCTCTCACTCAAACCCACAGTTTGGAGAGGTGTGTGATCTCTTAGACACCAGTCAGACCTCTCACTCAAACCCACCGTTTGGAGAGGTGTGTGGCCTCATGGAAACACCAGTCAGACCTCTCACTCAAACCCACAGTTTTGAGAGGTGTGTGATCTCTTAGACACCAGTCAGACCTCTCACTCAAACCCACAGTTTGGAGAGGTGTGTGATCTCTTAGACACCAGTCAGACCTCTCACTCAAACCCACAGTTTTGAGAGGTGTGTGATCTCTTAGACACCAGTCAGACCTCTCACTCAAACCCACAGTTTGGAGAGGTGTGTGATCTCTTAGACACCAGTCAGACCTCTCACTCAAACCCACAGTTTGGAGAGGTGTGTGGCCTCATGGAGACACCAGTCAGACCTCTCACTCAAACCCACAGTTTGGAGAGGTGTGTGATCTCTTAGACACCAGTCAGACCTCTCACTCAAACCCACAGTTTGGAGAGGTGTGTGGCCTCTTAGACACCAGTCAGACCTCTCACTCAAACCCACAGTTTGGAGAGAGGTGTGATCTCTTAGACACCAGTCAGAAATCTCACTCAAACCCACAGTTTGGAGAGGTGTGTGATCTCTTAGACACCAGTCAGACCTCTCACTCAAACCCACAGTTTGGAGAGGTGTGTGGCCTCATGGAAACACCTGTCGGGACCTCTCACTCAAACCCACAGTTTGGAGAGAGATGTGATCTCTTAGACACCAGTCAGACCTCTCACTCAAACCCACAGTTTGTAGAGGTGTGTGATCTCTTAGACACCAGTCAGAAATCTCACTCAAACCCACAGTTTGGAGAGGTGTGTGATCTCTTAGACACCAGTCAGACCTCTCACTCAAACCCACAGTTTGGAGAGGTGTGTGGCCTCTTAGAGACACCAGTCAGACCTCTCACTCAAACCCACAGTTTGGAGAGGTGTGTGGCCTCATGGAAACACCAGTCAGACCTCTCACTCAAACCCACAGTTTGGAGAGGTGTGTGATCTCTTAGACACCAGTCAGACCTCTCACTCAAACCCACAGTTTGGAGAGATGTGTGGCCTCATGGAGACACCAGTCAGACCTCTCACTCAAACCCACAGTTTGGAGAGGTGTGTGATCTCTTAGACACCAGTCAGACCTCTCACTCAAACCCACAGTTTGGAGAGATGTGTGATCTCTTAGACACCAGTCAGACCTCTCACTCAAACCCACAGTTTGTAGAGGTGTGTGATCTCTTAGACACCAGTCAGACCTCTCACTCAAACCCACAGTTTGGAGAGGTGTGAGGCCTCTTAGAGACACCAGTCAGACCTCTCACTCAAACCCACAGTTTGGAGAGGTGTGTGGCCTCATGGAAACACCAGTCAGACCTCGCACTCAAAAACACAGTTTGGAGAGGTGTGTGACCTCTTAGACACCAGTCAGACCTCTCACTCAAACCCACAGTTTGGAGAGGTCTGTGATCTCTTAGAGACACCAGTCAGACCTCTCACTCAAACCCACAGTTTGGAGAGGTGTGTGGCCTCTTAGAGACACCAGTCAGACCTCTCACTCAAACCCACAGTTTGGAGAGGTGTGAGGCCTCCTGTAGACACCAGTCAGACCTCTCACTCAAACCCACAGTTTGGAGAGGTGTGAGGCCTCCTGTAGACACCAGTCAGACCTCTCACTCAAACCCACAGTTTGGAGAGGAGTGAGGCCTCATGGAAACACCAGTCAGACCTCTCACTCAAACCCACAGTTTGGAGAGGTGTGTGATCTCTTAGACACCAGTCAGACCTCTCACTCAAACCCACAGTTTGGAGAGGTGTGTGATCTCTTAGACACCAGTCAGACCTCTCACTCAAACCCACAGTTTGGAGAGGTGTGTGATCTCTTAGACACCAGTCAGACCTCTCACTCAAACCCACAGTTTGGAGAGGTGTGAGGCCTCCTGGAGACACCAGTCAGACCTCTCACTCAAACCCACAGTTTGGAGAGGTGTGTGATCTCTTAGACACCAGTCAGACCTCTCACTCAAACCCACAGTTTGGAGAGGTGTGTGATCTCTTAGACACCAGTCAGACCTCTCACTCAAACCCACAGTTTGGAGAGGTGTGTGATCTCTTAGACACCAGTCAGACCTCTCACTCAAACCAACAGTTTGGAGAGGTGTGTGATCTCTTAGAGACACCAGTCAGACCTCTCATTCAAACCCACAGTTTGGAGAGGTGTGTGATCTCTTAGACACCAGTCAGACCTCTCACTCAAACCCACAGTTTGGAGAGGTGTGAGGCCTCCTGGAGACACCAGTCAGACCTCTCACTCAAACCCACAGTTTGGAGAGGTGTGAGGCCTCTTAGAGACACCAGTCAGACCTCTCACTCAAACCCACAGTTTGGAGAGGTGTGTGGCCTCATGGAAACACCAGTCAGACCTCTCACTCAAACCCACAGTTTGGAGAGGTGTGTGATCTCTTAGACACCAGTCAGACCTCTCACTCAAACCCACAGTTTGGAGAGGTGTGTGATCTCTTAGACAACAGTCAGACCTCTCACTCAAACCCACAGTTTTGAGAGGTGTGTGATCTCTTAGACACCAGTCAGACCTCTCACTCAAACCCACAGTTTGGAGAGGTGTGTGATCTCTTAGACACCAGTCAGACCTCTCACTCAAACCCACAGTTTGGAGAGGTGTGTGATCTCTTAGACACCAGTCAGACCTCTCACTCAAACCCACAGTTTGGAGAGGTGTGTGATCTCTTAGACACCAGTCAGACCTCTCACTCAAACCCACAGTTTGGAGAGGTGTGAGGCCTCTTAGAGACACCAGTCAGACCTCTCACTCAAACCCACAGTTTGGAGAGGTGTGTGGCCTCTTAGACACCAGTCAGACCTCTCACTCAAACCCACAGTTTGTAGAGGTGTGTGGCCTCTTAGAGACACCAGTCAGACCTCTCACTCAAACCCACAGTTTGGAGAGGTGTGTGGCCTCATGGAAACACCAGTCAGACCTCTCACTCAAACCCACAGTTTGGAGAGGTGTGTGATCTCTCAGACACTAGTCAGACCTCTCACTCAAACCCACAGTTTGGAGAGGTGTGAGGCCTCTTAGACACACCAGTCAGACCTCTCACTCAAACCCACAGTTTGTAGAGGTGTGAGGCCACATGGAGACACCAGTCAGACCTCTCACTCAAACCCACAGTTTGGAGAGGTGTGTGGCCTCTTAGACACCAGTCAGACCTCTCACTCAAACCCACAGTTTGGAGAGGTGTGTGATCTCTTAGAGACACCAGTCAGACCTCTCACTCAAACCCACAGTTTGGAGAGGTGTGTGATCTCTTAGACACCAGTCAGACCTCTCACTCAAACCCACAGTTTGGAGAGGTGTGTGATCTCTTAGACACCAGTCAGACCTCTCACTCAAACCCACAGTTTGGAGAGGTGTGAGGCCTCTTAGAGACACCAGTCAGACCTCTCACTCAAACCCACAGTTTGGAGAGGTGTGTGGCCTCTTAGACACCAGTCAGACCTCTCACTCAAACCCACAGTTTGTAGAGGTGTGTGGCCTCTTAGAGACACCAGTCAGACCTCTCACTCAAACCCACAGTTTGGAGAGGTGTGTGGCCTCATGGAAACACCAGTCAGACCTCTCACTCAAACCCACAGTTTGGAGAGGTGTGTGATCTCTCAGACACTAGTCAGACCTCTCACTCAAACCCACAGTTTGGAGAGGTGTGAGGCCTCTTAGACACACCAGTCAGACCTCTCACTCAAACCCACAGTTTGTAGAGGTGTGAGGCCACATGGAGACACCAGTCAGACCTCTCACTCAAACCCACAGTTTGGAGAGGTGTGTGGCCTCTTAGACACCAGTAAGACCTCTCACTCAAACCCACAGTTTGGAGAGGTGTGTGATCTCTTAGAGACACCAGTCAGACCTCTCACTCAAACCCACAGTTTGGAGAGGTGTGTGATCTCTTAAACACCAGTCAGACCTCTCACTCAAACCCACAGTTTGGAGAGGTGTGTGGCCTCTTAGACACCAGTCAGACCTCTCACTCAAACCCACAGTTTGGAGAGGTGTGTGGCCTCATGGAAACACCTGTCAGACCTCTCACTCAAACCCACAGTTTGGAGAGGTGTGTGGCCTCTTAGACACCAGTCAGACCTCTCACTCAAACCCACAGTTTGGAGAGGTGTGTGGCCTCTTAGACACCAGTCAGATCTCTCACTCAAACCCACAGTTTGGAGAGGTGTGAGGCCTCTTAGACACACCAGTCAGACCTCTCACTCAAACCCACAGTTTGGAGAGGTGTGTGATCTCTTAGACACCAGTCAGACCTCTCACTCAAACCCACAGTTTGGAGAGGTGTGAGGCCTCTTAGACACACCAGTCAGACCTCTCACTCAAACCCACAGTTTGTAGAGGTGTGAGGCCACATGGAGACACCAGTCAGACCTCTCACTCAAACCCACAGTTTGGAGAGGTGTGTGGCCTCTTAGAGACACCAGTCAGACCTCTCACTCAAACCCACAGTTTGGAGAGGTGTGTGGCCTCTTAGACACCAGTCAGACCTCTCACTCAAACCCACAGTTTGGAGAGGTGTGTGATCTCTTAGAGACACCAGTCAGACCTCTCACTCAAACCCACAGTTTGGAGAGGTGTGTGATCTCTTAGACACCAGTCAGACCTCTCACTCAAACCCACAGTTTGGAGAGGTGTGTGATCTCTTAGACACCAGTCAGACCTCTCACTCAAACCCACAGTTTGGAGAGGTGTGTGGCCTCATGGAAACACCAGTCAGACCTCTCACTCAAACCCACAGTTTGGAGAGGTGTGTGATCTCTTAGACACCAGTCAGACCTCTCACTCAAACCCACAGTTTGGAGAGGTGTGTGGCCTCATGGAGACACCAGTCAGACCTCTCACTCAAACCCACAGTTTGGAGAGGTGTGTGATCTCTTAGACACCAGTCAGACCTCTCACTCAAACCCACAGTTTGGAGAGGTGTGAGGCCTCTTAGAGACACCAGTCAGACCTCTCACTCAAACCCACAGTTTGGAGAGGTGTGAGGCCTCCTGTAGACACCAGTCAGACCTCTCACTCAAACCCACAGTTTGGAGAGGAGTGAGGCCTCATGGAAACACCAGTCAGACCTCTCACTCAAACCCACAGTTTGGAGAGGTGTGTGGCCTCATGGAAACACCAGTCAGACCTCTCACTCAAACCCACAGTTTGGAGAGGTGTGTGGCCTCTTAGACACCAGTCAGACCTCTCACTCAAACCCACAGTTTGGAGAGGTGTGTGATCTCTTAGACACCAGTCAGACCTCTCACTCAAACCCACCGTTTGGAGAGGTGTGTGGCCTCATGGAAACACCAGTCAGACCTCTCACTCAAACCCACAGTTTTGAGAGGTGTGTGATCTCTTAGACACCAGTCAGACCTCTCACTCAAACCCACAGTTTGGAGAGGTGTGTGATCTCTTAGACACCAGTCAGACCTCTCACTCAAACCCACAGTTTGGAGAGGTGTGTGATCTCTTAGACACCAGTCAGACCTCTCACTCAAACCCACAGTTTGGAGAGGTGTGTGATCTCTTAGACACCAGTCAGACCTCTCACTCAAACCCACAGTTTGGAGAGGTGTGTGGCCTCATGGAAACACCAGTCAGACCTCTCACTCAAACCCACAGTTTTGAGAGGTGTGTGATCTCTTAGACACCAGTCAGACCTCTCACTCAAACCCACAGTTTTGAGAGGTGTGAGGCCTCTTAGAGACACCAGTCAGACCTCTCACTCAAACCCACAGTTTGGAGAGGTGTGTGGCCTCATGGAAACACCAGTCAGACCTCTCACTCAAACCCACAGTTTGGAGAGGTGTGTGATCTCTTAGACACCAGTCAGACCTCTCACTCAAACCCACAGTTTGGAGAGGTGTGTGATCTCTTAGACACCAGTCAGACCTCTCACTCAAACCCACAGTTTGGAGAGGTGTGTGATCTCTTAGACACCAGTCAGACCTCTCACTCAAACCCACAGTTTGGAGAGGTGTGAGGCCTCATGGAGACACCAGTCAGACCTCTCACTCAAACCCACAGTTTGGAGAGGTGTGAGGCCTCTTAGAGACACCAGTCAGACCTCTCACTCAAACCCACAGTTTGGAGAGGTGTGTGGCCTCTTGAGACACCAGTCAGACCTCTCACTCAAACCCACAGTTTGGAGAGGTGTGTGGCCTCTTAGACACCAGTCAGACCTCTCACTCAAACCCACAGTTTGGAGAGGTGTGAGGCCTCTTAGAGACACCAGTCAGACCTCTCACTCAAACCCACAGTTTGGAGAGGTGTGTGGCCTCATGGAAACACCAGTCAGACCTCTCACTCAAACCCACAGTTTGGAGAGGTGTGTGATCTCTTAGAGACACCAGTCAGACCTCTCACTCAAACCCACAGTTTGGAGAGGTGTGTGATCTCTTAGAGACACCAGTCAGACCTCTCACTCAAACCCACAGTTTGGAGAGGTGTGTGGCCTCTTAGACACCAGTCAGACCTCTCACTCAAACCCACAGTTTGGAGAGGTGTGTGGCCTCTTAGACACCAGTCAGACCTCTCACTCAAACCCACAGTTTGGAGAGGTGTGTGATCTCTTAGAGACACCAGTCAGACCTCTCACTCAAACCCACAGTTTGGAGAGGTGTGTGGCCTCTTAGACACCAGTCAGACCTCTCACTCAAACCCACAGTTTGGAGAGGTGTGTGATCTCTTAGACACCAGTCAGACCTCTCACTCAAACCCACAGTTTGGAGAGGTGTGTGGCCTCTTAGAGACACCAGTCAGACCTCTCACTCAAACCCACAGTTTGGAGAGGTGTGTGGCCTCATGGAAACACCAGTCAGACCTCTCACTCAAACCCACAGTTTGGAGAGGTGTGTGATCTCTTAGACACCAGTCAGACCTCTCACTCAAACCCACAGTTTGGAGAGGTGTGAGGCCACATGGAGACACCAGTCAGACCTCTCACTCAAACCCACAGTTTGGAGAGGTGTGTGATCTCTTAGACACCAGTCAGACCTCTCACTCAAACCCACAGTTTGGAGAGGTGTGTGATCTCTTAGACACCAGTCAGACCTCTCACTCAAACCCACAGTTTGGAGAGGTGTGTGATCTCTTAGACACCAGTCAGACCTCTCACTCAAACCCACAGTTTGGAGAGGTGTGTGATCTCTTAGACACCAGTCAGACCTCTCACTCAAACCCACAGTTTGGAGAGAGGTGTGATCTCTTAGACACCAGTCAGACCTCTCACTCAAACCCACAGTTTGGAGAGGTGTGTGATCTCTTAGACAACAGTCAGACCTCTCACTCAAACCCACAGTTTGGACAGGTGTGTGATCTCTTAGACACCAGTCAGACCTCTCACTCAAACCCACAGTTTGGAGAGGTGTGTGGCCTCATGGAAACACCAGTCAGACCTCTCACTCAAACCCACAGTTTGGAGAGGTGTGAGGCCTCTTAGAGACACCAGTCAGACCTCTCACTCAAACCCACAGTTTGGAGAGGTGTGTGGCCTCATGGAAACACCAGTCAGACCTCTCACTCAAACCCACAGTTTGGAGAGGTGTGTGGCCTCATGGAAACACCAGTCAGACCTCTCACTCAAACCCACAGTTTGGAGAGGTGTGTGATCTCTTAGACACCAGTCAGACCTCTCACTCAAACCCACAGTTTGGAGAGGTGTGTGATCTCTTAGACACCAGTCAGACCTCTCACTCAAACCCACAGTTTGGAGAGGTGTGTGATCTCTTAGACACCAGTCAGACCTCTCACTCAAACCCACAGTTTGTAGAGGTGTGTGATCTCTTAGACACCAGTCAGACCTCTCACTCAAACCCACAGTTTGGAGAGGTGTGTGATCTCTTAGACACCAGTCAGACCTCTCACTCAAACCCACAGTTTGGAGAGGTGTGTGATCTCTTAGAGACACCAGTCAGACCTCTCACTCAAACCCACAGTTTGGAGAGTTGTGAGGCCTCTTAGAGACACCAGTCAGACCTCTCACTCAAACCCACAGTTTGGAGAGGTGTGTGGCCTCTTAGACACCAGTCAGACCTCTCACTCAAACTCACAGTTTGTAGAGGTGTGTGATCTCTTAGACACCAGTCAGACCTCTCACTCAAACCCACAGTTTGGAGAGGTGTGTGATCTCTTAGACACCAGTCAGACCTCTCACTCAAACCCACAGTTTGGAGAGGTGTGAGGCCTCTTAGAGACACCAGTCAGACCTCTCACTCAATTCCTTGTAAATCCTTGTTTTTCTTATCTTGCACCTACTCCAACATTTCAATGAATATTCTCATTATGTTACTGATTGTATCCAGAATATTTCCGGATGGTGTTACTGACAAATGCTGTGAAAAGTACAGTAAATGTAAAATTCACATGCAATTCAATTGCTCTTTCAATTGCTACACTCTT
>NC_138316.1:39120000-39160000 GCF_965601325.2 Salmo salar
GCTGTACCTTAGCGTCCTGTCCTTACAGAGGAGGAGGAGGAGGCAGGGGGTTAGTTGTACCTTAGCATCCTGTCCTTACAGAGGAGGAGGAGGAGGAGGCAGGGGGTTAGCTGTACCTTAGCATCCTGTCCTTACAGAGGAGGAGGAGGAGGAGGCAGGAGGTTAGCTGTACCTTAGCATCCTGTCCTTACAGAGGAGGAGGAGGAGGAGGCAGGGGGTTAGCTGTACCTTAGCATCCTGTCCTTACAGAGGAGGAGGAGGAGGCAGGGGGTTAGCTGTACCTTAGCATCCTGTCCTTACAGAGGAGGAGGAGGAGGCAGGGGATTAGCTGTACCTTAGCATCCTGTCCTTACAGAGGAGGAGGAGGAGGAGGAGGCAGGAGGTTAGCTGTACCTTAGCATCCTGTCCTTACAGAGGAGGAGGAGGAGGAGGAGGCAGGGGATTAGCTGTACCTTAGCATCCTGTCCTTACAGAGGAGGAGGAGGAGGAGGCAGGGGATTAGCTGTACCTTAGCATCCTGTCCTTACAGAAGAGGAGGAGGAGGAGGCAGGAGGTTAGCTGTACCTTGGCATCCTGTCCTTACAGAGGAGGAGGAGGAGGAGGCAGGAGATTAGCTGTACCTTAGCATCATGTCCTTACAGAGGAGGAGGAGGCAGGGGGTTAGCTGTACCTTAGCATCCTGTCCTTACAGAGGAGGAGGAGGAGGAGGCAGGAGGTTAGCTGTACCTTAGCATCCTGTCCTTACAGAGGAGGAGGAGGAGGAGGAGGAGGAGGAGGCAGGGGGTTAGCTGTACCTTAGCATCCTGTCCTTACAGAGGAGGAGGAGGAGGAGGCAGGGGGTTAGCTGTACCTTAGCATCCTGTCAATACAGAGGAGGAGGAGGCAGGGGGTTAGCTGTACCTTAGCATCCTGTCCTTACAGAGGAGGAGGAGGAGGAGGCAGGGGGTTAGCTGTACCTTAGCATCCTGTCCTTACAGAGGAGGAGGAGGCAGGGGGTTAGCTGTACCTTAGCACCCTGTCCTTACAGAGGAGGAGGAGGAGGCAGGGGATTAGCTGTACCTTAGCATCCTGTCCTTACAGAGGAGGAGGAGGCAGGGGGTTAGCTGTACCTTAGCATCCTGTCCTTACAGAGGAGGAGGAGGAGGAGGAGGCAGGGGGTTAGTTGTACCTTAGCATCCTGTCCTTACAGAGGAGGAGGAAGAGGAGGCAGGAGGTTAGCTGTACCTTAGCATCCTGTCCTTACAGAGGAGGAGGAGGAGGAGGAGGAGGCAGGAGGTTAGCTGTACCTTAGCATCCTGTCCTTACGGAGGAGGAGGAGGCAGGGGGTTAGCTGTACCTTAGCATCCTGTCCTTACAGAGGAGGAGGAGGAGGCAGGAGGTTAGCTGTACCTTAGCATCCAGAGCTTACAGAGGAGGAGGAGGAGGAGGCAGGAGGTTAGCTGTACCTTAGCATCCTGTCCTTACAGAGGAGGAGGAGGCAGGGGGTTAGCTGTACCTTAGCATCCAGAGCTTACAGAGGAGGAGGAGGCAGGGGGTTAGCTGTACCTTAGCTTCCAGAGCTTACAGAGGAGGAGGAGGAGGAGGCAGGGGGTTAGCTGTACCTTAGCATCCAGAGCTTACAGTACAGTGACTCAATCATTAAAAAAATGCATCGTTGTAGAGGGCAACAGTCATGAACATGGCCGAGCAACAGTCACAAACATCCAATTACTCAAAGGGCTGGGGAACGTCACTCGTCCACATTATTCTATACAAGTCCTTCCAGTACCTCAGTCCTTCTTCTGAAGAGACCCATGCTACTCACTGCTATAAATACCCAGACAGAAGTGTGTCATGCAGGCTATATGAAACCCACAGGGGTGTCTAGGGAGTAGTATGAAGTTGGCACGTAGACTCTGATCTCAGGTCAGTTTTGTATTTGAACCCCAATAAAGGTAAAGGTTAGGATTGGGGGGGGTAACCTGATTCTAGATCTGTTTCTGGGGACACTTGATGTGGATCATGAGGATGTGTTAGGAGGGCATCGAGGAGGCACTAGGGCACTTACGTTCAGCAATGACCAGCGGTGGGTAGAACAGGAAGTAGCCGACCATCTCGGCAGTCAGCTGACCCAGGAGGTTAGAGGCGGCGGTGCCGTTGAGAGGGGCGGTCCCGTTCCTCACCATGTAGACCAGAGACACAGCAGGAGAACCCACTGACTGAGACACACTCAGCATCTAGAGGACAGGGAAATGGAGAGAGGGAGAGAGAAAGAGAAAGAGAGAGAGAGAGGAGAGAAAGAGGAGAGAGAGGGGGAGGGGGAAGGGGGGCATAGAGACAAAGTTGCACAACATAGTTTTAATTTAGATCAATCTACTTTAATGTGTAATAAGTTACAGAGGTATAAAATCTATTGACATAATTAGCATAACAAAAATATGCTTAAATCCATAAAGATATTAAAACGGCTGGCAAGCCATTCGCCACTGTGAAAGTGTTTATAACGTCAACTACACAAAAACTAAAAACTAAACCTTGACATACATACATAATATAGTGGACATGTTAACACAGCAGCTAGGAAGCTCATTAAAACTACACAAACACTGTCTCCCTAAACACATCAGTTCAGATCAGAGAACAGCTTCTATTTACAATGGCACACGAACAATGCACTTAGGAATGATAATTATGCTCCAATTATAACCAGCTTGCATTTTGCTTTGCTAGTGCCAAACCTCTTCAACTGCAGAGCTGTGCCTGTGAAAATGGTAGGTGCAAAATGCTTTGAGATTTTATCCATATAAACTGTGCCACACATCATCAAAATGACCAATCAGATGACCCATATTTAGACTCTTTGGATTTGTTTGTACTGAAGTTTAATGTCATAACATGTAAAATAAGCCACAACACAGCATCAACACAAGTCTGGTATAAATATCAACTGTTCATTCAAGTAAAATAACTAAAATCCCGATGTCCAAACTGTCACGCCCTGATCTGTTTCACCTGTCCTTGTGCTTGTCTCCACCCTCTCTACCCTCCTGACCACTCTGCCTGCCTGCCGTCCTGTACCTTTGCCCCGTCTCTGGATTACCGACCTCTGCCTGACCCTGAGCCTGCCTGCCGTCCTGTACCTTTTCCCCGTCTCTGGATTACCGACCTCTGCCTGACCCTGAGCCTGCCTGCCGTCCTGTACCTTTTCCCCGTCTCTGGATTACCGACCTCTGCCTGACCCTGAGCCTGCCTGCCGTCCTGTACCTTTTCCCCGTCTCTGGATTACCGACCTCTGCCTGACCCTGAGCCTGCCTGCCGTCCTGTACCTTTTCCCCGTCTCTGGATTACCGACCTCTGCCTGACCCTGAGCCTGCCTGCCGTCCTGTACCTTTTCCCCGTCTCTGGATTACCGACCTCTGCCTGACCCTGAGCCTGCCTGCCGTCCTGTACCTTTTCCCCGTCTCTGGATTACCGACCTCTGCCTGACCCTGAGCCTGCCTGCCGTCCTGTACCTTTTCCCCGTCTCTGGATTACCGACCTCTGCCTGACCCTGAGCCTGTCTGCCGTCCTGTACCTTTTCCCCGTCTCTGGATTACCGACCTCTGCCTGACCCTGAGCCTGCCTGCCGTCCTGTACCTTTGCCCCTGTTGCTGAATAAACATTGTCACTTCAACACGGTATGCATCTGGGTCTTACCTTATCCTGATACAAACAAGAAATAATTGATCTGTGGTGGGAAGCTTTGATAAGAGTACCTAGAGATTTAGGCTATGTATTAGGAAATGTGTATACAATACAAACCCATATAACTTTATTAATGCCCTGCTGGGACCAGTAACAAGGACATCATGAAGAGCAGAAAGACAACATACTGTCTTCACATATTTCCTACTCATACCAAATAGAAGCCATTTACAGACATGTGTGCATACATTTGGCATACAGCAGGTACCAGGAATCAAACCCACTATCCTGGAGTTGCAAGCACCATGCTCTACCAACTGAGCTACAGAGGACCACGTACACATGAAGTCCCCACCTCCACAGGTCACAGGGTTAGTGAGTGAGGAGGAGGCCATGGTACTATAATATCTGTACCTGGACAGAGAGTCTGGTGTGGACGTCCAGGACCTTGGCCTGGGCCTCAGAGAACACGTTCTCCAGCCTCTGTTCCATCATCTGCGAGAACCGACAGGAACGCGGGTCATCTCCTGGACCTATGAAGCGCAGAACTGGAACACATAGAGAACACCCATTGAGATCATAGAACATGGAGAACATTAGGGCAGAGTAACTGTAGTTCAATACTCAACCCCATATATATGAGCTTGTATATGGACACAGTGCAGACTAATGTCCTGCAGCCTCCTTAATAACATGTCTTGTATATGAACACAGTGCAGACTAATGTTCTGCGGCCTCCTTAATAACATGTCTTGTATATGAACACAGAGCAGACTAATGTCCTGCAGCCTCCTTAATAACGTGTCTTGTATATGAACACAGAGCAGACTAATGTCCTGCAGCCTCCTTAATAACATGTCTTGTATATGGACACAGTGCAGACTAATGTCCTGCAGCCTCCTTAATAATGTGTCTTGTATATGAACACAGAGCAGACTAATGTCCTGCAGCCTCCTTAATAACATGTCTTGTATATGAACACAGAGCAGACTAATGTCCTGCAGCCTCCTTAATAACATGTCTTGTATATGAACACAGAGCAGACTAATGTCCTGCGGCCTCCTTAATAACATGTCTTGTATATGAACACAGAGCAGACTAATGTCCTGCAGCCTCCTTAATAACATGTCTTGTATATGAACACAGAGCAGACTAATGTCCTGCAGCCTCCTTAATAACATGTCTTGTATATGAACACAGAGCAGACTAATGTCCTGCAGCCTCCTTAATAATGTGTCTTGTATATGAACACAGAGCAGACTAATGTCCTGCAGCCTCCTTAATAATGTGTCTTGTATATGAACACAGTGCAGACTAATGTCCTGCAGCCTCCTTAATAACATGTCTTGTATATGGACACAGTGCAGACTAATGTCCTGCAGCCTCCTTAATAATGTGTCTTGTATATGAACACAGAGCAGACTAATGTCCTGCAGCCTCCTTAATAACATGTCTTGTATATGAACACAGAGCAGACTAATGTCCTGCGGCCTCCTTAATAACATGTCTTGTATATGAACACAGAGCAGACTAATGTCCTGCAGCCTCCTTAATAACATGTCTTGTATATGAACACAGAGCAGACTAATGTCCTGCAGCCTCCTTAATAACGTGTCTTGTATATGAACACAGAGCAGACTAATGTCCTGCAGCCTCCTTAATAACATGTCTTGTATATGAACACAGAGCAGACTAATGTCCTGCAGCCTCCTTAATAATGTGTCTTGTATATGAACACAGAGCAGACTAATGTCCTGCAGCCTCCTTAATAACATGTCTTGTATATGAACACAGAGCAGACTAATAAGTATAAGTGAAAGAAAAACAACATGATCTTAAACATATTCCTCCAGTCTAAACCATCAGACCTGTTTTGAGCTGGAGGCTGATAGCTGGGCTGGGTTTCCATGGTGCGGCTGTGTTGGGCAGCGCCGTTACCATGGGGACAAACTGTCGCACGTCACCCATCAGCCTATCCCGGCCGTAGGAGTGAAGCGCCTCGACCACCACAGAGGGCGGGTACACCATGTCTGCTCCAATTACGTGGTAGCCCACCGTCACGTTGGGAGAGCCAAACACAGTCTCCACCTGAGAGAGAGAAATAAGGATCCGTTATCAGGATCAATAAGCATGATCGATCATCTACTCAACTGGCTGGTTGTAGAGTTGTAGGAGTAGATGTTTTGACTGCTTGTGAAACAGAAGGATGGTGAGAGAGGGAGAACAAGAGAGACTAATAGAAAGAGAGAACATGGGAATGGGAACATGGGAACATGGGAATAGGAAGGGAGATGGAATGAGAAAAGGAAGCGAAAAGAGAGTGAGTGTGAAAGCTGTACATTACACAGAGGACAGAGAGTTGTACATTACACAGAGGACAGAGAGTTGTACATTACACAGAGGACAGAGAGTTGTACATTACACAGAGGACAGAGAGCTGTGTGTGGGAGGTGTGTCTGTTTCTGTGACAGAGGTAGAGAGAGAGAGGTAGAGAGAGAGGTAGAGAGAGAGAGGTAAAGAGAGAGAGAGAGAGAGAGAGGTAGAGAGAGAGTTTGTGTGAGAGAGGTGAAACAGATCAAATCCCTCATCCTTTGATGACAGACAGTCCCCTTGGTTACCACACTGAGAGCCCATACAGTCTTGATTTTACCATGAGTCGACAGTATTCCCCTCACAATCAAGCCTTGTTATGAACGGACCCATTCACCATCACTACACCAGCCCAGCCGTTATTCAAAGACTGGGTTTCAGCAAACGTCGCTGAGTGGTAACGTACCCTCCTAAGTCATTCTGGCCGATGTGAAAGACCATCAATGGATTATCTAGAAGGACTTCAGTCAGTTCAGCATTCCACTCTTTTCACCTCAATGAAAATCTTTCATTTAATGGCCAGAAGCTTTCACTTTGATACAAAAGCTTTCCTCTGGTCTTGCCAAATGAAAGTAATTTAGCCTGCTGCTCCTCATGGTTCTTTCCGGCCTTCCCCCTCTATATCGTTCCTAGTAACCATCTCTGCTCTGTAATTAAAAACAAACAAAACATTTCCCCCTGGGACTGACCGTAAAATAAACATTTACTCATATTTAGATTAGTGACAACCCAGCTAGCACATTTGGTTCCTTGGAAGTTGTGGGAACATACATGTTTGCCGGTTCTGGAAACATACATTTTAAGGTTGCAGGGAGGTTCTAAGAACATTTTACTATGGTTCCCTGAAAGCTTTCATCAACATTCTGAGAAAAGAAATTATAGTTTATTTGAAGGTAATTAACTGTTTAGAACTCTAAGCATAGATAGGAGACATGGAACTGCATTTGCTCAGGCATTAATCATGCAAGCACATTTATTTTTATGGCACCACATCAGTGAGATTTGAACCTATGATCTTCTGTTCTCTATGTATGGAATTAGTCCACTGCACCACCCTAGAATCGAGCTATGATGCTATGTTTTTTACTCATGCAAAGCAGTTCATTTCAGTCTATTTAAACAGACCCCATTTCAAAGGAACAAGCACTCATTAAGACCAGGTGTGGCTAATAAGTGTGCACGGCCAACGCACTTAACCTGTTATGGCTAGGGGGCAGTATTTTCACGGCCGGATAAAAAACGTACCCGATTTAATCTGATTATTACTCCTGCCCAGAAACTAGAATATGCATATAATTAGTAGCTTTGGATAGAAAACACTTCAAAGTTTCTAAAACTGTTTGAATGGTGTCTGTGAGTATAACAGAACTCATTTGGCAGGCCAAAACCTGAGAAGATTCCTTACAGGAAGTGCCCTGTCTGACCATTTCTTGCCCTTCTTGATTATCTCTATCCATTACAGGGGATCTCTGCTGTTACGTGACACTTCCTACGGCTCCCATGGGCTCTCAGAAGGCGGCAAAAAGCTGAATCGTGGCTTTGCAGGCTCTGGCTGAAAAAAAGTAGCGCGTTTGGGTAGTGGCTGGTCACAGTACTGTGAGACTCAGGCTCGTGCCCGAGTCGACCCCATGCTTTATTTTCTTTCGTCTGTTTACCTAAACGCAGATTCCCGGTCGGAATATTATCGCTTTTTTACGAGAAAAATTGCATAAAAATTGATTTTAAACAGCGGTTGACATGCTTCGAAGTACGGTAATGGAATATTTACAAATCTTTTGTCACGAAATGCGCCATGCTCGTGACCCTTATTTACACTTCGGATAGTGTCTTGAACGCACGAACAAAACGCCGCTATTTGGATATAACAATGGATTATTTTGAACCAAACCAACATTTGTTATTGAAGTAGTAGTCCTGGGAGTGCATTCCGACGAAGAACACCAAAGGTAATCAAACTTTTGTAATAATAAATCGGAGTTTGGTCAGGGCTAAACTTGGTGGGTGTCTAAATAGCTAGCCGTGATGGCTGGGCTATCTACTCAGAATATTGCAAAATGTGCTTTCACCGAAAAGCTATTTTAAAATCGGACACCTCGATTGCACAAAGGAGTTCTGTATCTATAATTCTTAAAATAATTGTTATGTTTTTTGTGAACGTTTATCGTGAGTAATTTAGTAAATTCACCAGAGGTTTGCGGGGGGTATGCTAGTTCTGAACGTCACATGCTAATGTAAAAAGCTGGTTTTTGATATAAATATGAACTTGATTGAACAAAACATGCATGTATTGTATAACATCATGTCCTAGGTGTGTCATCTGATGAAGATCATCAAAGGTTAGTGCTGCATTTAGCTGTGGTTTTGTTTTTTGTGACATTATATGCTAGCTTGATTATTTCTGGCTGGGTACTCTGCTGACATAATCTAATGTTTTGCTTTCGCTGTAAAGCCTTTTTGAAATCGGCGTGTGGTTAGATAAAGGAGAGTCTTGTCTTTAAAATGCTGTGAAATAGTCATATGTTTGAAAAATGGAAGTTTTTGTATTTTTGAGGAATTTGTAATTCGCGCCACGCCTATCATTGGATATTGGAGCAGGTGTTCCGCTAGTGGAACGTCTAGATGTAAGAGGTTAACAAGATAGAGGATAGAATGAGAACAGAATGCATATGTTTTAAAATAACATTCTCAGAATGTTCTTTGAACGTTAATGTTTTCTTTTAGTTTTTTATGGAAAGTTTTCTTAATGTTGTGAGAACATGACTTTAAATAGAACCATGAGGAAACCTGCAGAAAATGTTATGCTGAAGTACTGAAATTCCCCCAGAAGAACGATGTTTCTTAACATTCTCTGCACATTCTGAGAACATGAATTTAAATAGAACCACAAGGAAACCTGTACAAAATGTCATGCTGAAGTACTGAGTTCCCACAGAAGAACGTTATTTCTTAATGTTCTCTGAAATATTTGAGAACATTACTTGAAATAGAACCATGAGGAAACGTTATGCTGAAGTACTGAAATTCCCACCTAAGAAACATAATGGTTCTCAGAACGTTGTGTGCTAGCTGGGTATCCTGCACGATTCCCAGAGCATTGGGAAGGTTTATGCAAAATAACCATAGGACAACCACGCTCTCACCAAGCTTTATGAAACATATGGTTCTCAGAACATTATGTGCTAGCTGGAAAGTGCTACAGCGCGAGAGAGAGACAGAGGTAGAGAAAGAGAGGGAAAGAGGTAGAGAAAGAGAGAGAAAAAGAGATATAGAGAGAGTGAGAAAGAACAGAGGAGAGAGAGAGAGAAGGAGAGAGCCTGGACTTCCTGACGGGCCAACCCCAGGTGGTGAGGGTAGGCAACATCACCTCCGCCACACTGACCCTCAACACGGGGGTCCCACAGGGGTGTGTGCTTAGACCCCTCCTGTACTCCCAGGTCACACACGACTGCGTGGCCATGCACGACTCCAACACAATCATCAAGTTTGGTCACGACACCGACGGTAGTAGGCCTGATCACCGGCGATGATGAGAAAGCCTACAGGGAGGAGGTCAGTGACCTGGCAGTGTGGTGCCGGGACAACAACCTCTCCCTCAACATCAGTCAGACCAAGGAGCTGATGGTGGACTACAGGAAACAGGGGCGTGAGCACGCCCCCATACACATCGGCAGGGCTGCAGCAAAGTGGGTCTAAAGCTCCAAGTTCCTCGGTGTCCAAATCCCTAATGACCTAAATGGTTCACTCACTGCCAGTTCACTGACCTCCTCCCTGTAGGCACAGCTGTGAAGAAAGCACAACAGCACCTCTTCCCATTCAGGAAAAATAAAAGTTTTGGCCCTCAAATCCTCCAAAAGTTCTACAACTGCACCAACTGTTCTGCCTACGGCTATGGAACCCTGACCTGTTCACCGGACGTGCTACCTGTCCCAGACCTGCTGTTTTCAACTCTCTAGAGACAGCAGAAGCGGTAGAGATACTCTGAATGATCGGCTATGTAAAGCCAACTGACATTTACTCCTGAGGTGCTGACCTGTTGCACCCTCAACAACCACTGTGATTATTATTATTTGACCCTGCTGGTCATCAATGAACATTTGAACATCTTGGCTATGTTCTGCTTTAATCTCCACCCGGCACAGCCACAAGAGGACTGGCCACCTCTCATAGCCTGGTTCCTCTCTAGGTTTCTTCCTAGGTTCTGGCCTTTCTAGGGAGTTTTTCCTAGCCTAACCTCTACAGTCATGGCCAAAAGTTTTGAGAATGACACAAATATTAATTTACACAAAGTTTGCTGCTTCAGTGTCTTTAGATATTTTTGTCAGATGTTAATATGGAATACTGAAGTATAATTACAAGCATTTCATAAGTGTCAAAGGCTTTTTATTGACAATTACATGAAGTTAATGCAAAGAGTCAATATTTGCAGTGTTGACCCTTCTTTTTCAAGACCTCTGCAATCTGCCCTGGCATGCTGTCAATTAACTTCTGGGCCACATGTGTTGGTACCATTCTTTATTCATGGCTGTGTTCTTAGGCAAAATTGTGGCTTACTGGTGTTCTTCCATGCCGTCCATGGGAGGGGTGCGTCACTTGAGTGGGTTGAGTCACTGACGTGGTCTTCCTGTCTGGGTTGGCGCCCCCCCCTTGGGTTGTGCCATGGCGGAGATCGTTGTGGGCTATACTCGGCCTTGTCTTAGGACGGTAAGTTGGTGGTTGGAGACATCCCTCTAGTGGTGTGGGGGCTGTGCTTTGGCAAAGTGGGTGGGGTTATATCCTGCCTGTTTGGCCCTGTCCGGGGGTATCATCGGATGGGGCCACAGTGTCTTCTGATCCCTCCTGTCTCAGCCTCCAGTATTTATGCTGCAGTAGTTTATGTGTCGTGGGGCAAGGGTCAGTCTGTTACATCTGGAGTATTTCTCTTGTCTTATCCGGTGTCCTGTGTGAATTTAAATATGCTCTCTCTAATTCTCTCTTTTTCTCTTTCTGTCTTTCTCTCGGAGGACCTGAGCCCTAGGACCATGCCCCAGGACTACCTGGTATGATGACTCCTTGCTGTCCCCAGTCCACCTGGCCGTGCTGCTGCTCCAGTTTCAACTGTTCTGCCTGCGGCTATGGAACCCTGACCTGTTCACCGGACGTGCTTGTTGCACCCTCGACAACTACTATGATTATTATTATTTGACCATGCTGGTCATTTATGAACATTTTAACATCTTGACCATGTTCTGTTATAATATCCACCCTGCACAGCCAGAAGACGACTGGCCACCCCTCATAGCCTGGTTCCTCTCTAGGTTTCTTCCTAGGTTTTTGGCCTTTCTAGGGAGTTTTTCCTAGGGAGTTTTTCCTAGCCACCGTGCTTCTTTCACATGCATTGCTTGCTGTTTGGGGGTTTTAGGCTGGGTTTCTGTACAGCACTTTGAGATATCAGCTGATGTACGAAGGGCTATATAAATAAATTTGATTTGATTTGATTTGAGTGAGCCCACTCCCTTGGCTGAGAAGCAACCCCACACATGAATGGTCTCAGGATGCTTTACTGTTGGCATGACACAGGACTGATGGTAGCGCTCACCTTGTCTTCTCCGTATAAGCTTTTTTCCGGATACACCAAACAATCGGAAAGGGGATTCATCAGAGAAAATGACTTTACCCCAGTTCTCAGCAGTCCAATCCCTGGCTTCTTTGCTGCCCTTCTTGACACCAGGCCATCCTCCAAAAGTCTTCGCCTCACTGTGCCACTGATGCACTCACACCTGCCTGCTGCCATTCCTGAGCAAGCTCTGTACTGGTGGTGCCCCGATCCCGCAGCTGAATCAACTTTAGGAGACGGTCCTGGCGCTTGCTGGACTTCCTTGGGCGCCCTGAAGCCTTCTTCACAACAATTGAACCGCTCTCCTTGAAGTTCTTGATGATCCGATAAATGGTTGATTTAGGTGCAATCTTATTGGCAAGCAATATCCTTGCCTGTGAAGCCCTTTTTGTGCAAAGCAATGATGACGGCACGTGTTTCGCATGGTTGACAGAGGAAGAAGAATGATTCCAAGCACCACCTCCTTTTGAAGCTTCCAGTCTGTTATTCGAACTCAATCAGCATGACAGAGTGATCTCCAGCCTTGTCCTCATCGACACTCACACCTGTGTTAACGAGATAATCACTGACATGATGTCAGCTGGTCCTTTTGTGGCAGAGCTGAAATGCAGTGGAAATGTTTTTGGGGGATTCAGTTCATTTGTATGGCAAAGAGGGACTTTGCAATGAATTGCAATTCATCTGATCACTCATAACATTCTGGAGTATATGCAAATTGCCATCATACAAACTGAGGCAGCAGACTTTGTGAAAATTAATACTTGTGTCATTCTCAAAACTTTTGGCCACGACTGTATAAAAGGCGGTGTGAAAGGAAGGCCCAGAAAATCGTTAGAGTCCAGCCACCCAAGCCACAGACTGTTCTCTCCGCACAGCAAGTGGTACCGGTGCAGCAAGTCTGACCCCATGAGGCTCCTGAACAGCTTCTATCCCCAAGCCATGAGGCTTGTTAAATAGCTAACAGAGTGGCTACACAGACTGAGTTGACCCTTGGACTTGACTTGTATTTTTTCCCTGTCTCTATGCACAATCACAGGACTGATACTCGAAAACACACATACATTCATCATTACGCTGCTGCTACTCTGTCATAAACTCAGCAAAAAAAGAAACGTCCTCTCACTGTCAACTGCGTTTATTTTCATAAAACTTAACATGTGTAAATATTTGTATGAACATAACAAGATTCAACAACTGAGACATCAACTGAACAAGATCCACAGACATGTGACTAACAGAAATGGAATAATGTGTCCCTGAACAAAGGGGGGGGGTCAAAATCAAAAGTAACAGTCAGTATCTGGTGTGGCCACCAGCTGTATTAGGTACTGCATTGCATCTCGTCCTCATGGACTGCACCAGATTTGCCAGTTCTTGCTGTGAGATGTTACCCCACTCTTCCACCAAGACACCTGAAAGTTCCCAGACATTTCTGGGGGGAATGGCCCTAGCCCTCACCATCCGATCTAACAGGTCGCCGACGTGCTCAATGGGATTGAGATCCAGGCTCTTTGCTGGCCATGGCAGAACACTGACATTGCTGTCTTGCAGGAAATCACGCACAGAACGAGCAGTATGGCTGGGGGCATTGTCATGCTGGAGGGTCATGTCAGGATGAGCCTGCAGGAAGGGTACCACATGAGAGAGGAGGATGTCTTCCCTGTAACGCACAGCGTTGAGATTGCCTGCAATGACAACAAGCTCAGTCCGATGATGCTGTGACACACTGCCCCAGACCATGACGGACCGTCCACCTCCAAATCGATCCCGCTCCAGAGTACAGGCCTCGGTGTAACGCTCATTCCTTTGACGATAAACGTGAATTCGACCATCACCCCTGGTGAGACAAAACTGCGACTCGTCAGTGAAGAGCACTTTTTGCCAGTCCTGTCTGGTCCAGCGACGATGGGTTTGTGCCCATAGGCGACATTGTTGTCGGTGATGTCTGGTGAGGACCTGCCTTTCAACAGGACTACAAGCCCTCAGTCCAGCCTCTCTCAGCCTATTGTGGACAGTCAGAGCACTGATGGAGGGATTGTGCGTTCCTGGTGTAAATCGGGCAGTTGTTATTGCCATCCTGTTCCTGTCCCGCAGGTGTGATGTTCGGATGTACCGATCCTGTGCAGGTGTTGTTACATGTGGTCTGCCACTGCAAGGATGATCGGCTGTCCGTCCTGTCTCCCTGTAGCGCTGTCTTAGGCGTCTCACAGTACGGACATTGCAATTTATTGCCCTGGCCACATCTGCAGTCCTCATGCCTCCTTGCAGCATGCCTAAGGCATGTTTACGCAGATGAGCAGGGGCCCTGGGCATCTTTCTTTTGGTGTTTTTCAGAGTCAGTAGACGACCGTTCCATAGGTGCATGTTCATTAATTGTTTATGGTTCATTGAACAAGCATGGGAAACAGTGTTTAAACCCTTTACAATGAAGATCTGTGAAGTTATTTGGATTTTTACGAATTATCTTTGAAAGACAGGGTCCTGAAAAAGGGACGTTTCTTTTTTTGCTGAGTTTATATGCTAATGCCTAGTCACTTTACCGCTGTACACTATCAACAGTGTCTCAGATAGTATTCACATCCATAGACTTTTTACACATTTTGTTGTGTTACAGCCTGAATTTGAAATGGATTAAATTTAGAATTTGTGTCACTGGGCTGCACGCAATACCCCATAATGTCAAAGTGGAATTATGTTTTTTAGAAATTGTTACAAATAATAAAAAATAAAAAGCTGAAATGTCTTATGTCAGTATTCAACTCCTTTGTTATGGTAAGCCTAAATAAGTTCAGGAGTAAAAATGTGCTTAGCAAGACTCACTCTGTGTGTAATAATAGTGTTTTAACATGATTTTGAATGACAACCTCATCTCTGTATCCCACACATATAATTATCTTTAAGGTCCCTCAGTTTAGCAGTGAATTTCATTACACAGATTCAACCACAAAGACCAGGGATGTTTTCCAATACCTCGCAAAGAAGGGCCCCAATTGGTAGTATGGTAAAAAAAAAAGAAGCAGACATTGAATATCCCTTTGAGAATGGTGAAGTTATTAATTATACTTCGGATGGCGTATCAATACACCCAGTTACAACAAAGATACAGGCGTCCTTCCTAACTCAGTTGCCGGAGAGGAAGGAAACCGCACAGGGATTTCACCATGAGGCCAATGGGGACTTTAAAACAGTTACAGAGTTTAATGGCTGTGATAGGAGAAAACTGAGTATGGATCAACAACGTTGCAGTTATTCCACAATACTAACCTAAATAACAGAGTGAAAAGGAGGAAGCCTGTACAGAATACAAATATTCCATAAGATACATGTAACAAGGCACTAAAGTAATACTGAAAAAAAAATTGCAAAGAAATTAACTTCATGTCCTGAATACAAAGTGTTGTGTTGTGTTGGATTTGCCCCCAAACATATCACTGAGTACCACTCTTCATATTTTTAAGCATAGTGGTGGCTGCATCATGTTATGGGTATGCTTGTCAAGGGCAAGGACTAGGGAGTTTTTTAGGACAAAAATAAATGTAATAGAGCTAAGCACAGACAAGATCCTAGAGTAAAACCTGGTTCAGTCTGCTTTCTAACAGACACGTGGACTGCACCTTTCAGCAGGACAATAACCTAAAACGCAAGGACAAAAATACACTGGAGTTGCTTACCCAGACGACATTGAATGTTCCTGAGTGGCCTAGTTACAGTTTTGACTTAAATTGGCATGGAAATCTATGGCAAGACATGAAAATGGCTGTCTAGCAAAGATCAACAACCAACTTGACAGATCTTGAAGAGTTAAAAAAAGTGATAATATTGTACAATCCAGGTGTGCAAAAGCTCTTAGAGACTCCCAGAAAGACTCACAGCTGTAATCACTGCCAAAGGCGATTCTAACATGGATTGGTGTGAAAACCAATCTAAATGATATATTTCTGTATTTTATTTTCAATACATTTGCAAAAATGTCTAAAAACATGGTTTTGCTTTGTCATTATGCGGTATTGTGTGTAGATGGGTGAATTTGTTCAATCTATTTTGAATGCAGGCTGTAACAAAACAAAATGTGGAATAAGTCAAGGGGTATGATTTCTTTCTGAAGGCACTGTAGCTCTATCACTCCAGTATCCCTGCACATTGTAAATACGGTACTGGAACTGACCCTGTATATAGTCCCCTTACCCCTATACATATCTACCTCCATCACTCCAGTATCCCTGCACATTGTTAATATGGTACTGACCCTGTATATAGTCACATTACCCCTATACATATCTACCTCTATCACTCCAGTATCCCTGCACATTGTTAATATGGTACTGACCCTGTATATAGTCACCTTACCCCTATACATATCTACCTCTATCACTCCAGTATCCCTGCACATTGTAAATACGGTACTGGAACTCACCCTGTATATAGTCCCCTTAACCCTATACATATCTACCTCTATCACTCCAGTATCCCTGCACATTGTTAATATGGTACTGACCCTGTATATAGTCACCTTACCCCTATACATATCTACCTCTATCACTCCAGTATCCCTGCACATTGTTAATATGGTACTGACCCTGTATATAGTCACCTTACCCCTATACATATCTACCTCTATCACTCCAGTATCCCTGCACATTGTTAATATGGTACTGACCCTGTATATAGTCACCTTACCCCTATACATATCTACCTCTATCACTCCAGTATCCCTGCACATTGTTAATATGGTACTGAACCTGTATATAGTCACCTTACCCCTATACATATCTACCTCCATCACTCCAGTATCCCTGCACATTGTTACAGTTTTTCTCAATTGCTAAAACACTAAAACCCATTGGCTGAACAAAGTTCTCAGTTGCCTGGACTCATTTAGCTAATTATACAGTCTGTTGTCAATGCCTTAAACCATTTCACATGGTAAAACACAATTTGCAGATCTCACTTAGACTTTTCAGCAAAACTCTAAACACATTCTCATTCTAAAAACACATTCTGCACTCTAATGCACATGTCATCCATACTGGTAAACACAAGTGGCAACAATCAAATACAAACAGAGAACACATGTCATTGATTGAACACAACCACTCAAAATTGATTTAACCTGTTTCAAATGATGCGACACAACCAATATAAGCCAGTTCAGAGAGCAAACAGGTTGTTGAAGGTGGGAAGGAGAAAGTCTGAGAATGGATAGAAGAAACAATGTGAGAGGATGAGGACGAGTGCGTATGCGAGGTGGGCAACGAGGAGGAGGAGGGCAAGGAAGAGGAGGACGAAGAGGAAGAGGAAGACAAAGAGTGCAAATATCTGATGAAATTCGAGCAACAGTTATAGACCATGTTCTTGTCAATGGACTGACAATGAGGGAAGCAGGACTTAGAGTGCAACCCAATTTGAGCCGATTTTCTGTGTCCACCATAGTAAGGACATTCAGAGAAGAGAACAGGTACAGTATACTACTGTATTTTTGTAATTGCAAATTTACTGTACTACACTATATGCAGCTGTTTCAATAGACATTCGTAAAGTTAATCACTGTATGTATTGTACTGCATGAAGATGTTTTGTAACTGCACAACTACTTTTTGTAGAATTGCAAGGCTGCCACGTGCAGGTGGAAGGACAGCTATATTCTCTCGGGAGCAAGAGGCCGTTATAGTTGGCATGGTCCTTCAAGATAATGCAATACGACTCAGAGAAATCCAGGAACGAGTGATACAAGACAACACACACTTCCAGGGAATCGACAGTGTGAGCATTTCCACAATTGACCGTGTCCTCCATCGTAACAGGATGCGAATGAAACAAGTATACAGAGTACCTTTTGAGCGCAACTCACCAAGGGTGAAAAAACTGCGAGCTCAGTATGTGCAAGTAAGTGTACATTCAGAAACATTTACTGTAATCCAGATTGTCTACAGTACTAACACATACTATGTGAATGACATTACTCTTCAGTACATACAATGTATGTGAATCAGAAGTGCATACAGTAGGCCTAATTGTACTCTACAGTATAGCACTGTCTCTGTATGACTTACAAAATCCTACATACAGTATATTGTACTTCTACACAGACAATATTTGACTTGGATTCCTTGGACAGACCCCATGAGTTCATCTTTGTCGATGAAGCAGGCTTCAATCTAACAAAGAGGAGAAGGAGAGGCCGAAACATGATTGGACAGCGGACCATTGTTGAAGTCCCTGGTCAACAAGGTGGCAATGTCACAATCCATGACATGGTTCTGCTTTAAATAAAGACAACACTCAACATCACACAGCTTAATATCATATCCTATGATCATGCTGTCAATCAAAACAGAGGAGGAGAGAGGAGAGTTCTGTTGTTAGACTTCTCCAGGTAACTTGGTAACCAGTGGTGACTGAACAGGGCCCTTGGTTCAATCAGAGGAGAGTTCTGTTGTTAGACTTCTCCAGGTAACTTGGTAACCAGTGGTGACTGAACAGGGCCCTTGGTTCAATCAGAGGAGAGTTCTGTTGTTAGACTTCTCCAGGTAACTTGGTAACCAGTGGTGACTGAACAGGGCCCTTGGTTCAATCCAATCAGAGGAGAGTATTGTGTTGTTAGACTTCTCCAGGTAACTTGGTAACCAGTGGTGACTGAACAGGGCCCTTGGTTCAATCCAATCAGAGGAGAGTATTGTGTTGTTAGACTTCTCCAGGTAACTTGGTAACCAGTGGTGACTGAACAGGGCCCTTGGTTCAATCCAATCAGAGGAGAGTATTGTGTTGTTAGACTTCTCCAGGTAACTTGGTAACCAGTGGTGACTGAACAGGGCCCTTGGTTTCTCACCTGGGGTCACACAGTTTGCTGTCTTATCTGGTTTTCATCTTGGTGCAGTCACTAGGATGTGACATCACCACCCCATACCTTCAGGGACATATTCTGTCAGCCTAATTTCTAAATGAATCCTCATCGCTCCTCAGAGTTAACCAACATGAGGATCCCTGTATGGTCCTTCCGTATTCATGGAGATCTGCTTCTCTAGGTAACATGCTGTTATTTAAGCTGCCATATCCTCAGATCTGTGAGGTGGGCATTTTGCCCAGTCTAAGGTGTTTTGCCTTAGTCCTTGAGTACAGGTTTTGGCCAAGTAAGTACGTTTTTCAAGTACATTTTTTCGTCAAGTACTTTCATCATTTTTGCCGTCTGTACATTCTGTACCTCCTCAACTCTGGATCCAGTCTTCTTTGTAAAATAAATATAACCTATTTTTACACCTGAACCTCCTCAGTCTGAACTGTTGCTGCTCCACACCAACTACGTAGGCTGCCGGGTCCTCTATATTTTTAGGATTATATTATTATACACATATGAACCACAACTTACAGACGCACACAAACAACGACTACATCTCCTCTGCCCAGAGCCGCGTCCTCTATCTTAACACACATCCCCTAACGTAGCAGGCGTAAAATAAACACCTGGAACTAGATCCCCTACATACTGGTCTGTTCAACCAATCCAGTAAATGTGGAGGAGGAGTTACGTCTCCATGCGGTCGCCTTGTTAACGTCCGAAAGCGGAAGTCAAGTCACAGCCTCTCTTTTTTCATTTCCCCTGAAAACCAAAACATCCAGTTGTTGAGGACTCAGCAGAGGCTACACCACACATGAAAGAGAACGAGAGAGACAGAGAGATATACAGAGAGATACAGAGAGAGATACATACAGAGAGCGAGAGAGAGAGAGAGATACAGAGAGATACAGAGAGAGATACAGAGATATACAGAGAGAGATACATACAGAGAGAGCGAGAGAGAGAGAGAGAGAGAGAGAGAGATACAGAGAGAGATACAGAGAGAGATACAGAGAGATACAGAGAGAGATACATACAGAGAGCGAGAGAGAGAGAGAGATACAGAGAGATACAGAGAGAGATACATACAGAGAGAGCGAGAGAGAGATACAGAGAGAGATACAGAGAGAGATACATACAGAGAGCGAGAGAGAGAGAGATACAGAGAGAGATACATACAGAGAGCGAGAGAGAGAGAGAGAGAGAGATACAGAGAGATACAGAGAGAGATACATACAGAGAGCGAGAGAGATACAGAGAGAGATACAGAGAGAGATACATACAGAGAGCGAGAGAGAGAGAGAGAGATACAGAGAGAGATAAATACAGAGAGAGCGAGAGAGCGAGAGAGAGAGAGATACAGAGAGAGATACAGAGAGAGATACAGAGAGATACAGAGAGAGATACATACAGAGAGCGAGAGAGAGAGAGAGAGAGAGAGAGAGAGATACAGAGAGAGATACATACAGAGAGCGAGAGAGAGAGAGAGAGAGATACAGAGAGATACAGAGAGAGATACATACAGAGAGAGAGAGAGATACAGAGAGAGATACATACAGAAAGCGAGAGAGAGATACAGAGAGATACAGAGAGAGATACATACAGAGAGCGAGAGAGAGAGAGTGATACAGAGAGAGATGCAGAGAGAGATACAGAGAGATACAGAGAGAGATACATACAGAGAGCGAGCGAGAGAGAGATACAGAGAGAGATACATACAGAGAGAGAGAGAGAGAGAGATAGAGAGAGATACAGAGAGAGATACATACAGAGAGAGAGATACAGAGAGAGATACAGAGAGAGATACAGAAAGAGATACAGAGAGATACATACAGAGAGAGCGAGAGAGAGAGAGATACAGAGAAAGATACAGAGAGATACATACAGAGAGAGAGAGAGAGAGAGAGAGAGAGAGAGAGAGAGAGAGAGAGAGAGAGAGAGAGAGAGAGAGAGAGAGTAGGTGTGAGTCCTACTGACCTGAGCCTGGGCAGTGGTGTCATTCAGAGCTCTACTCAGAGCCTGGGTCAGCCCTCTACGCAGGTTCTGTCTCTGGATGCTGTCCAGGCGGTTCCTTCTCACATGGATGGTGAGAACTGTAGAGAGAAAAATATGAGAGGGTGAGAGAGAGGGGGTGGGAGAGAGAGAGAGAGAGAGAGGGAGGAGGAGGCAGGGTGGAGAAGAGAGAGGGAAGGCATATTCTATTTGGAAAATATAACTATATATACTCAAATATATATCTCTGTAATTACAACCATAACCCCAACTACGACCAACAATGTAACAACCTGTTGAGAAAAAGGTCATGGCATTCGTTTTTCTTGAGCTGTTCAAATATTGTAGGTGTCTCTTACTTGTTTTAACCCAGATCTTCTCTGTGACGTTGCACTGCCAGGGTGGAGCCTCCGTGGTGGTGAAGGGGAACAGGGTGGTCGTCCCTCTGGGTTTGGTCTTTGGGATTGGAGGTGACAGTGTCCTCCTGGAGGCTGGAGCAGTGGTGGTGGTGGTGAAGGGGAACAGGGTGGTCGTGGTTGGGCTCTCTGTGATTGGCTGTGTTGTAGTTGTGGTTGTGGTTGAAGCTATGGTTGTGGTGGTCACGGTCGTGAGCTGGAGGGATGCGGTCGTTGTGTCCTCTTGAGGGATCAAAGGTGACACCTGTGATGTGGTGAGTGCAGGCCTGTCGGCTAAGGTGAGGTTCCCTGTTTGGGATAATCTGGTCTCGTTGTCTTTGGGGAAATTAACCCCTGTCTCTCTGGATGTTCCCACGGTTAACTCCTCCATCGCTGTCTCTGTAACAAGAACAGAAGTCACACTCACTTCCTCTGAGAGATGGGAGGGGAATGATGATGTCACACTGGATGCCAGAGCGCTGGGTGATGAAGTCACACCACGGGACATGAGGGCAGAGGATGATGATGTAAGAGCAGGTGACAAAAGGGCAGAGGGTGATGACGTCATACCAGTGGAGGGGAAGACACTTGATGGGGATGGTGACATCACACTCAAACTCAACCCAGAAGTGGATGATGATGTTGAATCAGAACGTTCCATGGAGAGGGAGGACAGACTGGGAGCTGTGGTGAGACTGGACACACTGCTGATGTGAGATTGGTGTGACACGACGGATGATGACGATGTCATTGATAACAAGGCTGAAGATGATGAAGACAATGGTGATGAAGATATTGCTGATGGCGATGAAGATGATGATAATGAAGATGGTGATGAAGATGATGATGACGATAATGATGATAACAGAGGAGTGTTGTTCTCTGGCATGGACACTGATAATGCTGATGTTACCCCTTCTAACAGGGGAGTGTTGTTCTCTGGCATGGACACTGATAATGCTGATGTTACCCCCTCTAACAGGGGAGTGTCGTTCTCTGGCATGGACACTGATAATGCTGATGTTACCCCCTCTAACAGGGGAGTGTTGTTCTCTGGCATGGACACTGATAATGCTGATGTTACCCCCTCTAACAGGGGAGTGTTGTTCTCTGGCATGGACACTGATAATGCTGATGTTACCCCCTCTAACAGGGGAGTGTTGTTCTCTGGCATGGACACTGATAATGCTGCTGTTACCCCCTCTAACAGGGGAGTGTTGTTCTCTGGCATGGACACTGATAATGCTGATGTTACCCCCTCTAACAGAGGAGTGTTGTTCTCTGGCATGGACACTGATAATGCTGATGTTACCCCCTCTAACAGGGGAGTGTCGTTCTCTGGCATGGACACTGATAATGCTGATGTTACCCCCTCTAACAGGGGAGTGTCGTTCTCTGGCATGGACACTGATAATGCTGATGTTACCCCCTCTAACAGAGGAGTGTTGTTCTCTGGCATGGACACTGATAATGCTGATGTTACCCCCTCTAACAGGGGAGTGTCGTTCTCTGGCATGGACACTGATAATGCTGATGTTACCCCCTCTAACAGGGGAGTGTTGTTCTCTGGCATGGACACTGATAATGCTGATGTTACCCCCTCTAACAGGGGAGTGTTGTTCTCTGGCATGGACACTGATAATGCTGATGTTACCCCCTCTAACAGGGGAGTGTTGTTCTCTGGCATGGACACTGATAATGCTGATGTTACCCCCTCTAACAGGGGAGTGTCGTTCTCTGGCATGGACACTGATAATGCTGATGTTACCCCCTCTAACAGAGGAGTGTTGTTCTCTGGCATGGACACTGATAATGCTGATGTTACCCCCTCTAACAGGGGAGTGTTGTTCTCTGGCATGGACACTGATAATGCTGATGTTACCCCCTCTAACAGAGGAGTGTTGTTCTCTGGCATGGACACTGATAATGCTGATGTTACCCCCTCTAACAGGGGAGTGTTGTTCTCCGTGGTTCTCTTCTGTGTAGTGGAGGATATAGAAGCCATCAGATTGGCTGGTGTCAAACTCCAGGGCTTGGGTAATGGTGTCACTTTAGAATATGTGACAGATGTGTGTCCAACAAAGGTCTCCTCACTCCCATTTGACATCAGTGTAGATGCACCAGGGGAGAATGCTCTGTCAGGTGAGTGAGAGGAGACAGGTGCTAGAGAAAGATACCTACTATGTCCATTGAATTCCACTGAGTTCCAGTGAGGAAGATAACTATGCTCATTTATTAACGGTGTCTGTGACGGAGTAGGGTCCCTCATGACGGTGGGACTTTCTGACATTGTAGAGAGAACATCTGTTCCCCTTATTGTAGTTTTCTTTCTGTGGGAGACAAGTTTAAGAGGAGTTGGTACAGCCTCAGCAGTATTAACATATACAGGGATATCAGTGGGGCGTGGATAAGGAGAGCCTTCAGAGTCGGTCCCTCTGGAAATCAAGGAGTCCTCTGTAACATAAGAGGAGGGTGTTGGAGAACCCATTAATGGGGGTGTTCCCTTGTAAACATGAACACTTAGATCTGTGATGTAAGTGGAGGAATCCTCAACTAAAGCAGAAAGGGGCAAAACTGAGCCAGTCTCTGTACTTGGCTGAGATGCAGTGTTCTCAGCAGGCGTGTGTGTAATATCAGCAGAAGCATCAAGTGGTGTCAGATGTTCAGGTGAACTGGAGTGGACCTGGGCTGTGGAGTGGACCTGGGCTGTGGAGTGGACCTGGGCTGTGGAGTGGACCTGGGCTGTGGAGTGGACCTGGGCTGTGGGGTGTGTTTGAAAAATGTGATCTGTCTCGCCTGTCGCAGTAGGATCGGGTGAGCCGACAAACAGTGAGGTCCATGTTGAGGACAAGGCTCTCTCTGCTGTATCAGGGGACGTTACAAGGGACATTTCAGGGGACATTTCAGAGAACATTTCAGCTGACATTTCAGAGGAATTTACAGGGGACATTTCAGGTGACTTATGGAGGGCCATTTCAGGGGCCATATCAGGGGAACCTACCTCAGACCCTGTGCTAACATAAATATACAATGGCCTTGTTTGAAACTGGGTCGCTGATGGTGAGGGAGCGCGAGGCGTCGCTAACAGCACTACAGGTCTGTGTGTTGATGTGGTTCCTCTAGAGCCAGACTGGCTCGGTGCATCATCAGTTCTGTGGAGACTAGAGACCGTTGGGTTAAAGTAAGGGTGCTTGGTGGTCAGGATGATGGAGAGGGTGAATTGGGGATCCTGGGGTACTGTTGAGGGACTAGCATGCAGGGTGGGAGAGGTGAACGCCAGCGTCAGGTGCTGAGCTAAAGTTGATGGATCAGTGACAGGAAGTGACATCAGGCCTGTGTCAGAATTCAAGGAAGGAGTCAGCGAGGTTAGAGGGGTCAATCCTGCATCTCCAAGGGTTATGCTACTAGAAGACATGGGTGAGTCACTCAGTGTTCCAGATACAGAACTGAGAGTGGAGTCACTCAGTGTTCCAGATACAGAACTGAGAGTGGAGTCACTCAGTGTTCCAGATACAGAACTGAGAGTGGAGTCACTCAGTGTTCCAGATACAGAACTGAGAGTGGAGTCACTCAGTGTTCCAGATACAGAACTGAGAGTGGAGTCACTCACTGTTCCAGATACAGAACTGAGAGTGGAGTCACTCAGTGTTCCAGATACAGAACTGAGAGTGGAGTCACTCAGTGTTCCAGATACAGAACTGAGAGTGGAGTCACTCAGTGTTCCAGATACAGAACTGAGAGTGGAGTCACTCAGTGTTCCAGATACAGAACTGAGAGTGGAGTCACTCAGTGTTCCAGATACAGAACTGAGAGTGGAGTCACTCAGTGTTCCAGATACAGAACTGAGAGTGGAGTCACTTAGTGTTCCAGATACAGAACTGAGAGTGGAGTCACTCAGTGTTCCAGATACAGAACTGAGAGTGGAGTCACTGAGGGGGTGACTTCTTGTCTGAGCAGTTGAATCCAAGCTGACTTCCCCTCCTGCTCTTCCTCCCTCATCATTATTCCTATTGGGGTCAGGAGCGCTTGAGCTGGTGTGCCCTGTGGCTGTTACTAAATCACTGGGATATGTTGAGCTCTGAGGAGATGCTGTGCTCCAGTAAGAGCCTGTTAACTTAGCCACTGTGGTGTCTGAGCGGGGTGAGTCGGTACCTGACAAGGTTGGCAAGGTGTTAGTTGAGATAGGGAAATATGTTGCCGATATTCTGGTCGTCACAGCCGGCGATACACTTGAATCTACAGCATGAGAAGGCACTGAGGTAACTGCTACAGGCCAGGCGCTTCTTATAAAAGCCGTCTGACTACCTGTCCATGTCTTATCTCTATTCGCCCTGTTTGGTGTTGCACTGATATTTTCCCCTGTGATGAGACCAGGAACTAAATATCCTTGTGGGGGAGTAGGTGGAGGTGACAGCAACGCTGAGCGGACAGTTTGTAAAACTCCCTGTTGGCTTTGATCAGCTTGACTGTCCTGGACACGAGAGGAGAGAAGTAAAGAGCTTGTCTCTCTGTTGTTAGTGAAAACAGTCCTGGTTCTGTGGCTGTCTGAGGATCTGATGGTTCTGGCTGAAATGGTGAAAGGGACGTTTCCAGAGGTAACACTAGTAGAGGTGGAATGGTTTGGTTCTGTCTTTGCTGGTTTCCATGTTGTGAAAGGGCTGGTGTCTCTTTTGTTTGACGATGTTGTCCTTTGTGTCACTCTTCTAGTCAGTGATTGGTGAGTGGAGTCAGAGAGGGGAAGTGGTAAGCTCTTTGTGACTGTAAATATATCTACATCTAAACTAATGCTGGATTGGATTGGGGGATTCAATGATGTTTTATTCAGAGATAACACAGATGACACTGATGAGGCAGTTTGTGTCACACTGACAGGGTTAGACGGGCTTGAGATGTCATAGGATAAAGCAAAGGCTGTTTTTATTAACCATTCAGATGATGATGCTGGTGATGGTGATGATGCTGATGATGATGATGGTGGTGATGATGCTGATGATGATGGTGATGGTGATGACATTGCTGATGATGATGATGATGGTGGTGATGATGGTGATGACATTGCTGCTGATGATAGTGATGGTGATGATGGTGATGACATTGCTGCTGATGATAGTGATGGGGATGATGGTGATGACATTGCTGCTGATGATGGTGATGGAGGTGATGATGGTGATGACATTGCTGCTGATGATGGTGATGGAGGTGATGATGGTGATGACATTGCTGATGATGATGATGATGATGATGATAATATTGTTGATGATGATGAGAACAATGTATGTGCTGATGATGACACTGCCCTCCAATCCCCAGTCATGAAGGACGCCACTGATGACACTGACATTGATGACGCCTTGGTAATTGATGACGCCTTGGTCTCGTGAAGCATGCTGGGAGTCAAACCTGAGCTGTCAGACAGGTCTCTGCTCGGCTCCACAGTAGAAGAAGAGGAGGAGGGAGCAACCGAAGGCCACTGGCTGGTTTGGTTGTTGTCCTTGGTGATGGTTGGCGAGGCCTTGGATCGGACCAAGCTCAGTGGGTGTTTGTCCGCCAGCAGGGTCAGTATGGAGGAGAAGGCAGGCTGCTCTCTCAGCCCCACCCCCTCTGACACAGCCCTGCCATCTGGTTGGACGACTGATAAAGGCTCCTCATCCACCAACAGCAAGCCGGCCAATGGGTGAATGGGATGGGCGGAGGCTGTTGTGTCATTGGGTACATCAGAAGAACCAGAGGCGTCGTAGTTCGTCTCATCTGGAATAGAGCGGAAAGGGAAGCAAGGGGTCAATGCTGGCTACTTCAGCCATTGAGGGATCATTTTAAAGTTGCACAAAGTTTCAGAGTGAAAGTGTGTCATTTTCTTTCCATTTAGAGTAAAACCATTCAAAGACTTTTTCCATTTGGCCTGGGATCAGAAGTGAGTTCTTTGAAGAGAGAATAGCAATCAGAATCCTTACACTGCAGGAGCCACTGACAATCTAAAACCCTTTTCATCACCTGAATAGAAATGTTGATGCTTCCCACCTCATTTAGAAAGCATTGAAGACTAACAGTGTCAGACACATTTCAGTCTTAAAGCACATTCACTCAAGCTGTAATTCACAGTTGAATTACCTAGTGTGTATACTAGAGTGAAGCTAATGTGACCAAAGGGCTGAAATTGTATGAAATGTCCTCTGAATCATGTACATGCATTAAAAACATCTTGATGTCTATTATAAAATCTTATTAAACCTGTCGTTTTTTTTTACTTCAAATCGTTTTTAAAGAACTAATGTCACAGAGAGAGACAGAGACATCTGGTTCAGGTGTCACAAACAAACTGGCAGTGATAACAGCCCTAAGATGGCCGTCCGGCTGCGAGGCTGGCACTAGTCCCTCCCCCCCTCCTTCTCTCCATTCTCAGCATGTCCCCAAACATCCTCTACACATCTGTCTGGGGCGTTCTTTTATTCATTTCTAAAGATTTGCAAGCCTGTCACATCACCTGCTGTATGTGTCACCTGGCAAGGTGGGTGCTCCCACACACACACACACACACACACACACACACACACACACACACACACACACACACACACACACACACACACACACACACACACACACACACACACACACACACACACACACACACACACACACACACACAGAGAGAGAGGGATTGTTTTACAATACCCACACACACACAGAGGGATTATTTTACATTACCCACACACACAGAGAGGGATTATTTTACATACCCACACACACACAGAGGGATTATTTTACATTACCCACACACACAGAGAGGGATTGTTTTACATACCCACACACACAGAGAGGGATTGTTTTACATACCCACACACACACAGAGGGATTGTTTTACATACCCACACACACAGAGAGGGATTGTTTTACATACCCACACACACACAGAGAGGGATTGTTTTACATTACCCACACACACAGAGAGGGATTGTTTTACATACCCACACACACAGAGAGGGATTGTTTTACATACCCACACACACACAGAGGGATTGTTTTACATACCCACACACACACAGAGGGATTGTTTTACATTACCCACACACACAGAGAGGGATTGTTTTACATTACCCACACACACAGAGAGGGATTGTTTTACATACCCACACACACAGAGAGGGATTGTTTTACATACCCACACACACAGAGAGGGATTGTTTTACAATACCCACACACACGGAGAGGGATTGTTTTTGTCACGTCCTGACCAATATTTAGGTATTATTTCTATTATATTTGGTCAGGACGTGGCAGAGGTATATTTGTTTTGTATTATGGGGTTTTGTGTGTGGTGTAGTGGGGTGTATTAGTTTGGTATAGGTTCTAGGTTTGTTTTTCTATGTGTAGTTTTGGGTGCTGGACTCTCAATTGGAGGCAGGTGTTTCTAGTTGCCTCTGATTGGGAGTCCCATAAGTAGGTGTGTGTTTGTTTGGTTTTCGTGGGTAGTTGTTTTTGCACTGCGTGTTGTGTGCCTGCAAAACTGTTCCTGTCGTGTATATTGTTTTCCAGTGGATGCGTTACTCCTTTTTTGAATTAAAACATGAGCATCCATATTCCCGCTGCAGTTTGGTCTATTCAACACGGCTCTTTTTGGGACAGAACTACCCACCACCAAAGGACCAAGCAGCGGAGAAGAGGACAGAGGCAAGTGAGGGAGGAATGTTGGAGGCAGCCCCAATAATTTTTTTTGGGGGGGGCACAAGGGCTATTTGGCGGGGCGAGATTACAGCCCCAGGCCAGCTCCCCGTACCCTTGTAGGGCAGACTGGACAGGTCCCGTGCTTTGGGGTTGGGGCTGTGGTGAGGCCTGGGATTTTCAGGCCGGTAGGCAAGGTACCAGCGCCCCGCATGTGCCAGGGCGAAGTAGGCATCGAGCCGGAAGGGGTGATGCCAACCCTGCGCTCAAGACCGCCAGTGCGCCCTTTCGGTCCGGTGTTTCCCGCTAGATGCACTAGCATGGAGGTGCGTGTCTCCAGGCCGGCACGTCCAGTACCAGCCCCACGCATCAGGAGTCTAGTGCGTCAGCCCAGCACCGCCAGTCAACAGTCGTCGGAGCTGCCCGCCAGTCAACAGTCGTCGGAGCTGCCCGCCAGTCAACAGTCGTCGGAGCTGCCCGCCAGTCAACAGTCGTCGGAGCTGCCCGCCAGTCAACAGTCGTCGGAGCTGCCAGACTGCGCTGAACTGCCGGAGCGGCCAGACTGCGCTGAACTGCCGGAGCGGCCAGACTGCGCTGAACTGCCGGAGGGGCCCTCCTGTCCCCCGGCCCAGCCCGAGGGGCCCTCCTGTCCCCCGGCCCAGCCCGAGGGGCCCTCCTGTCCCCCGGCCCAGCCCGAGGGGCCCTCCTGTCCCCCGGCCCAGCCCGAGGGGCCCTCCTGTCCCCCGGCCCAGCCCGAGGGGTCCGTCTGCCTGGCGCAGCTATCGGCTCCACCGAAGTGGGCGACGCCGAGGGTGGAGCAGGGTCCACGTCCTGCACCGGAGCCACCTCCAGGATAGGTGGGTTGGGGAGGGAGGGTGTAGCACAGTGCCGTCGTTGACGGCAGCCACCCTCCCTTCCCTCCCTTATTGTTTAGGGGGTATTGCTTTTTGGTTTTGTTGGGGTAATGGGGATTTTTTGTGTTTTCTTTTAAGGTGCATTCCGGGGTCTGCACCTTTAGGGGGGGGGGGTAATGTCACGTCCTGACCAATATTTAGGTATTATTTCTATTATATTTGGTCAGGACGTGGCAGAGGTATATTTGTTTTGTATTATGGGGTTTTGTGTGTGGTGTAGTGGGGTGTATTAGTTTGGTATAGGTTCTAGGTTTGTTTTTCTATGTGTAGTTTTGGGTGCTGGACTCTCAATTGGAGGCAGGTGTTTCTAGTTGCCTCTGATTGGGAGTCCCATAAGTAGGTGTGTGTTTGTTTGGTTTTCGTGGGTAGTTGTTTTTGCACTGCGTGTTGTGTATATTGTTTTCCAGTGGATGCGTTACTCCTTTTTTGAATTAAAACATGAGCATCCATATTCCCGCTGCAGTTTGGTCTATTCAACACGGCTCTTTTTGTGACAGTTTTACATTACCCACACACACAGAGAGGGATTGTTTTACATTACCCACCCACACACAGAGAGGGATTGTTTTACAATACCCACACACAGAGAGGTATTGTTTTACATACACACAGAGAGAGGGATTGTTTTACAATACCCACACACACACAGAGAGGGATTGTTTTACATTACACACACAGAGAGGGATTGTTTTACATTACCCACACACACACAGAGAGGGATTGTTTTACAATACCCACACACACAGAGATAGGTATTGTTTTACATACCCACACAGAGAGAGGTATTGTTTTACATACCCACACAGAGAGAGGGATTGTTTTACACCCACACACACAGAGAGGGGGATTGTTTTACAATACCCACACACACAGAGAGGGATTGTTTTACATACCCAGCAGAGGCTTTGGCTTTAACAACTTCACACACTGACCCCTCGGGCATAACATTTCTCAAACTCTGCATCGAACAAAAGTCATCTAAAAACATTTTTTTCCCACCGTTAAATTACAATTATAATGGGATATCATCAACATGCATAAGCTCAGTGAAATGCCAATATCGACAGCCACTTGTTTTCAATGCATTCTGAAATGTCACCGATATCTTCAGACAATTCATATTACATGTCCATATAACTGGGTTCCAAGACAGACTGTCTTCATAACTGAGAGGGAGGTTGATAAACAGTTTAAAACCTTTATTCATTACACATAATACACCCCCTTCACACTTCATTCATTTGAGCCTGCACTTAACATGTTTTGATGTTATTTGAGAGTAAGTGCTGGTTTAATTTCAAAGTCACTCTATAAATAAATGTGAAAAAACAGAGAGATATCAGGCTAAAGGCCCAATAAATGTTTTACCACTATGAGAGAACCCAGGATCTACTGCCTGTCGCCATTCCAACATGAGAGAAATCTTCCTTTCCTGACCCCCCTCTGGTCTGCTGGACGGGGGCTGGTCTGGAGCGGAGGTGTGGGGTCTACCTGCAGTTTGTCACCTGCTCTGAGACAGCTGAGCATATGGGACACAGCCACAGAAGAGAGGAAAGGAGAGGACAGAGAGGGGCGAGTAGAGAGGTATAATGGAATAAAGAGAAAAGCATATGGGACAGAGAGAACAGGGGTGAGGGAATGTTAGGAGAGAGGAGAGAGAGGGGAAGAGTAGAGAGAGAAGGAGAGATTGGGTATATGGGATAGTGGGCACTAGGGAGACTAGAGAGACAAGGAAGAGGGGAGAGAGAGGAGAGAGATGAGAGGAATAAGGAAAAGGGCCTTGATGGCAAAACTGGAAAATGTAATTTAAACTGTTGTTCTGTCTTCCTGAGGACAATCACTGTCCCTCTAATTGTCTGATGTTACTTTAGTTCAGTTGGTGCCTGTTAGCACAGTGCTATAGACTCTGAGGCCTGGCTGCTGTAGTTCAGTTGGTGCCTGTTAGCACAGTGCTACAGACTCTGAGGCCTGGCTGCTGTAGTTCAGTTGGTGCCTGTTAGCACAGTGCTATAGACTCTGAGGCCTGGCTGCTGTAGTTCAGTTGGTGCCTGTTAGCACAGTGCTACAGACTCTGAGGCCTGGCTGCTGTAGTTCAGTTGGTGCCTGTTAGCACAGTGCTATAGACTCTGAGCCCTGGCTGCTGTAGTTCAGTTGGTGCCTGTTAGCACAGTGCTACAGACTCTGAGGCCTGGCTGCTGTAGTTCAGTTGGTGCCTGTTAGCACAGTGCTACAGACTCTGAGGCCTGGCTGCTGTAGTTCAGTTGGTGCCTGTTAGCACAGTGCTGTAGACTCTGAGGTCTGGCTGTTGTAGTTCAGTTGGTGCCTGTTAGCACAGTGCTGTAGACTCTGAGGTCTGGCTGCTGTAGTTCAGTTGGTGCCTGTTAGCACAGTGCTACAGACTCTGAGGCCTGGCTGCTGTAGTTCAGTTGGTGCCTGTTAGCACAGTGCTATAGACTCTGGGGCCTGGCTGCTGTAGTTCAGTTGGTGCCTGTTAGCACAGTGCTATAGACTCTGAGGTCTGGCTGCTGTAGTTCAGTTGGTGCCTGTTAGCACAGTGCTGTAGACTCTGAGGTCTGGCTGCTGTAGTTCAGTTGGTGCCTGTTAGCACAGTGCTACAGACTCTAAGGCCTGGCTGCTGTAGTTCAGTTGGTGCCTGTTAGCACAGTGCTGTAGACTCTGAGGTCTGGCTGCTGTAGATCAGTTGGTGCCTGTTAGCACAGTGCTACAGACTCTGAGGCCTGGCTGCTGCAGTTCAGTTGGTGCCTGTTAGCACAGTGCTACAGACTCTGAGGTCTGGCTGCTGTAGTTCAGTTGGTGCCTGTTAGCACAGTGCTACAGACTCTGAGGTCTGGCTGCTGTAGTTCAGTTGGTGCATGTTAGCACAGTGCTACAGACTCTGAGGTCTGGCTGCTGTAGTTCAGTTGGTGCCTGTTAGCACAGTGCTACAGACTCTGAGGCCTGGCTGCTGCAGTTCAGTTGGTGCCTGTTAGCACAGTGCTACAGACTCTGAGGCCTGGCTGCTGCAGTTCAGTTGGTGCCTGTTAGCACAGTGCTACAGACTCTGAGGCCTGGCTGCTGCAGTTCAGTTGGTGCCTGTTAGCACAGTGCTACAGACTTTGAGGCCTGGCTGCTGCAGTTCAGTTGGTGCCTGTTAGCACAGTGCTACAGACTCTGAGGTCTGGCTGCTGCAGTTCAGTTGGTGCCTGTTAGCACAGTGCTACAGACTCTGAGGCCTGGCTACTGAATGACAATTACAGCTCTTTGTCCCCACACTGCTGACGCACAAAGACAAGCTGCATGCTAACAGTTCTAAAGTTACTGTGACATGGACCATAGACCGTATCTGGAGTCTAACAGACTGTAGAGAGGTCTGTATCATGGACCATAGACCGTATCTGGAGTCTAACAGACTGTAGAGAGGTCTGTATCATGGACCATAGTACCGTATCTGGAGTCTAACAGACTGTAGAGAGGTCTGTATCATGGACCATAGACCGTATCTGGAGTCTAACAGACTGTAGAGAGGTCTGTATCATGGACCATAGACCGTATCTGGAGTCTAACAGACTGTAGAGAGGTCTGTATCATGGACCATAGACCGTATCTGGAGTCTAACAGACTGTAGAGAGGTCTGTATCATGGACCATAGACCGTATCTGGAGTCTAACATCCTGTAGAGAGGTCTGTATCATGGACCATAGACCGTATCTGGAGTCTAACAGACTGTAGAGAGGTCTGTATCATGGACCATAGTACCGTATCTGGAGTCTAACAGACTGTATAATGGTGGAAGGGCAGTTCAATATCTGGCAAATGGAGGTTAACGAAACAAAACAACCCCTTTCTTTGGACGTGTGGGCCTAATGAACTATTCACCATTCCCGACTCCTATATTGGTCCATATTCTTATGACGGAGATATCAATATCAACAATTATGCTACAGTACAGTATGCCATCGTCCCTCTACATTCAAATATGGTGAAACAATTACTGACAACTCCAAAACGGAAAGGTTAGCCATGTGCAAAGTGAAGAGGTAATGGTTTCCAATAGGAACAAAGACAGCTGTGATTATGATGCATAACATTTCTGACCGTGGGACAGGAGCTTACAGGAACAGGCTGACTGAGCCCTGTCCCTCTCTGGGCATCTCTGCATACACACACACAAGATACAGACCTCATTTCCACAGTCTATTTGTTCCCCAGCCAGCCAGCCAGCCAGCCAGCCAGTGGTGCCATCTCTGAGCAGCCAGGACTGAGACGTGACACTGCCAGGTTGGTGCGACGGGCGCTCAGCCTCTCATATATTCACCGCGTCTTCTATTCACCTCTAACTCGCCGCCTTTCCCTCTGTTTTTCAGCTTCCTTTCTTTTCCTTCCACTATATACAGGAAGCAGATTGTCTTCAATAAAAGGACAGAGTGACAGTGGTGGTGGATAGTACATTTGAGACAAGGGATTTGAGACACATGAACTACTTGAAAAGAATAAGCAAAAAAGGCGTCCAACTGCTTAGCAAATCACATGGAAACAATTGTTGTGTGTGTGGCCAAACCCTCCTAGTCATTTTAATGTATTAATTTGGCTGGAGGAGAGGCTGAATGTTCCTACACAGATTGGTGGGGAGAGTAGAGGGCAGTGCCAGTGACCACTGAGGTGTAGATAACACAGTGGTCTGGGAGGATGTCACAAACTGAGCACTGTGGTTTTGTCCTCTTGTCCTGCAGACCAGGGTGGCAACACCCCAGCAGGTTGAGACAAGCAACAGCTGCAAGCCTGGAACCCAGCCCATTGGTTAAAACAACACTGTTGATATGCACAAAGCACCACCTAGTCAAAATGTTGACAGAGAGATGGGCTATAACATCCTGACCTGTCATTTATTCATTCACTTTTTGGTCTTCCGGTTGTCATGACGTGGCCCTCTTTGGGTATAGCGAGTGCCTTCCCCCTCTCTCCCTCTTACACCCAGGTTCTGTTATCTCAGGTCGTAAATTCCTGGAGGAGACTCTCTCCCTCATGCAGTATAGAGAGAGAAAGCTTCACAGTAGAACAAAGGAACTTCTTCTACATCACAGAACTTGAGAACTGAACAATGTCCATGTTTTGGAGAATGTGTAAACGGTCGATGGAGAATCCAGCTACGACCGGTCCATTTTGTTTAATGTTTGTGAACTCATTGAGAGACAATACAGCCACATTACCATAACTCTGTTTATACAAGAGTCTCCGTTATGAGATATGCATCTAGTTATTGTATAAAATGAATGAGTAAAGATGAAACTATTTGTGAAATTATGTAATGTGATTTTAAACTGTTTAATGAAAGAGAATCCAATTCCCTTTAAAATTAACTAAGTCATTGGCCCGCCCCATGAGCACAGACATTGATCTGGCATCATGGGACAGCCTTTTCTGCTGTTCCGAATAAAAAACCCACCTAGACAAATGATCTTGAGACCCTGCAGACCACGATTACCGAGAGGGCTAAGGTTTGAGTAGAGACCATGCATACCTCGATTACCGAGAGGGCTAAGGTTTGAGTAGAGACCATGCATACCTCGATTACCAAGAGGGCTAAGGTTTGAGTAGAGACCATGCATATCTCGATTACCGAGAGGGCTAAGGTTTGAGTAGAGACCATGCATACCTCGATTACCGAGAGGGCTAAGGTTTGAGTAGAGACCATGCATTCCTCGGTCATCTGAGGGAGCTAAGGTTGTAACATTTGCTGAATTCCTAACCAAACCACATGGAGCATTGGCTACACTGGTGGAAATGGTTAAACTCTGAGACTATCGATACCGACAGAATAAGAGCAAATCTTCGATACTAATTACTAGTCTGCAGCTAGAATTTATGTCGACCTGGAATGCGAAGACCGACAACCGACGAAACATCTATTCTATAAGAACATTTCTGAATGGGACTCTGAAGTATCCATTCTAACCACGAAAGACTCCAGGGACGCAAAGAGAAGTTCAGATGAACTTTCCAACAGAAAGACGGATGATTCCAACAGAGATCACGACGACACACTGAGCGGAAATATATATATTGATTGCAATTATTCCCGAATGAGTGAGCGTTCATGTGCAAAGGATTAGCATTTCAATTATTATAATTATCAACTGTGTAGTGTCTTTGTCTTTCACGCCCTTCTCAGTCCCTTTGTCTACCAAGCCGCCATACCAGTTAAGCCCATTAGGGCACATCCCCTATCATTTCCTTGTAACCATATCTACTTTGTTTGTTTGTTTATGCATTTCTGTGATTATTTAGTTAGTTAGTAAATAAATGATTGAGACAATTGATATATGGATGATTCATAGTGAAGGCTGGGTTCGTGCAGATAACCAACAATTTACGATGTTTGGAATGAGACTAACATGAGGTAAAGAATAATTCATTTATTAGAAGACTAATTGATCAGATATTAAAATTAAAATTAAATTAAAATTAAAATAAGTTATAGTAGGAAAATTATAACTTTGTAATCTGAAGATTTTCCTTGGTGTTCCGACTTCCTAGTTAATTACATTTACATGATTAGTTTAATCACGTAATAATAATTACAGAGAGTTGATTTGATAAAATAACAGTCTTCACTTTAATGATGCCAAAGACACGACACGGTCTTCCATTGATTCATTCATTCATTTGACAAATTGCAATCTGTCTCTTATCCTCTCCTTTTTTATTTGGATGAAGGGATGCAGAAAACCAATCCCACACAGATAGCAGAGGGAATGAGCAGAGTGCTGGATCGGACACTGATTCAGGAGGAGCTGACTGGACACTGATTGGAGAGCTGACAGGACACTGATTCAGGAGGAGCTGACAGGACACTGATTGGAGAGCTGACAGGACACTGATTCAGGAGGAGCTGACAGGACACTGATTCAGGAGGAGCTGACAGGACACTGATTCAGGAGGAGCTGACAGGACACTGATTCAGGAGGAGCTGACAGGACACTGATTCAGGAGGAGCTGACAGGACACTGATTCAGAAGGAGCTGACAGGACACTGATTGAAGAGCTGACAGGACACTGATTGAAAAGCTGACAGGACACTGATTCAGGAGGAGCTGACAGGACACTGATTGTGGAGGAGCTGACAGGACACTGATTGTGGAGGAGCTGACAGGACACTGATTCAGGAGGAGCTGACAGGACACTGATTCAGGAGGAGCTGACAGGACACTGATTCAGGAGGAGCTGACAGGACACTGATTCAGGAGGAGCTGACGGGACACTTCCCAGGATGCTCCACTCTAGTGACAGTCACAGTGGCTGTACTCACTGTCCAGGAGTCTGATCCCAGATCTGACTCTGAGACAACCAGACAGGGGTCTGAGGAGGTAGCCTGGTCCCAGATCTGACTCTGCTGCAGTACAGGACAGGGGACTGAGGAGGTAGCCTGGTCCCAGATCTGACTCTGCTGCAGTACAGGACAGGGGAATGAGGAGGTAGCCTGGTCCCAGATCTGACTCTGCTGCAGTACAGGACAGGGGACTGAGGAGGTAGCCTGGTCCCAGATCTGACTCTGCTGCAGTACAGGACAGGGGACTGAGGAGGTAGCCTGGTCCCAGATCTGACTCTGAGACAACCAGACAGGGGACTGAGGAGGTAGCCTGGTCCCAGATCTGACTCTGCTGCAGTACCGGACTGGGGACTGAGGAGGTAGCCTGGTCCCAGATCTGACTCTGCTGCAGTACAGGACAGGGGACTGAGGAGGTAGCCTGGTCCCAGATCTGACTCTGCTGCAGTACAGGACAGGGGACTGAGGAGGTAGCCTGGTCCCAGATCTGACTCTGCTGCAGTGCAGGACAGGGGACTGAGGAGGTAGCCTGGTCCCAGATCTGACTCTGCTGCAGTGCAGGACAGGGGACTGAGGAGGTAGCCTGGTCCCAGATCTGACTCTGCTGCAGTGCAGGACAGGGGACTGGGGAGGTAGCCTGGTCCCAGATCTGACTCTGCTGCAGTGCAGGACAGGGGACTGAGGAGGTAGCCTGGTCCCAGATCTGACTCTGCTGCAGTGCAGGACAGGGGACTGAGGAGGTAGCCTGGTCCCAGATCTGACTCTGCTGCATTACAGGACAGGGGACTGAGGAGGTAGCCTGGTCCCAGATCTGACTCTGCTGCAGTACAGGACAGGGGACTGAGGAGGTAGCCTGGTCCCAGATCTGACTCTGCTGCAGTGCAGGACGGGGGACTGAGGAGGTAGCCTGGTCCCAGATCTGACTCTGCTGCAGTGCAGGACAGGGGACTGAGGAGGTAGCCTGGTCCCAGATCTGACTCTGCTGCAGTACAGGACAGGGGACTGAGGAGGTAGCCTGGTCCCAGATCTGACTCTGCTGCAGTACAGGACAGGGGACTGAGGAGGTAGCCTGGTCCCAGATCTGACTCTGCTGCAGTGCAGGACAAGGGACTGAGGAGGTAGCCTGGTCCCAGATCTGACTCTGCTGCAGTGCAGGACAGGGGACTGAGGAGGTAGCCTGGTCCCAGATCTGACTCTGCTGCAGTACAGGACAGGGGACTGAGGAGGTAGCCTGGTCCCAGATCTGTATGCTTTAGCCACAACCATTGTAATATTGTATGTACACATAACACATCTATACATATGGAAGGGAATGACAATGATAGTCACAATGATATTCTGGCATGACAATGGAAGTATTTTATATTCTTAGTCTGAGGAGATCTGGGACTAGCTACAGATCTGGGACCAGCCTACCTTCCCAGTCTTTTTGGAAGGGGACTGGAGACAAGTCCTCTCCTCTCTGGGGTGAGAAGGGTGGAGGAGGTGAGGTGACAGTTTAATTGATTTCTGTAGCGCTATATGCAAATGAACTCAATGAGGCACACGTCAATGGGTGTGTGAGATAACACCGATCCCTTACCACACAGTGCAGCACACACACACACACACACACACACACACACACACACGCAATTCACACACACACACAGGCCTACTGGGATTACCCAGATTCATTTGAAGATAGTTTCATATCATTACACAGAAAGTTGACAACCATAAATAGACATTATAAACAAGTGCATAACATTCTAACCCACTGCTCTGTTTGTGTGACAATACATTCACAGTAGGCTATAATACAACACACTGTAAAGATGACTGAATGCCAAGTTTTTCACAATTACTGTATGGATTATAGCACCACTTCAATGATGATGTCTTTTGGATGCTCATTTTCCCTCCGGCAGAGTGAACGTTCTGTAAAGACTGGTTTAGGAGTAGAAACCCCCAGATGGTCCTTTAGATAAGAACCTCCTAAGTGATATCCAGTTGATTTCCCTTTCACCTTGTTAAAGGGCTGATCAGAGATACCGTTAAGATGCTGTCATTAGAAGCTGTCCTCTAATTTCCCTAAATTGATTACAGAGGCTCCATTTACACCCTCACTTTGAGAGTGCTGACTGGGGCGCAATTTTCCCTTTGTTACAATGGCATTGGCCCTTTACCAAGTCCAGTGTGCAGCGTGGTATCTAGTTCAGTATGAGGGTGGAATACAGGGCTTTATGACCTTGAAGCACACAACCAGCACGTTACAACCAGCACGTTACAACCAGCACGTTACAACCAGCACGTTAGAACCAGCACGTTACAACCAGCACGTTACAACCAGCACGTTACAACCAGCACGTTACAACCAGCACGTTACAACCAGCACCTTACAACCAGCACGTTACAACCAGCACCTTACAACCAGCACCTTACAACCAGCACGTTACAACCAGCACGTTACAACCAGCACCTTACAACCAGCACCTTACAACCAGCACCTTACAACCAGCACGTTACAACCAGCACGTTACAACCAGCACGTTACAACCAGCACGTTACAACCAGCACGTTACAACCAGCACCTTACAACCAGCACCTTACAACCAGCACCTTACAACCAGCACGTTACAACCAGCACCTTACAACCAGCACGTTACAACCAACACGTTACAACCAGCACGTTACAACCAGCACGTTACAACCAACACGTTACAACCAGCACGTTACAACCAGCACCTTACAACCAGCACGTTACAACCAACACGTTACAACCAGCACCTTACAACCAGCACCTTACAACCAGCACGTTACAACCAGCACGTTACAACCAGCACGTTACAACCAGCACCTTACAACCAGCACGTTACAACCAGCACGTTACAACCAACACGTTACAACCAGCACCTTACAACCAGCACGTTACAACCAGCACCTTACAACCAGCACGTTACAACCAACACGTTACAACCAGCACCTTACAACCAGCACCTTACAACCAGCACGTTACAACCAACACGTTACAACCAGCACGTTACAACCAGCACGTTACAACCAACACGTTACAACCAGCACCTTACAACCAGCACCTTACAACCAGCACGTTACAACCAACACGTTACAACCAGCACGTTACAACCAACACGTTACAACCAGCACGTTACAACCAGCACCTTACAACCAGCACCTTACAACCAGCACCTTACAACCAGCACGTTACAACCAGCACGTTACAACCAGCACGTTACAACCATGTTACAATAGAAATGC
>NC_138316.1:39165000-39380000 GCF_965601325.2 Salmo salar
AGGATCCCGTCAGCTAGGCTGGGCGCCGTGAGAGAATGAACTACCTGCAGGATCCCGTCAGCTAGGCTGGGCGCCGTGAGAGAATGAACTACCTGCAGGATCCCGTCAGCTAGGCTGGGCGCTGTGAGAGAATTAACTACCTGCAGGATCCCGTTAGCTAGGCTGGGCGCCGTGAGAGAATTAACTACCTGCAGGATCCCGTCAGCTAGGCTGGGCGCCGTGAGAGAATTTACTACCTGCAGGATCCCGTCAGCTAGGCTGGGCGCCGTGAGAGAATGAACTACCTGCAGGATCCCGTCAGCTAGGCTGGGCGCCGTGAGAGAATGAACTACCTGCAGGATCCAGTCAGCTAGGCTGGGCGCCGTGAGAGAATGAACTACCTGCAGGATCCCGTCAGCTAGGCTGGGCGCCGTGAGAGAATTAACTACCTGCAGGATCCCGTCAGCTAGGCTGGGCGCCGTGAGAGAATGAACTACCTGCAGGATCCCGTCAGCTAGGCTGGGCGCCGTGAGAGAATGAACTACCTGCAGGATCCCGTCAGCTAGGCTGGGCGCCGTGAGAGAATTAACTACCTGCAGGATCCCGTCAGCTAGGCTGGGCGCCGTGAGAGAATTAACTACCTGCAGGATCCCGTCAGCTAGGCTGGGCGCCGTGAGAGAATGAACTACCTGCAGGATCCCGTCAGCTAGGCTGGGCGCCGTGAGAGAATTAACTACCTGCAGGATCCCGTCAGCTAGGCTGGGCGCCGTGAGAGAATTAACTACCTGCAGGATCCCGTCAGCTAGGCTGGGCGCCGTGAGAGAATTAACTACCTGCAGGATCCCGTCAGCTAGGCTGGGCGCCGTGAGAGAATTAACTACCTGCAGGATCCCGTCAGCTAGGCTGGGCGCCGTGAGAGAATTAACTACCTGCAGGATCCCGTCAGCTAGGCTGGGCGCCGTGAGAGAATGAACTACCTGCAGGATCCCGTCAGCTAGGCTGGGCGCCGTGAGAGAATTAACTACCTGCAGGATCCCGTCAGCTAGGCTGGGCGCCGTGAGAGAATGAACTACCTGCAGGATCCCGTCAGCTAGGCTGGGCGCCGTGAGAGAATTAACTACCTGCAGGATCCCGTCAGCTAGGCTGGGCGCCGTGAGAGAATTAACTACCTGCAGGATCCCGTCAGCTAGGCTGGGCGCCGTGAGAGAATTAACTACCTGCAGGATCCCGTCAGCTAGGCTGGGCGCCGTGAGAGAATTTACTACCTGCAGGATCCCGTCAGCTAGGCTGGGCGCCGTGAGAGAATGAACTACCTGCAGGATCCCGTCAGCTAGGCTGGGCGCCGTGAGAGAATGAACTACCTGCAGGATCCCGTCAGCTAGGCTGGGCGCCGTGAGAGAATTAACTACCTGCAGGATCCCGTCAGCTAGGCTGGGCGCCGTGAGAGAATTAACTACCTGCAGGATCCCGTCAGCTAGGCTGGGCGCCGTGAGAGAATTAACTACCTGCAGGATCCCGTCAGCTAGGCTGGGCGCCGTGAGAGAATGAACTACCTGCAGGATCCCGTCAGCTAGGCTGGGTGCCGTGAGAGAATTAACTACCTGCAGGATCCCGTCAGCTAGGCTGGGCGCCGTGAGAGAATGAACTACCTGCAGGATCCCGTCAGCTAGGCTGGGCGCCGTGAGAGAATTAACTACCTGCAGGATCCCGTCAGCTAGGCTGGGCGCCGTGAGAGAATGAACTACCTGCAGGATCCCGTCAGCTAGGCTGGGCGCCGTGAGAGAATTAACTACCTGCAGGATCCCGTCAGCTAGGCTGGGCGCCGTGAGAGAATTAACTACCTGCAGGATCCCGTCAGCTAGGCTGGGCGCCGTGAGAGAATTAACTACCTGCAGGATCCCGTCAGCTAGGCTGGGCGCCGTGAGAGAATTAACTACCTGCAGGATCCCGTCAGCTAGGCTGGGCGCCGTGAGAGAATGAACTACCTGCAGGATCCCGTCAGCTAGGCTGGGCGCCGTGAGAGAATGAACTACCTGCAGGATCCCGTCAGCTAGGCTGGGCGCCGTGAGAGAATGAACTACCTGCAGGATCCCGTCAGCTAGGCTGGGCGCCGTGAGAGAATGAACTACCTGCAGGATCCCGTCAGCTAGGCTGGGCGCCGTGAGAGAATTAACTACCTGCAGGATCCCGTCAGCTAGGCTGGGCGCCGTGAGAGAATTAACTACCTGCAGGATCGCGTTAGCTTGTGTGAGTGTACTTGTATGAGCGTAATGTTTACTGTTAATTTGTATTGTTTATTTCACTTTTGTTTATTATCTACTTCACTTGCTTTGGCAATGTTAACATATGTTTCCAATGCCAATAAAGCCCTTATTTTTAAAATTGAAATTGAATTGAGAGCGGGAGAAAGAGAGAGAGAGAGTGGGGGAGAGCGAGAGAGCGAGAGAGAGATCACAGGGGAATACTGTGACAGGGTAGCAGGGTGAACAGGGGACTCTCCAGGGACATGGTAGCAAGGTGAACAGGGGACTCTCCAGGGACAGGGTGGCAGGGTGAACAGGGGACTCTCCTGGGACAGGGTGGCAGGGTGAACAGGGGACTCTCCTGGGACAGGGTGGCAGGGTGAACAGGGGACTCTCCTGGGACAGGGTGGCAGGGTGAACAGGGGACTCTCCTGGGACAGGGTGGCAGGGTGAACAGGGGACTCTCCTGGGACAGGGTGGCAGGAAGAGTTTAGAGGTGGGATGGAGGTGGGATAGAGGTGTCATGGAGGTGTGTGGGGGTATTAGATGTGGGAGGGTGGGTGTTTATGCACCCAGCAGGCCTGGTGAGAGATATGAAGGTCACAACATCCTGTTGCTTCACACAAACCACAGCAAGGGAACACACTGCCCTCATTCTAGAGAGAGAGGGGAGAGAGAGAGAGTTTCTGAACCTCTAGAGCTGTGTGTGGTTCCGTAGCTCAGACTTTCCCTGCTCTTTACACAACACATTCATTAGAGAATCCTCCTCCAATCATTTCATATTTTCATCCCCTTCTCTGTCTCACTAACCATGTTACACCGTTCCTGATGTATACCGAGGACAAACCACCTGCCAGCCCGTCTGAAGGCAAATTGATCAATGAAAAGATCCTTTCCCCCACAAAAATCACTCACTGAGCACTGGTAGTGTTCACAGACAGAGCACAGAACCCCTTCGAAGCAGAGTTCCAGTGTCAAATAGCACCTTATTCCCTATATAGTGAAAGTGCACTCATTTTCTCTGGTCTAAGTAATGTACAATATGGAGAAAAGGATGCCAACCCTATACAGTGCACTCATTTTGTCTGGTCAAAAGGAGTGCACTATATGGGGAATAGTGTGCTAATTGAGACAGAACCACAGTACTATCATCTCTGGTTTATTTGTGTGGAGCAGAGAGGGAAGAGGAGAGAGAAGAGAGAGCAGAGGAGAGAGGGGAGAGCGGAGAGGGGAGAGCGGAGAGGGGAGAGGGGAGAGCGGAGAGGGGAGAGGGGATTGGGCCCTTAGAAACCGACCACAGAGCTTGGGTACTGTACCGTCATCCTCTGTAACCGTTATCAACCACGTGACCTTTACATCTCTATGGAAACCATCCCAGCAGGGCTCCAGCCAATCACAGGACCCCATGAGGGTGGCACGGTGAAATCAACACAGTGACACACTAAGACAGCTTGTATGACCTCGGACATCATGAGGCACCAGGAAGTGAAATGAAAATGGCTCCGTCCTTGAGCCAAGGAAAATGAACAGGTCAGTGATAATGGCATATCTCAGTAGAAGGCGATGCCGTCTTGGGTCACACACCAACCCGAGAGAAAACTATATGGTCCATAAAAACACAGTACTGGATGGCAGCTTTTAATAAAGAGTAGAACCATTAACTCACTACTGAAAGGCTGGTCATGGTCATCCCAGTAACCCTAGATCCACTCCAATTTGCATACCGCCCCAACAGATCGACAGATGATGCAATCTCTATTGCACTCAACACTGCCCTTTCCCACCTGGACAAAAGAAACACCTATGCGAGAATGCTATTCATTGGCTACAGCTCAGCGTTCAACACCATAGTGCCCTCAAAGCTCATCAATAAGCTAAGGATCCTGGGACTAAACACCTCCCTCCGCAACTGGATCCTGGACTTCCTGACGGGTCGCCCCCAGGTGGTAAGGGTAGGTAACAACACTGATCCTCAACACGGGGGCCCCTCAGGGGTGCATTCTCAGTCCCCTCCTGTACTCCCTATTCACTCATGACTGCACGACCAGGTACGACTCCAACACCATCATTAAGTTTGCCGATGACACAACAGTGTTTGGCCTGATCACCGACAACAACGAGACAGCTTATAGGGAGGAGGTCAGAGACCTGGCCGTGTGGTGCCAGGATAACAACCTCTCCCTCAACATGATCAAGACAAAGGAGATGATTGTGGACTACAGGAAAAAGAGGACCGAGCACGCCCCCATTGTCATTGACGGGGCTGCAGTGGAGCAGGTTGAGAGTTTCAAGTTCCTTGGTGTCCACATCACCAACAAACTAACATGGTCCAAGCACACCAAGACAGTCGTGAATAGGCCACGACAAAATCTATTCCCCCTAAAGAGACTGAAAAGATTTGGCATGGGTCCTCAGATCCTCAAAAGGTTCTACAGCTGCACCATCGAGAGCATACTGACTGGTTGCATCACAGCCTGGTATGGCAACTGCAAAGCTTCCTGCCATCCAGGACCTCTATACCAGGCGGTGTCAGAGGAAGGCCCTAAAAATTTTCAAAGACTCCAGCCACCCTAGTCATAGGCTGTTCTCTCTGCTACCGCACAGCACGCGGTACCGGAGTACCAAGTCTAGGTCCAAAAGGCTTCTATACAGCTTCTACCCCCAAGCCATAAGACTCCTGAACATGTAGTCAAATGGCTACCCAGACTATTTGCATATCACATACTATAAAACGATTTAAGATGCAACGTATGTGTATTCGGACACAGCCTCTGTGTCTTAAAAACACAGCGATAAAGACGAGAAAACCAACTCACATTTCTTTACTGTAAATGATATCCTGCTGAATATGTTGAGGCACTGGGGAGTCTGGGGGATTGAAGGTGAGGATCAAAATATAGCTCTTTTAGTCGCACGCACACGCACACACCTTGACTGGGCTGGCGGGCTAGAAAATAAATTGCCTGCAAGCTGAGCGTCATCCAATACATTTAACTAGTCACACACCCAAAGTCTGAAAATGCTGTCAGCAAGCTGAGCGTCATCCAATACATTTAACCAGAGTCACATCCCAAGTCTGCAAACAACGACACGAAGGGCGGACAAGATGTCCCTCTTGTGAGGTGACATACAGCCGTTTATGAGATTAATGTCCATCATGAGGGTAGATCTAATCATGGTGACATCTGTTGTGGCAATACCAATCAATAGTGAGGAGAGGTCAATCACCAATCAGGATATCACTTTATTCAAAACGTATTAATAACATTGATTAATTATTTCAATAATGAATATGGTTGACGACCTACCCCTCGATGATTCGTTGAGAGCCCAATGAGCGGATTTGAGCCACAGCATTTTATAGCAAAGTACATCCTCCTGAATGTTCATGACAAACAACAGATGTATGGAATGGGTCACAAGAGTAGGATTTGTATGAAAGATACTAATAATTCACAGCAGACAGTATCTGCTGTAAAGACTGTTCTCATTGTGTAGAAACCAGGGTCTGGCCCCCAAAACAAGGTTTGTCTCATAATTATCCATACACGAGCCATCTCTCCCTGGTACCTTCCAGTTAAACTGGAGCCATCTCTCCCTGGTACCTTCCAGTCAAACCGGAGCAATCTCCCTCACATGAATAGAATGTGGCCCAAAGCATTGTAAATATTCTGTCAGCATTAAGCCCCAGAGGCCCACTCTCAGTTCACTCAGACACAATAGAGCTCTAAGAACCCCCTATTCTGTTGCATAAAACAACCATTTGATGCAATAACAGTATTAGAAAATAATCTTGTAATTTCACCCACAACACACCCACTTCATCTCCATCCATTCCTCCACCATCCACCCATCTATACACAAACCCAATCACAGATTCCTAGAGGAAATGTCAAGGCTACTGAGTTAAGGGCTCCCGAGTGGCGCAGCGGTCTAAGGCCCTGCATCTCAGTGCAAGGGATGTTCAATTCCAGGTTGTATCACATCTGGCCATGATTGGGAGTCCCATAGGGCAGCGCACAATTGGCCCAGTGTCTTCTGGGTTTGGCCGGGGTAGGCCGTAATTATAAATAAGAATTTGTTCTTAAGTGACTTGCCTAGTTAAATTATATATCTTGTTTTCAACCATGGGGCATTCTGACAGACAAAAAAAAGTCTCTGGAGTTCTGGATAGGATTTCTTAGAGAAAACACCTGCATCTCCCTTCACTCTCATTAATGTTTTATGCCTTAGGAAGACAGTCCGTCTAGGTTGGTCTGGCGCTTTAGGAACCACTTTGCCTAAGTAATGAGATGAAACATTACCACAGACTTTTAGTTTAATATTAAACGTTGTAAATTATGTACATGTAGATAGAACGTCAGCTCAGTTCACATATTAATAAAACACCAGGACCTGTGAGCACAGCTTGTTATGGAACTCTCTGAATGGGTCGGTCATCTAGTTTTGTTGTGCATACAGTATATAGAGGAGTAGTGGTCAAAAGTCATTTTGCATGTCTAAAACATATGGTTTGATTCCCACGGGGACTAGTACAAAAAAAGTATGAAAAGGTATGCACTCACTACTGTAAGTCTGTCTGGATAAGTGTCTGCTAAATGCTGCAATAGTAATATTTTGACCCCACAAAAGTCCCACAGCTCTCTGCAACTTAAAGCAAAACATTTCCAGATATCGAACTTTTCAAAACGTACAGAAATCCTCCCGGTATGATGCATTTTGCATCATATGACACAAAACACAGCATCATATGATGAAAAATGCATTATACGGGGATGATTTCTGTATTATGAACGCTATATATCTTAACTTGATTGGTGACAAGCAAAAATGTTATGACTATGTCAACAATAGACTTATGAAACAAATACCAAATGATAGTTTTTGGGTGGACTTTTCCTTTAATACTATAATGAATCATTGATTGATTGCTTTTATATTGTGTTTTTGTTTTCTTCAAAGTGCTCAAAGCACTTTTCTTAGGGACTTCTCCGCCTCATCCCTCATCTGCCACCAATGTGTACCACCCACCTGGGTGATTCATAGATCCTCTAGCACATTGAAAAGCTGTATACCAATGCAATCCATTTCCATTATGAAGCCTACTCATTTCTACAATGCATCATGTCATTGAGATTGAACTGAACAACAGAGTTCTATCAATAACGGATCAGAACACTTTGTTAAGCCATTTATTCTTCAGTGAAGCTGTAATATCTAGGCTGAACACAGTATGAGCTGGCACACAAGCACAATTGAATAAGTGTCTGAAACTCAGACTGAATGGATGTACAGTAGAATGTCAGGGCAGTGTGATTTACCTGAGGTCCTAGTTCTGTGTGTATCTGTCCCTCTGTTTCCCCTGAATGGCTTTCACCAAGTCCCAAAACCTCCCCTCAGAAACCTAGAAGGATTGCATAGGTGTAACCTGGTAGGCTAGGGTTCCACCATATTGCCTAGACCCATTCTGATTCTGTCAGATCTCTAATCTTCCTGGATCGACTCTGTGCCTAGTGATGAGAGCCAGGGGCTGAATGTGACTTGTGTATACTGTGTTATTTTTTTGTTGTAAATGTAATCTTTATTTAACTCAGCAAGTCAGTTAAACCTCTACAGGATGAGCTACAGGCAGTTAGATTTGGGTACGTCATTTTAGGCGAAAATTTAAAAAAAGGGTCCAATCCTTATTAAGAACAAATTCTTATATACAATGACAGCCTACACTGGCCAAACCCGGATGACGCTGGGCCAATTGTGCGCCGCCCTATGGGACTCCCAATCACAGCCAGTTGTGATACAGCCTGCATTCGAACCAGGGTGTCTGTAGTGACGCCTCAAACACTGAGGAGCAGTGTAGCTGGCTGCACTGCATGTATCTGAGATCCATCCAGCCCTCTTACTTGACGTAAGACTCACGCCAACGGCTTCAGCATCTGGGGCTAATGATGATGAAGCACATGCATATGCTCTCCGGAGAGTAGGCTATTCATAATGTAGAACTGACGGCTACCATCACTCTCAATGTTAGGCTGGGACCTTGTGTGTGTGTTCCAGTACAAGTGTCCACATAATGAGTTGTACAGTACAGAGATATACAGCATACATGTTTGTGTCAGTACTGTAAGTGTAGGTGACAAATTCTGCAATGTTTTTGAGCGTAGGTTTTTCGGGTGTTTTATTTGGTACTTTTGTATTTTATTAGGATCCCCATTAGCTGTTGCAAAAGCAGCAGCTACTCTTCCTGGGGTCCACACAAAACATGACATAATACAGAACATTAATAGACAAAGACAGAACTACATCAATTTAAAAATGGCACACGTAGTCTACATATCAATACATACAAACTATCTAGGTCAAATAGGAGAGAGGCGTTGTGCCGTGAGGTGTTGCTTTATCTGTTTTTTTAAACCAGGTTTGATGTTCATTTGAGCAATAGGTTTGAGGTGTGTGTGTGTGTGTGTGTGTGTGTGTGTGTGTGTGTGTGTGTGTGTGTGCGCGCACGATATGTGTGTGTTTATTCTCTCAGGGTGATAACTCCGCACACACCGATTACCTCCCTAATGAAGTGGCCTGTGAGAACAGCCCAGCTCATTTCAACACCGGAGCACTGATTTAGAATACTGAGCTAGGTGTAAATCACACAGGAAATGAGGAGCGCTGATTTAAAACACTGAGCTAGGTGTAAATCACACAGGAAATGAGGAGCGCTGATTTAGAACACTGAGCTAGGTGTAAATCACACAGGAAATGAGGAGCGCTGATTTAGAATACTGAGCTAGGTGTAAATCATACAGGAAATGAGGAGCACTGATTTAGAATACTGAGCTAGGTGTAAATCACACAGGAAATGAGGAGCGCTGATTTAGAACACTGAGCTAGGTGTAAATCACACAGGAAATGAGGAGCGCTGATTTAGAACACTGAGCTAGGTGTAAATCACACAGGAAATGAGGAGCGCTGATTTAGAACACTGAGCTAGGTGTAAATCACACAGGAAATGAAGAGCGCTGATTTAGAACACTGATCTAGGTGTAAATCACACAGGAAATGAGGAGCGCTGATTTAGAACACTGAGCTAGGTGTAAATCACACAGGAAATGAGGAGCGCTGATTTAGAACACTGATCTAGGTGTAAATCACACAGGAAATGAGGAGCGCTGATTTAGAACACTGAGCTAGGTGTAAATCACACAGGAAATGAGGGGCGCTGATTTAGAACACTGAGCTAGGTGTAAATCACACAGGAAATGAGGGGCGCTGATTTAGAACACTGATCTAGGTGTAAATCACACAGGAAATGAGGAGCGCTGATTTAGAACACTGAGCTAGGTGTAAATCACACAGGAAATGCATGAGTGTGTCTTGGTATGAGCTGCCAAGTGGGTGTGCACGTGCACGTATATTAAATATGTATGCCACTCTACACAGATATATGCCAGCCCTCGCTCCATAGCCCTAGGGACAAGAGAGATCAATACAGATCACCTCTAAAACCCCCTGTATGACAGACCATTACTTACCACTGTTAATCACAACACACTGGGATATAGTCCTGACTACATATAGCTAGGATGTGGCTATTCTAACTATACTGCAGTTCCTCAAACATCTCTATCCCTCAAATCTAATGAGGTCGAATCAAAGGGATTTGTCATCAAATCAAAGTTTATTGGTCACGTACACAGATTTTCAGATGTTATTGCAGGTGCAGCAAAATGCTTGTTTCTAGCTCCAACAGAGCAGTAATACTTGTTTCTAGCTCCAACAGTGCAGTAATGCTTGTTTCTAACTCCAACAGTGCAGTAATACTTGTTTCTAACTCCAACAGTGCAGTAATACTTGTTTCTAGCTCCAACAGTGCAGTAATGCTTGTTTCTAGCTCCAACAGTGCAGTAATACTTGTTTCTAACTCCAACAGTGCAGTAATACTTGTTTCTAGCTCCAACAGTGCAGTAATACTTGTTTCTAACTCCAACAGTGCAGTAATACTTGTTTCTAGCTCCAACAGTGCAGTAATGCTTGTTTCTAGCTCCAACAGTGCAGTAATGCTTGTTTCTAGCACCAACAGTGCAGTAATACTTGTTTCTAGCTCCAACAGTGCAGTAATGCTTGTTTCTAGCTCCAACAGTGCAGTAATACTTGTTTCTAGCTCCAACAGTGCAGTAATGCTTGTTTCTAGCTCCAACAGTGCAGTAATACTTGTTTCTAGCTCCAACAGTGCAGTAATACTTGTTTCTAGCTCCAACAGTGCAGTAATACTTGTTTCTAACTCCAACAGTGCAGTAATACTTGTTTCTAGCTCCAACAGTGCAGTAATACTTGTTTCTAACTCCAACAGTGCAGTAATGCTTGTTTCTAGCTCCAACAGTGCAGTAATACTTGTTTCTAGCTCCAACAGCGCAGTAATACTTGTTTCTAGCTCCAACAGTGCAGTAATACTTGTTTCTAGCTCCAACTGTGCAGTAATACTTGTTTCTAGCTCCAACAGTGCAGTAATACTTGTTTCTAACTCCAACAGTGCAGTAATGCTTGTTTCTAGCTCCAACAGTGCAGTAATACTTGTTTCTAGCTCCAACAGTGCAGTAATACTTGTTTCTAGCTCCAACAGTGCAGTAATACTTGTTTCTAGCTCCAACAGTGCAGTAATACTTGTTTCTAGCTCCAACAGTGCAGTAATGCTTGTTTCTAGCTCCAACAGTGCAGTAATACTTGTTTCTAGCTCCAACAGTGCAGTAATGCTTGTTTCTAGCTCCAACAGTGCAGTAATACTTGTTTCTAGCTCCAACAGTGCAGTAATGCTTGTTTCTAACTCCAACAGTGCAGTAATGCTTGTTTCTAGCTCCAACAGTGCAGTAATACTTGTTTCTAGCTCCAACAGTGCAGTAATGCCTGTTTCTAGCTCCAACAGTGCAGTAATACTTGTTTCTAGCTCCAACAGTGCAGTAATACTTGTTTCTAGCTCCAACAGTGCAGTAATACTTGTTTCTAACTCCAACAGTGCAGTAATACTTGTTTCTAACTCCAACAGTGCAGTAATGCTTGTTTCTAGCTCCAACAGTGCAGTAATACTTGTTTCTAGCTCCAACAGTGCAGTAATACTTGTTTCTAACTCCAACAGTGCAGTAATGCTTGTTTCTAGCTCCAACAGTGCAGTAATGCTTGTTTCTAGCTCCAACAGTGCAGTAATACTTGTTTCTAGCTCCAACAGTGCAGTAATGCTTGTTTCTAGCTCCAACAGTGCAGTAATACTTGTTTCTAGCTCCAACAGTGCAGTAATACTTGTTTCTAGCTCCAACAGTGCAGTAATACTTGTTTCTAGCTCCAACAGTGCAGTAATGCTTGTTTCTAACTCCAACAGTGCAGTAATACTTGTTTCTAGCTCCAACAGTGCAGTAATGCTTGTTTCTAACTCCAACAGTGCAGTAATACTTGTTTCTAGCTCCAACAGTGCAGTAATACTTGTTTCTAACTCCAACAGTGCAGTAATGCTTGTTTCTAGCTCCAACAGTGCAGTAATACTTGTTTCTAGCTCCAACAGTGCAGTAATGCTTGTTTCTAGCTCCAACAGTGCAGTAATACTTGTTTCTAGCTCCAACAGTGCAGTAATACTTGTTTCTAGCTCCAACAGTGCAGTAATACTTGTTTCTAGCTCCAACAGTGCAGTAATACTTGTTTCTAGCTCCAACAGTGCAGTAATACTTGTTTCTAGCTCCAACAGTGCAGTAATACTTGTTTCTAGCTCCAACAGTGCAGTAATACTTGTTTCTAGCTCCAACAGTGCAGTAATACTTGTTTCTAGCTCCAACAGTGCAGTAATACTTGTTTCTAGCTCCAACAGTGCAGTAATACTTGTTTCTAGCTCCAACAGTGCAGTAATACTTGTTTCTAGCTCCAACAGTGCAGTAATGCTTGTTTCTAGCTCCAACAGTGCAGTAATGCTTGTTTCTAGCTCCAACAGTGCAGTAATGCTTGTTTCTAGCTCCAACAGTGCAGTAATACTTGTTTCTAGCTCCAACAGTGCAGTAATGCTTGTTTCTAACTCCAACAGTGCAGTAATGCTTGTTTCTAGCTCCAACAGTGCAGTAATGCTTGTTTCTAGCTCCAACAGTGCAGTAATGCTTGTTTCTAGCTCCAACAGTGCAGTAATGCTTGTTTCTAGCTCCAACAGTGCAGTAATGCTTGTTTCTAGCTCCAACAGTGCAGTAATACTTGTTTCTAGCTCCAACAGTGCAGTAATGCTTGTTTCTAACTCCAACAGTGCAGTAATGCTTGTTTCTAGCTCCAACAGTGCAGTAATACTTGTTTCTAGCTCCAACAGTGCAGTAATGCTTGTTTCTAGCTCCAACAGTGCAGTAATGCTTGTTTCTAGCTCCAACAGTGCAGTAATACTTGTTTCTAGCTCCAACAGTGCAGTAATGCTTGTTTCTAGCTCCAACAGTGCAGTAATGCTTGTTTCTAGCTCCAACAGTGCAGTAATACTTGTTTCTAGCTCCAACAGTGCAGTAATACTTGTTTCTAGCTCCAACAGTGCAGTAATACTTGTTTCTAGCTCCAACAGTGCAGTAATACTTGTTTCTAGCTCCAACAGTGCAGTAATACTTGTTTCTAACTCCAACAGTGCAGTAATGCTTGTTTCTAGCTCCAACAGTGCAGTAATACTTGTTTCTAGCTCCAACAGTGCAGTAATACTTGTTTCTAGCTCCAACAGTGCAGTAATACTTGTTTCTAGCTCCAACAGTGCAGTAATACTTGTTTCTAGCTCCAACAGTGCAGTAATGCTTGTTTCTAGCTCCAACAGTGCAGTAATACTTGTTTCTAGCTCCAACAGTGCAGTAATGCCTAGCAATAATAAATAAAAAAAACAATACACACACAATCCAGAAAAATACAGAAGAAATACCAGAACGAGCAATGTCAGAGACCAGATCATACTGAATATATGAAGTATGTTTTTTCTCCAGATTACCCATTAGAGTAAGATACAGTACCACACTAGATGCCAGCCAAACCTATGCTGCAAATAGCTGTCAAAAACAGACACTGTGTTCCAGGAAGTACTGACATCAGTGATTGTCTCTCACCGAGGCAGAGTCAAAGACAGTGAGCTGATGAAGGACCGCCCCCTGCACTGTGAACCATGACCTCAGCACATTTCTCTACTGTCGCTGTGACCTTTTATTGACCCTTTCAACGGCACAGCAATGAGAAGATTGCCCCTATCGACCTCTAATCCATCCACTATACCTCCCTTCGCTCTTCTCCCATCCCCCCTTCCCTCATTTCTCTTCCCCTCTATTTCGATCTATCGCTCTCTCTCTTTCTCTCTCAGCTTTTTATAGCTCATAAGGTTAGTTATTATCCTCTGAAAGAGAAGGTTTCAGAATCCATTTGGCTGTTAGACTCTGACAGAAACAGAAGGCATGTCGTTGACCTGTATGACAGTGTGTAACTGGGCCTGGGTCCCTGTGCGTTGGCGTGAGCGGAGCCCCATGTAATAAATCTCCTCCATGTCTCAGTGATCTCCGCGGCTCTCTCTCCAGATCCAGCTCATTGGCTGGAATGGCAGCGGGTAGCTTCCGCTGGTCTGTCACTCTCCGCCAGGGCAGCACCAGGCGTCACTGCCTGGCCAATCCCAGTCATTGCAATAATGGGCCAGAGCAAATCACTCTGGCAGAAAGAACCAGGGAGCTCATCTGTGGAGAATCTCCAGTACTGTAGGTGTTATCTCTGGTTCTTAGGGTGCATTTAAATTAGTCAAATATGTCTAGTGAGATCTATGTCACTTCACCATCAGATTTTCAACTTTTCTGTTTACACTAGCCCTGGATGTGGTGTGGCCAAAGCCACATTCCTGCTTCATGTGTGAGTGCAGCTATTAGCATATACCGTAAATACCATAGTATATAGACAAATGAAATAAGGATAGCTATTCAAACTATACAGGAGATTATCATCTAAACTATGTTGCACAGTGTTACACACAGAAGTACCACCAAAGACCAGGGAGATGTCATTCTCTGTCACACTCTAACACACACACACACACACACACACACACACACACACACACACACACACACACACACACACACACACACACACACACACACACACACACACACACACACACACACACACACACACTGAGAGGGTGGAATGTATCCCATTCAGTCATGAAGGTCAGTGCTGAGGATGTGTCCCATTCAGCCTGTAGAAAAGGTCATACCCACATCCTTAAAAACAGAGGTTCTGGGCTAATATAGAATACCTGTGAAGAACAGGAAGGCCCACTGTTTATGCTCCCAATTCACCGCTTTATTGACAAAGTTTCGATCCGAAACAGATCTTCGTCAGGTCAAACAGACTCAGCTATGATTTTCATGGGAGTGGTGAGCGAGGGAGAAGAGGAAGCCCTGAATGGCCCAGGAGGGTCAGCAGCACCGCGGACGTGGAAGAAGTGTGGGAGGGGCAAGAAGAGCAAGGCCACTATTGGACACGCAGTCAGAATGCCTGAGTGTGATCAACCTTTCTTCACGTCCCATCACCACTTCATGTGAGTTGGCCTTGAGTAAAGGCTGATCTTTCATCCCCACTGCATCATGTAATGATTCTGACAATACAATAGAGTTTCAGAAATGATTTTGTACATTGAGACTTAGGGAGAAATTCTGCCCCATAAATGTGGATGTGTCAAGTATGGGTGAGATGAGTGTTCAGGCTATAGGTGACACAATAGAGAATGACATTTCCCACAGAACGAAAAACCTTTTCGGAACCAAATCCACCTTTTGTTCGCCCAGATACAGAAATCCCTCCCTAGAAACAGACTGGTGGAAAAAGATGTCTCCTATTCTGAATAAGAAACGAGAATACAGAGTCTAGAATAATCTCCCTAAAGAACAGAGTCAAGCGTTAGATAAATGATAGTGCATAATGCTGATAAGGGTGGAGCCGTGGGGTTGTTAAAACTGAATAATAATGTGAATGAGATCCAGGGACAATTAAACACCACCACTTTCTCCCTGCATATGTATGTGATTCTATTGACATGATTAACCCCCTTAAGACAATGCACAATATCAATAGTGATACTTATCGCTTGCTTTGATGTTGAATCCCTGTATACAAACATCCCCCACCAGGGAGGCCTACAAGCTATGGCACTGTCTTAGTCAACAGACCCACTAGTACTAACTGTATTGTTGAACTGGCTGAGATTGTTCTGAGTAAGAACTTTTTCATGTTTTAATGACAAATGACATGTTTATTCAACAGAAGGGAACTGCTATGGGTTGTAAAATGGCACTGAATTATGTCAATCTGTATGTGGGGGTGTTTGAGAAGAATGTGATTTTCAGCCCTAACAATCCATTCTTGCACCATATCAAGCTCTGGAAACGCTTCACTGATGCCGTATTCCTTCTATTCCAGGGCACAGCAGAGGAACTTAATCCATTCCACTCCAATTCAAGCAGTGAACATCTGAAATTCACCCTCACCTTTGATGCGCATGAAACAAGATCTCGACATTACGATGGGGGGGGGGGGGGGGGGGGGGGGGGGACTTTAGCACGGACCTATACAGGAAGCCGACTGACAGGAAGCCCCTGTTAAAAACAATCAAGCATCCCAGAAAAGTGTTAGAAATAAGAAACCCCCCACATTAATATGTAGCCTAAGAAACAAGGTTCATGAAATCGATAACTTGCTAGTAACAGATGACAATCATATTCTGACTATCTCTGAAACCCACTTAGATAATACCTTTGATGATACAGTGGAAGCAATACATGGTTATAACATCTACAGAAAATACATAAATGCAAATGGGGGCGGTGTTTTGCGGTCTATATTCATAGCCACATTCCTGTAAAGCTTAGAGAGGATCTCATGTTAAATACTGTTGAAGTAACATGGCTATAGGTTCACCTGCCTCACCTAAAGACTATTCTTGTGGGAAGTTGCTATAGACCACCAAGTTCTAACAGTCAGTATCTGGATAATATGTGTGAAATGCTTGATAATGTATGTGATATCAACAGAAAGGTAGATTTTCTGGGTGACCTTAATATTGACTGGCTTTCATCAAGCTGCCCACTCAAGAAAAAGCTTCAAACTGTAACCAGTGCCTGGAACCTGGTTCAGGTTATCAGTCGACCTACCAGGGTATTTACAAACAGCAAAGTAATGAAATCATCCACATGTATTGATCACATCTTTACTAATGCAGCAGAAATCTGCTTTAAAACAGTACACATGGATTTTGTAGTAGTGGCCTGAGGGAACACACTTAATGTGTTGTGAAAAGTGTTATGAAATGTAATGTCATATAACTACCTTAATGTTGCTGGACCCCAGGAAGAGGAGCTGTAATAGGATCCTTAATAAATCCAAATAGCTTCCACCCTACACCCCTGAAAAAGAGCCTCTCTATCAGACAATACAGTCGCATACGCAGGATCTGTAGAACAAAGAATAACTATGACAAACAAGCAGACTGTCTGGATGAGCGTTTCAGACAGCGAGGTAATCAGAGGAATGGCTGCATGTCGCAAGGGATCATTACAAAAATATGACCCAGGATGACAGCCTGACGCCCAAACCACCCTGTCCCCTGACCGACGGGTTCAACGCTTCCTTCCGTACAACCCACTTAGTAAACAGTTGGACCACATCATTAAAAAACACTGGTACATATTGAGCACTGATCCACAACTGGAGAAGACATGTAAAGAACCCCCGTGGGTCGTCTTCAGACGCACCCCCAACATCAGTCCAATGGTGCTGAGGTCTGATCTTCCACCGGTGCCACATAGCACTTTTCTAGACAATGTGCCGGACGGTAATTAAAGATGTGGCTGATGTACCCAGTGTAACTTTATGAACAGATGCACAATGTTCAATCACCCTATCACGGGCAAGGCCATTAAGATAAAGGGCATCATCACGTCTTACACAAAAAATGTGGTATACCTGATCAAGTGTATATCATCTATGCTATGTAGGAAAAAAGAAACAAGCTCTGAAAACAAGGATAGCAGAACACAGGAGTAATATCAGGACTCTTGGCCAGAGAAACCCTTTGGCTGAGCATTTCATGGAGGCTCGTCACATCAGCTCTCTGAGATACCATTGTATCGAACATGTTAAGACTCCAAGGAGGGGGGAGATACTGATAGTCTATTACGGAGAAGAGAAATGTATTGGATTCACCGTTTGTCCACCATGTCTCCTAAAGGTCTGAACCAAGAGTTTGATATCAGAACATGTATCACATGAATATGTCACGTTGAATTGTCCTGCCATCCATGTCTCCACTTAGACATTTTGTACATATATATTAGATTTTCTGTAACTACTACCTGTAACTACTACCTGTAACTACTACATGTAACTACTACCTGTAACCACTACCTGTAACTACTACCTGTAACTACTACCTGTAACTACTACCTGTAACTACTACCTGTAACTACTACATGTAACTACTACCTGTAACTACTACCTGTAACTACTACATGTAACTACTACATGTAACTACTACATGTAACTACTACCTGTAACTACTACATGTAACTACTACCTGTAACTACTACCTGTAACTACTACATGTAACTACTACCTGTAACCACTACCTGTAACCACTACCTGTAACTACTACCTGTAACTACTACCTGTAACTACTACCTGTAACTACTACATGTAACTACTACATGTAACTACTACCTGTAACCACTACCTGTAACCATCTCATTGTCATTGATATCAAATGATTAAAGGTACACAAGTTGTTTTTGAAATAGGTCAGTGTAATTATATCTACGGGCACCACGCATTCTGCACATCATGGTCATATGGACGGGTGTTACATTTTACATTTACGTCATTTAGCAGACGCTCTTATCCAGAGCGACTTACAAATTGGTGCATTCACCTTATGATATCCAGTGGAACAACCACTTTACAATAGTACATCTATATCTTTTTTGGGGGGGGGGGGGTTAGAAGGATTACTTTATCCTATCCCAGGTATTCCTTAAAGAGGTGGGGTTTCAGGTGTCTCCGGAAGGTGGTGATTGACTCCACTGTCCTGGCGTCGTGAGGGAGCTTGTTCCACCATTGGGGTGCCAGAGCAGCGAACAGTTTTGACTGGGCTGAGCGGGAACTGTGCTTCCGCAGAGGTAGGGGGGCGAGCAGGCCAGTGTTAAACAGTTTCCAACGTGATCTTTACTATGACATTTGTTTTTACTGTTGCCTAGGTTTTAACTTTTTATTAATATACATATATACTAGTAGTAGCTAGCTAGTTTTCAATACAATGTGTGGTGTAAATCCCCCGTCGGCAAATCCTTAGTTAGCTAGGTAACTAACGTTAGCTAGCTAACAATTTTACCTAACTAGCTAACTACTGTAGGTAGTTATCAAACGAACGCTAGCTAGCTTCACTGAAGAGTCAGCTTTTCTTGATAGTTTCAGTCTCTCATCTAGACATTGAGACAACTAGCTAACGTTAGCTACTTGCAAGCAACCGATGTTGTGCTTCAATGTGGACAACGGGACAGTCATGTTTCTGTGAATAAATAATTCTATACAGAATGCAGTCTGTGGCTCAGTTGGTAGAGCATGGTGTGTGCAACACCAGGGTTGTGGGTTCGATTCCCACGGGGGGCCAGTACAAAAAAAAAATGCATGAAATGCATTCACTACTGTAAGTCGCTCTGGATAAGAGCGTCTGCTAAATGACTAAAATGTAAAATGTAACTTGGACGACCTTTATGACCAAATCTACCTCTGTGATTAATTAGGATTGACTGGGCGCAAAAGCAGTGATGTAAAGTACTTAAGTAAAAATACTTGAAAATACTACTTAAGTCATTTTTTGGGGTATCTGTACTTTACTATTTATATTTTTGACAACTTTATACTTTTACGTCACTACATTCCTAAAGAAAATGATGTACTTTTTACTCCATACATTTTCCCTGACACCCAAAAGTTCTCGTTACATTTTGAATGCTTAGCCGGACTGGAAAATGGTCTAATTCACACCCTTATCAAGAGAACATTCCTGCTCATCCCTACTACCTCGGATCTGGCGGACTCACCAAACACAAACGCTTCGTTTGTAAATTATGTCTGAGGGTTGGAGTGTGCCCCTTGCTATCCATAAATGTAAAAAAAACAAGAAAATGGTGCCATCTGGTTTGCTTAATATAAGGAAACTTTTTTTTTTGAAACTTAAGTATATTTTAGCAATTACATTTACTTTTGATACTTAAGTATATTTAAAACCAAATACTTTTACTCAAGTAGGATTTCACCACATTTTACATTTACATTTTTGGTCATTTAGCGGACGCTCTTATCCAGAGCGATTTACAGTAGTGAATGCATACATTTCATACATTTTTTCTCCGCACATGACTTCTACTTTTTCTTGAGTCATTTTCTATTAAGATCTCTTTACTTTACTCAAGTATGACAATTGGGTACTTTTTCCACCACTGCGCAAAAGTGAATTGAATTGTTTCCACACCGACCATACATCATGTATGTAATGATCATGTGAGGTGAAGCGTGTATATTTTGGGATGTGAGCACTCAGTCTGTTTGACCTGGCGAAGATCCGTTTCGGATCGAAACGTTGTCAATAAAGTGGTGAATTGTGAGCATAAACAGTGTGTGGGCCTTCCTGCTTTTCCCATTCAGCCTGTCTCATCAGCCCCTTCCAGTCATGAAGGTCAGTGCTGAGGATGTTCCCAGTAAATCCACAACTAATCCAGACAATTTCCCATTCACATAGAAAAGCACATTAAACTTTTAACTGTGACTCTCTTTTAGTTCATCTCCCCTTCAAGTCAATGCTGCATCCCACTGAGTTACTGAGTTCACCATCACCATGAGTTACTGAGTTCACCCTCCTACTGAGTTAGTTAGTTCACCCTCCTACTGAGTTAGTTAGTTCACCCTCCTACTGAGTTAGTTAGTTCACCCTCCCACTGAGTTACTGAGTTCACCCTCCTACTGAGTTACTGAGTTCACCCTCCTACTGAGTTAGTTAGTTCACCATCCTACTGAGTTAGTTAGTTCACCCTCCTACTGAGTTAGTTAGTTCACCCTCCCACTGAGTTAGTTAGTTCACCCTCCCACTGAGTTACTGAGTTCACCCTCCTACTGAGTTAGTTAGTTCACCCTCCTACTGAGTTAGTTAGTTCACCCTCCTACTGAGTTAGTTAGTTCACCCTCCTACTGAGTTAGTTAGTTCACCCTCCCACTGAGTTAGTTAGTTCACCCTCCTACTGAGTTAGTTAGTTCACCCTCCTACTGAGTTAGTTAGTTCACCCTCCTACTGAGTTAGTTAGTTCACCCTCCTACTGAGTTAGTTAGTTCACCCTCCCACTGAGTTAGTTAGTTCACCCTCCTACTGAGTTAGTTAGTTCACCCTCCTACTGAGTTAGTTAGTTCACCCTCCCACTGAGTTAGTTAGTTCACCCTCCTACTGAGTTAGTTAGTTCACCCTCCCACTGAGTTAGTTAGTTCACCCTCCCACTGAGTTAGTTAGTTCACCCTCCTACTGAGTTAGTTAGTTCACCCTCCTACTGAGTTACTGAGTTCACCCTCCTACTGAGTTAGTTAGTTCACCCTCCTACTGAGTTAGTTAGTTCACCCTCCTACTGAGTTACTGAGTTCACCCTCCTACTGAGTTAGTTAGTTCACCCTCCTACTGAGTTAGTTAGTTCACCCTCCTACTGAGTTAGTTAGTTCACCCTCCTATTGAGTTAGTTAGTTCACCCTCCTACTGAGTTAGTTAGTTCACCCTCCTATTGAGTTAGTTAGTTCACCCTCCCACTGAGTTAGTTAGTTCACCCTCCCACTGAGTTAGTTAGTTCACCATCCCACTGAGTTACTTAGTTCACCATCCCACTGAGTTACTTAGTTCACCATCCCACTGAGTTAGTTAGTTCACCATCTCACTGAGTTACTTAGTTCACCATCCCACTGAGTTACTTAGTTCACCATCCCACTGAGTTACTTAGTTCACCATACCACTGAGTTACACTGCCATTCAAAAGTTTTAGAACACGGGCACCACGCATTCTGGTGCCCATTCCAATGGTTTTTCTTTATTTTTTACTATTTTCTACATTGTAGAATAATAGTGAAGACATCAAACTATGAAATAACAGATATGGAATCATGTAGTAACCAAAAAAGTTTTAAACAAATCAAAATATATTGTTTATTTGAGATTCTTCAAATAGCCACCCTTTGCCTTGATGACAGCTTTGTACACTCTTGGCATTCTCTCAACCAGTGGTAGTCACCTGGAATGCATTTCAAATAACAGGTGTGCCTTTTTATAAAGTTAATATGTCAAATTTCTTTCCTTCTTAAAGCGTTTGAGCCAATCAGTTGTGGTGTGACAAGGTAGGGTGGTATACAGAAGATAGCCCTATTTGGTAAAAGACCAAGTCCATATTATGGAAATAACAATTCAAATAAGCAAAGAGAAACGACAGTCCATCATTACTTTAAGACATGAAGGTCAGTCAATACGGAACATTTCAAGAACTTTAACCTCTTGACGGTCGCCTAGGATAGGGGGCGCCACAGCGCATTTTGAAAAAAATGTGTGCCCATTTTAAACGGCCTACTACTCAAACTCAGAAGCTAGGATATGCATATAATTAATACTTGTGGATAGAAAACACCCTAAAGTTTCTAAAACTGTTTGAATGGTGTCTGTGAGTATAACAGAACTCATATGGCAGTCAAAACCCCGAGACAGATCGAAACAGGAAGTGGAATTCTGAATTGCGGACTCAACTTCATCACGTTGCCTATTAATCACACCGTGAGCTATGGTTCATTGAGCACTTCCTATTGCTTCCACTAGATGTCCCCAGTCTTTACAAAGTGATTTGAGTCTCCTACTGTGAGAACTGACAGAATGACACGCTGTGGAACGTGGTCACACGGAGAGGGCCATCACCATTATGACGCCGGCGCCCCTAGCTACCCTCCCCTTTCGAAACGTTTTGAAACACAATGCAATCGTCCCCCTCAAATCTTATTGGAGCTCTGGTTGAAAAAGGCCCTAAAGATTTATGTTATACAACGTTTGACATGTTTGAACGAACCTAAATAAGAAAAAAATGCATTTTGTTGAAAGAGTAGCCCCGCGCACGTCGGAACTTTTGGTGCAGCCTTCAGAATGCGCTAACAACAACAAGCTAATGGAACATAAAGGATGAACTTTTTCGAACGAAAATACATTTGTTGTGGACCTGGGATTCCTGGAAGTGCCTAAGGATGAAGATAATCAAAGGTAAGGGATTATTGACACTAGTATACAAGACTAGATTTGATATGCGATTGTTCCAAGATGGCGCTGACCTGTATTGCTAGCCTATTGTTCTGAGTATCGCATCCCCTTTTATCGCAAAGTGTGATTACCCAGTAAAGTTATTTTTAAATCTGGCATTACAGGTGCTTTCAAGAGATATTCATCTATAAATCTTAGAATGACAATATTACATTTTAAAAATGTTTTCGAATAGTAATTTAGTAAATTGTAGCGCTGTTTCATCGGATGCATTTGAGGGAAAATAGTTAGTCAACGTTACGCACCGATGTAAAATGCTGTTTTTATATATAAATATGAACTTTATCGAACAAAAGAATGCATATATTGTGTAACATGATGTCCTAGGTGTGTCATCTGATGAAGATTGTCAAAGGTTAGTGCTGCATTTAGCTGTTTTTGGGTTATTTGTGATGCATGTGGTTGGTCGGAAAATGGCTATGTGGCTACTTTTACGATATACTCCTCTAACATAATCTAATGTTTTGCTTTTGCTGTAAAGCCTTTTTGAAATCGGACAACGTGGTTCGATTCAGGAGAGGTGTATCTATAAAACGAGATAATTAGATTTTTTTTGTTGAAAAAAAACAATTATTAAATTTTGTTATGCTAATGGCGATAGGATTTTTCGCATAGTTCACCATCCTGCTGAGATAGTTAGTTCACCATCCTACTGAGTTAGTTAGTTCACCATCCTACTGAGATAGTTAGTTCACCCTCCTACTGAGATAGTTAGTTCACCCTCCTACTGAGATAGTTAGTTCACCCTCCTACTGAGTTAGTTAGTTCACCATCCTACTGAGATAGTTAGTTCACCATCCTACTGAGATAGTTAGTTCACCATCCTACTGAGATAGTTAGTTCACCATCCTACTGAGATAGTTAGTTCACCCTCCTACTGAGTTAGTTAGTTCACCATCACCATGAGTTACTGAGTTCACCCTCCTACTGAGATAGTTAGTTCACCATCCTACTGAGATAGTTAGTTCACCATCCTGCTGAGATAGTTAGTTCACCATCCTACTGAGATAGTTAGTTCACCATCCTACTGAGATAGTTAGTTCACCATCCTACTGAGATAGTTAGTTCACCATCCTACTGAGATAGTTAGTTCACCATCCTACTGAGATAGTTAGTTCACCATCCTACTGAGATAGTTAGTTCACCATCCTGCTGAGATAGTTAGTTCACCATCCTACTGAGATAGTTAGTTCACCATCCTGCTGAGATAGTTAGTTCACCATCCTACTGAGATAGTTAGTTCACCCTCCTACTGAGATAGTTAGTTCACCATCCTACTGAGATAGTTAGTTCACCATCCTACTGAGATAGTTAGTTCACCATCCTACTGAGATAGTTAGTTCACCATCCTACTGAGATAGTTAGTTCACCATCCTACTGAGATAGTTCACCATCCTACTGAGATAGTTAGTTCACCATCCTACTGAGATAGTTAGTTCACCATCCTACTGAGATAGTTAGTTCACCATCCTACTGAGATAGTTAGTTCACCATCCTACTGAGATAGTTAGTTCACCATCCTACTGAGATAGTTAGTTCACCATCCTACTGAGATAGTTAGTTCACCATCCTACTGAGATAGTTAGTTCACCATCCTACTGAGATAGTTAGTTCACCATCCTACTGAGATAGTTCACCATCCTACTGAGATAGTTAGTTCACCATCCTACTGAGATAGTTAGTTCACCATCCTACTGAGATAGTTAGTTCACCATCCTACTGAGATAGTTAGTTCACCATCCTACTGAGATAGTTAGTTCACCATCCTACTGAGATAGTTCACCATCCTACTGAGATAGTTAGTTCACCATCCTACTGAGATAGTTAGTTCACCATCCTACTGAGATAGTTAGTTCACCATCCTACTGAGATAGTTAGTTCACCCTCCTACTGAGTTAGTTAGTTCACCATCCTGCTGAGTTAGTTAGTTCACCATCCTACTGAGATAGTTAGTTCACCATCCTGCTGAGTTAGTTAGTTCACCATCCTACTGAGATAGTTAGTTCACCATCCTACTGAGATAGTTAGTTCACCATCCTACTGAGATAGTTAGTTCACCCTCCTACTGAGTTAGTTAGTTCACCATCCTGCTGAGTTAGTTAGTTCACCATCCTACTGAGATAGTTAGTTCACCCTCCTACTGAGATAGTTAGTTCACCATCCTACTGAGATAGTTAGTTCACCCTCCTACTGAGTTAGTTAGTTCACCCTCCTACTGAGATAGTTAGTTCACCATCCTACTGAGATAGTTAGTTCACCATCCTACTGAGTTAGTTAGTTCACCATCCTACTGAGATAGTTAGTTCACCATCCTACTGAGTTAGTTAGTTCACCCTCCTACTGAGATAGTTAGTTCACCATCCTACTGAGATAGTTAGTTCACCATCCTACTGAGTTAGTTAGTTCACCATCCTACTGAGTTAGTTAGTTCACCCTCCTACTGAGATAGTTAGTTCACCATCCTACTGAGATAGTTAGTTCACCATCCTACTGAGATAGTTAGTTCACCATCCTACTGAGATAGTTAGTTCACCATCCTGCTGAGATAGTTAGTTCACCATCCTGCTGAGAGAGATAGTTCACCATTTAATGAGTGTTATTTTCTCATCTCCCACGCCTGCTAGACTACCAGTGACTCTTCTCATGTTTAAACTATCTCTGAATAGTAACTGGTAAGATACTGTCAAGGACCATGGCTTGCTGAAAAGAAAAGGCCTGTGCACGTCGTGATTGCATTCAATTTATTCCATGGGTAACTCTGTGTTGTTGTTTGTGTCACACTGCTTTGCTTTATCTTGGCCAGGTCGCAGTTGTAAATGAGAACTTGTTCTCAACTGGCCTACCTAGTTAAAAAAGGTGAAATAATATTTGTTTTTTTAAATCCTTTAAAGATGGAATCCTTAATGGTGAAACTGCCACGTTTGTTTGCGATATTACAACAACAAAGAAGTGACTGCAAACAATGAACACTGCTACACCAGAGGAGAGGAGGAGAGGAGAGGAGAGGAGAGGAGAGGAGAGGAGAGGAGAGGAGAGGAGAGGAGAGGAGAGGAGAGGAGAGGAGAGGAGAGGAGAGGGATCTGGACCAGAACATTACAGGATAAAATGTCTCTGAAGCCTGACAATGATATACATCTACTTGAATTAACTAACAGAACCCATTGATTAGGAGATGACCCCAGAACTGGGCACTCATGTCCTGTCACATTGTCATGATCTGCTTGGTAGACATTACTTCACACAATATCACTCCATACACACACACTACATTCCCCAGGTGCAGGGTGCAGTGTGAGGGATAATAGTGGGCAGATGGTACATGGTGCTAATTAGCAGCACTGTTAACCATGCCCTTCTATCTATCAGTGTTACCACCTGATACAGACATGGCATAGAGTGGAGGAGACTAGAAACCGCACTAGTGGACCCTACTGACCATCACTTACCATCCACTGACCATCCACTGACCATTACAAAAGGCCAGCATGTGACCGACCGGGTATCGACCCAGGGTTGTCTGTGTGCCTCAAGACAGTGTTTAGCCCACTGAGCTAAAGTCTAGGCATTACAGGTGGTAGATGAGGAAGATTTGAATGACCCCCATGCTAATACAAACAGTACTCTCTCTCAAGACACTATCAGCAGGTTTATAGATACCTTGTGTAGTAATCACGTTTCCTCAATTCAATGCAGTTCTGAATAGAAATCACACTGTCAACCACTGACTACATCAAGCAGTATGCACAGTCATGACAATAGAGAGACTGGAAGGGTTTTTCTTCACCACTGGCTTGAAGAATTGACAGAGGAAGTTCAGATTTTCATATTCCACAGAGACAAACACGCCTATCAATACACACGTTCACAACACAGACAAATCAGATGGTTGAAGACCCGTACAAATACAGTCAAGTGGCATGCAATTGCCTAAAGGGCCTACAGACACAGCGTCGATTTCACACGTATCTGTGTCTCAAATGTAGGTTTGGACCGTATACGACGCTCCGTCGGTCTGTTTGAAGTGTATAGCCTTTAAGCCCTAGAACTGGGAGAACAAGAGATGGAATTAAAGATGTCCCAAACTTCAGCTCTCAAACATTATGAGGAAAATGAACTCAACAGGGAAGTTGAGACTGAGACACACACACACACACACACACACACACACACACACACACACACACACACACACACACACACACACACACACACACACACACACACAGTCCTCCGTTTCCCTGACATCTCTGTCCACACCGTAATTAACTTTGACACACTAAATCAGTGCAATGAGGTAAAGCGGGACCCCAGCCACCCAAGCCATGGCCTGTTCTCCGCACTTCAATCACTAAGACACGGGCAGTACAGGAGCATCATGGCAACAACTGTAAGACTGGCCAAGAGCTTCTACCACCAGACCATCAGGCTGCTGAATAGACACCACTAGTCAGCTGTTTCTACCTCCAGACCATCAGGCTGCTGAATAGACACCACTAGTCAGCTGTTTCTACCCCCAGACCATCAGGCTGCTGAATAGACACCACTAGTCAGCTGTTTCTACCCCCAGACCATCAGGCTGCTGAATAGACACCACTAGTCAGCTGTTTCTACCCCCAGACCATCAGGCTGCTGAATAGACACCACTAGTCAGCTGTTTCTACCACCAGACCATCAGGCTGCTGAATAGACACCACTAGTCAGCTGTTTCTACCCCCAGACCATCAGGCTGCTGAATAGACACCACTAGTCAGCTGTTTCTACCCCGAGACCATCAGGCTGCTGAATAGACACCACTAGTCAGCTGTTTCTACCTCCAGACCATCAGGCTGCTGAATAGACACCACTAGTCAGCTGTTTCTACCTCCAGACCATCAGGCTGCTGAATAGACACCACTAGTCAGCTGTTTCTACCTCCAGACCATCAGGCTGCTGAATAGACACCACTAGTCAGCTGTTTCTACCTCCAGACCATCAGGCTGCTGAATAGACACCACTAGTCAGCTGTTTCTACCACCAGACCATCAGGCTGCTGAAAAGACACCACTAGTCAGCTGTTTCTACCCCCAGACCATCAGGCTGCTGAATAGACACCACTAGTCAGCTGTTTCTACCTCCAGACCATCAGGCTGCTGAATAGACACCACTAGTCAGCTGTTTCTACCACCAGACCATCAGGCTGCTGAATAGACACCACTAGTCAGCTGTTTCTACCTCCATACCATCAGGCTGCTGAATAGACACCACTAGTCAGCTGTTTCTACCACCAGACCATCAGGCTGCTGAATAGACACCACTAGTCAGCTGTTTCTACCTCCAGACCATCAGGCTGCTGAATAGACACCACTAGTCAGCTGTTTCTACCTCCAGACCATCAGGCTGCTGAATAGACACCACTAGTCAGCTGTTTCTACCCCCAGACCATCAGGCTGCTGAATAGACACCACTAGTCAGCTGTTTCTACCACCAGACCATCAGGCTGCTGAATAGACACCACTAGTCGGCTGTTTCTACCTCCAGACCATCAGGCTGCTGAATAGACACCACTAGTCAGCTGTTTCTACCTCCAGACCATCCGACTGATGAATAGACACCTCTAGTCAACTGTTTCTACCTCCAGACCATAAGACTGCTGAATAGACACCACTAGTCGGTCTGGTGGTAGAAACAGCTATCAGACTGCTGAATAGACACCACTAGTCAACTGTTTCTACCACCAGACCATCAGACTGCTGAATAGACACCACTAGTCAACTGTTTCTACCACCAGACCATCAGACTGATGAATAGACACCACTAGTCAGCTGTTTCTACCTCCAGACCATCAGACTGCTGAATAGACACCACTAGTCAGCTGTTTCTACCCCTAGACCATCAGGCTGCTGAATAGACACCACTAGTCAGCTGTTTCTACCCCCAGACCATCAGGCTGCTGAATAGACACCACTAGTCAGCTGTTTCTACCACCAGACCATCAGGCTGCTGAATAGACACCACTAGTCGGTCTGGTGGTAGAAACAGCTATCAGACTGCTGAATAGACACCACTAGTCAGCTGTTTCTACCTCCAGACCATCAGGCTGCTGAATAGACACCACTAGTCAGCTGTTTCTACCTCCAGACCATCAGGCTGCTGAATAGACACCACTAGTCAGCTGTTTCTACCTCCAGACCATCAGACTGATGAATAGACACCACTAGTCAACTGTTTCTACCTCCAGACCATAAGACTGCTGAATAGACACCACTAGTCGGTCTGGTGGTAGAAACAGCTATCAGACTGCTGAATAGACACCACTAGTCAACTGTTTCTACCACCAGACCATCAGACTGCTGAATAGACACCACTAGTCAACTGTTTCTACCACCAGACCATCAGGCTGCTGAATAGACACCACTAGTCAGCTGTTTCTACCCCCAGACCATCAGGCTGCTGAATAGACACCACTAGTCAGCTGTTTCTACCACCAGACCATCAGGCTGCTGAATAGACACCACTAGTCAGCTGTTTCTACCTCCAGACCATCAGGCTGCTGAATAGACACCACTAGTCAGCTGTTTCTACCTCCAGACCATCAGGCTGCTGAATAGACACCACTAGTCAGCTGTTTCTACCTCCAGACCATCAGGCTGCTGAATAGACACCACTAGTCAGCTGTTTCTACCCCCAGACCATCAGGCTGCTGAATAGACACCACTAGTCAGCTGTTTCTACCACCAGACCATCAGGCTGCTGAATAGACACCACTAGTCGGTCTGGTGGTAGAAACAGCTATCAGACTGCTGAATAGACACCACTAGTCAGCTGTTTCTACCTCCAGACCATCAGGCTGCTGAATAGACACCACTAGTCAGCTGTTTCTACCTCCAGACCATCAGGCTGCTGAATAGACACCACTAGTCAGCTGTTTCTACCTCCAGACCATCAGACTGCTGAATAGACACCACTAGTCGGTCTGGTGGTAGAAACAGCTATCAGACTGATGAATAGACACCACTAGTCAGCTGTTTCTACCACCAGACCATCAGGCTGCTGAATAGACACCACTAGTCAGCTGTTTCTACCACCAGACCATCAGGCTGCTGATTAGACACCACTCGTCAGCTGTTTCTACCTCCAGACCATCAGGCTGCTGAATAGACACCACTAGTCAGCTGTTTCTACCCCCAGACCATCAGGCTGCTAAATAGACACCACTAGTCAGCTGTTTCTACCACCAGACCATCAGGCTGCTGAATAGACACCACTAGTCAGCTGTTTCTACCCCCAGACCATCAGGCTGCTGAATAGACACCACTAGTCAGCTGTTTCTACCACCAGACTATCAGGCTGCTGAATAGACACCACTAGTCGGTCTGGTGGTAGAAACAGCTATCAGACTGCTGAATAGACACCACTAGTCAGCTGTTTCTACCCCCAGACCATCAGGCTGCTGAATAGACACCACTAGTCAGCTGTTTCTACCTCCAGACCATCGGACTGCTGAATAGACACCACTAGTCAACTGTTTCTACCTCCATACCATCAGACTGCTGAATAGACACCACTAGTCGGTCTGGTGGTAGAAACAGCTATCAGACTGCTGAATAGACACCACTAGTCGGTCTGGTGGTAGAAACAGCTATCAGACTGCTGAATAGACACCACTAGTCGGTCTGGTGGTAGAAACAGCTATCAGACTGGTGAATAGACACCACTAGTCAGATACCTGCTCCCCCTGTCCCCCTCAGCATTGGACACAAGAGTCAAAGTAAGCAGCCCACCGCCCCAGGCGTAAGACTGAAGGTTTGTAGCCTGGTGAGCTGCACTGCAATCTATCATTGGAGAATTTTAACAGTCATTTTATTGATAGAGAGAGGACACAGATTGGGATGTCAATAAGCAATGAGACAGCCAGTCTTTGTCCTTGCTCAGCACCATTGATTCTTCTAACCAATGAAAATGTGATGTAAAAGCAATTACATGACACAGTGTGAGGAGAGCCTATCATAGAGTGGAGGTCTGTGAGGTTAACTTCAGTCAAAGCCATGTTGTCAGCACCCGTGTGCAAAGGGCAGGTCTGCAGTAGAAGGACCTCATAGTGCTGACGTTGGGAGAAAGTGACTCTGCTCTGGAGGAAACACAGGTGGTGTAGGAATATACAGCTTATTTAGCTCTGCATAGGCTAGAGTATCACTTATCCACTGTGTGTTGGGCGGGGGAGGCTGTGTGTGTGTGTGTGTGTGTGTGTGTGTGTGTGTGTGTGTGTGTGTGTGTGTGTGTGTGTGTGTGTGTGTGTGTGTGTGTGTGTGTGTGTGTGTGTGTGTGTGTGTGTGTGTGTGTGTGTGGACAGTACCCCCCCCCCCCCCCCCATCTCAGTCTCAGTATCTATGCCGGGCGGCTAGGGTCAGTCTGTCCTATCTGATGTAATTCTCCTGTCTTGTACTGTGTGATCTTAGGTATGCTCCCATCTCTCCTTCTCTCCTCTCCTCGAGGACCTGGCCTGATGACCCCTGGTTGTACCTGTCTCTAGTCATGCTGCTGACCCAGTTTTGGCTGTTCTACCTGCGACCATGGAACCCTGACCTGTTCACCAGACCACCTCCCCCTGCACACACTGCTCCAGTTTACTCAAGGGCCTCATACAACACTACACTACTTCACTGACTGTTTTCAGAGGGTGCGGGAGAGAGTTGGTTACTGTAAGCTGAAGATGTGGTTCCCATAGCGACACCATGCACTGTAGTGGTTCTTTGGATTAAAGAGAGGCGAGCCACAACAAGTAAGAGCTGGCCTAGATCTGTCTAAACTAGCCAACACTTCCCCTTTAACTAACAGCCATAGTATCTACTTTAGCCTGCCATACACAGTCTTGCGTGCCAGACATGGCTCCGTGAGATTAGCCGTACGCATGCCAACATGACATACAGTACAAGCTGAATCCTGGTTCAGAGAGATAAACCTAAGCAATAATACATGAGATGATGTGCGATATGGAGATTTAACACAGCCACTCTCACCAACAAACACCACAGTCATGCTTAAGTCCCCATAACACACACCCTCTTTTAATGAAAAAAGTTTACCCTGAAAGCAAGAATTCTGACCCTAAATGAATGTGGGTCTATATCACTGAGAGTTCTAGTGAAGAGGTACCCCAAAGTCTGCCTGCACGTATGACTGCCTTCATCTCTATCCATCCATGGTCATTCTAACAGCCCATTCATGCCTAGAGGTGTTTTATGAATGGCAGAGTAAACAGAGAGGGGGAGGAAATGGGGTTCTGACTAGATGGGATACAGCTTTTGTCAGATTTGACTTTTCGTAGCAAGTTAAAATAACTTACGCAGCAGGTTATGAGAATTAGGATAAGGTTAGGAAAAGGGTTAGGGTTAGCTAAAATGCAAAAAAAATAAAACTTTTGACGTTAATTTGACAAAAGCTGTATCCCTTCTAGCCTTGATCAGGAAGTGGGAAAGAGATGGAATGGAACAGCAGATAATGGAAGGAGGGCCACTAGACTAGAACACTACACCACATAACAATGGATTCTACAAAGTACAATGAAATTGCTCCAAGAGACTGATCTATGGTCAGCGTTATGTATTTCCCCCAGTGGTTATAAAGAGGATTTGAGAAGTATAAATCTGAACCTAGATCAAATCTGGGGTAACTTCTATGCAGAGAGGTATAGTAAAGTGGTGGGCTGTGTGTTGAGTCTACTACACGCAAGCTTCCATATGTATGAGGAGTGCAGTCATGAGAAATACATTGACTATGCATCGGAGAGTTAGTGGCTATGCTTCTTCTTTCTGAAAAGGCTGCTTCTTTACCAGATTGAAGAGCAATAATCCTGACAAACTTTCCCCAATTCTCCTGGTTGCTGGAGACAAGGATTGTGCCACTACTGAAAGCTGACCCAGATGCACTGTAGGCTTGTACAAGCACACAGCACAGGCACATTACACACATGTCCACGGAGTGCAAAACATCAGGAACACAATTCTAATATTGAGTTGCACCTCCCCTTTTGCTCTCAGAACAGCCTCAGTTAGTCGCGGCATGGACTCTACAAGGTGTTGAAAGCGTTCCATTGGGATGCTGGTCCATGTTGACTCCAATGCTTCCCACAGCTGTGTCAAGTTGGCTGGATGTCCTTTGGGTGGAGGACCATTCTTGATACACATGAGAAACTGTTGAGCATGAAAAACCTTGCAGAATTGCAGTTCTTGACACAAACTGGGGCGCCTGGCACCTACTACCATACCCTGTTCAAATGCACTTAAATCTTTTGTTTTGCCCATTCACCCTCTGAATGGCACACACACAATCCATGTCTCATGGCTTAACAATCCTTCTTTAACCTGTCTCCTCCCCTTCATCTACACTGATTGAAGTGGATTTAACAGGGGACATCAATAAGGGATCATAACTGACCAGGGGAAAGCTATGTCATGGAATGAGCAGTTGTTCCTAATTTTTTGTACACTCAGTGTATATTATACATTAGAAGAGATGTACAGGGGAGATCTGGTAACCTAACTTCTACACTCAATGTGGACGGCTCTATTAACCTCCTTATATGTGACCAGGTAATCAATACCATCCACGAACAACCACCTCTAATCTCAGCATTACTCATAAGGCACTGCAATGAAACACTGCAGAGGAACAAAAGAAATGTGTGACCATAGAGTGCATCTATACAACCCGGTGTAACGGTATAGATATCCATCATAGCAGGGGCGAAAATCTGATATCAACTTTGGAGGGGACAATTACATTACATTTTCTCAAGAGCAATTCCTGAGGGGGACACCAAAAGTAGTGCTGTAACACATAGCCTACGTTTAATATGGTAAATGTATATTGAGGAACCAAAGAAATAAGGTGTTTGCCGTACTCCTAACTACCGGTACCCAAAACTACACAACTAATCACAACAGCAATACCATTGCCTTTAACAAATCTTAGTTCAGTCACCAGTTTAAGTTGAGAGTGGGGGTATCCATGCCATTTTCCAATTATGTTCCTATTTTACAAGTAAAAAAAATTGAGAACCTTTCATAATGTTGCCAAACAAAGACTCAACAAACTTACCTGAGACTCCCTGTCTCTGCCAGTCTGTCCCTGCATATCTGTCCCCAACTCTGCTGTCTGTGTGCCATCTGTTGCCTGCTCTGCCTAATGACATCATTGTGAAACATTTCCATTAGAATTTCATTTCTTTCTTATGAACATTTTATCAACTAGTCTTTGAGATATTAGGCTACTAGGGTTCTTACTTTGCGTTTTGGTGTACTGAAAAATACTCTGATGTCCATCTTTTTTCTGCCATTTTTCTGCCATTTTTCTACCTGGTTGGCTACACACACACACATTATGTAGGTTATTTACAGTAGGAGATGGGCTTCTATCATCTTATCTTCTATCATTCTATATGGGCTTCGATCTAAAAGGTAGCTAGCAAATGTGAAATGGATTGCAGTGACAAGAGTTGACAGCTGTATGAGTTCACCATTTACACAACATATGCTGCAACCTTTTGTAATTTTATTCGTTTGTTTCATATTGGCTGGCTTCCAACAATAGCTGAATTTGCAAAGCTAGCGAGCACCAATTCAGTGGTGTTTGCTATAATCTTTGCTACCCGGGTTAAATAAAGGTGAAATAAAATATATAAATAAAAGTTCCCTTGCGACAATTTAGCTTTTGCAACGAGACCATTAAATATATTTAAAACAATGGTAGAAGAGAGTGTAGTTCTGTTCAGTTTATCGCTAACCTTATCACAGGGACTTTGAAGCACTAACTTACATGCATGCTGATCTTGGAATAAATTGACGATAGCAAAGATTCCATCTTTGACGACGCCACATAAATGGAATAGGTACTAGCTAGCTTAATAGTTAATATTTGCGCGCTAGCTCTGCATATTCAGCTAGTGTGTGTGCGCGATTGACTGGATTAACCTCACATCAGTTACAGCGCAAGCTAAGGAACTGGCAGTGGATCAAACCATTGTGAGGCAAAGGGTGGGGGGGGTCGCAATCTTTTGAAACTTAAAAACGAGCTATTAAGTGTCTATAATCAGCACAATTGCTTTCATTGCGTATTATTAATATGATTTAAATTACATAGTTATGTTTCAGTGATATATTGGGGGGGACAAATCATATTTTTCCCAGGATGGGGGGGTCGTGTACCCCCCGGGATTTCCGCCCCTGCATCATAGGAATGGACAGGAGCAGCAGTTGAGTGAGATCGCACACTGGGCACAGACCTCAATTCAACGCCTATTCCATGTTGATTCAACCAGTGTGTAACCAGTGGGAGGTCAGTTAATGTATGGACAAATATCCTAAAAACACAACAGCTACAGTCTATATTGTATGATCTAGAGTCCTATAGGCCATTAACCACAATAGCCTACATGCACTGAGAGAGAGAGAGAAAGTCCTTATCAGATCAAATCGTTGCATGATCATGATGAACAATAGACTAAGGTCATCAGTAAATAGAGGAAATAGCACAAACACCTCAGAGACAGTCTTCAGATTGAGAGGAAGAAGCAGTTGGTGAGTTACATCATAAACAAGCAGGAAACAAAGAAGCCAGCTGCATTCTCGCGCAGTGTTGCAGCCTGCCGCGAGCTCAGCACAAAGCACATTCCCTATAGGCTCTGTCCATTCTCTCTCTCTTCCTCTCAGCTTTAGTAATGATGCACGCAAGTACTTAATGATACCGAAACGTTGTGCAATAGAAAATGATGAGCATTGGGACATCTCTTTCAGAGGAATTGAACAGCATGTGGTCGGTATAGCGCACGTTACGTTTTCAAAGGGCATGGTGGAGCTTTGATGGTTAACTTTTTCTGGGGATGAAAGAGTGTATTCATGATCTTGTCTCATGCATGTGTAGATGTGGCACTACTATTAAAACCCATATGCTATTCCAACACGTTATCCTGAATTTTGTAGCCTACACTTTCCATAACATTTATCGAATATTGCGTCCATCCATAACAATAGCGGGCCAATCCACAGCAGTGGATTATGCAATAAATCAATAACTGTGCGCTGCCTGAAATATTAATGAATAATATTGAATATTTATCGGAACAGGAGAGGGGAAAGGTTGGAGTGACAATAGGCCTATTGCAGCATTTAGCAGAAATGCTATGCATGATGCATCCTCTGTTATAGCCTACAATGTCCTGCGATGGACAAAACAATGGTCAAATTCGTGTGCTTCCTTACCCTCTGTGGCCTGCGCACACTGCAACAGAAGTAAGACCATTCCTATGTATAACAGGCAGTTTGCAGACATCCCTTCTGCTCCATCTCTTCTCCTGGTTCTCCGAAACCACCCCGCTTCTCGCACTCCTATCCATCCCGGTGAGCGCCCGTCTCCAGCCGCCGCGCCGCAGGTATGCAGTTTGGGGAAATCTCTCCGCGCACTCCTCAAACGGGGAGCCATTTGCGTTTCCAGTGAATGCATGGTTGAAGTGTCGGTCGTGAACAAGACATCTGATCAATCAATCCGTGTCTGGACAGTTAGCGAAGCGGTCCAAGGGTCTCGCCTGCTGTCCGCGGCTCGGAGGAAGAGGCATTGAGCTTTAGGGATGCGTCTCGGGGAGCGCTGCCTTCCGTCCACCCATCACTATGCGGCGCAGCGCGGCACTATGAGAGATGCGCGGTAGAGTACAAACGTCTAACATTTAGCTCAGAGCAAAAACCATTGCCCTTAAATCGATAAGTTCAGGCCAGCTTCTAGGGCCAGTTGTGACAATGTATTGTTGGGGTGTGAAATCATTTTCTGCACGGTTTTAGTGACTCCTCCAAGTCAAGCGTGTGAGAGAAAGCGCGTGCATTAGTAATGAGGGAGTTACGACCTCTGGTGGTTGTGGCAGCAGGTTGCTGTTGTCAGATTGGAGGTGATGACGGGCAAACTGGAGGCAGAGTTCAGTTGCGTTCTTCTCTCAGAGGTCAGACTGAGAGTGCTGATGTGTAGATGCTGTGTGATGGTCCAAGGATAATGCCCGCTTCTGTGTTCTCTCCAGATTCTGAGTAGGAAACACAGACACCTGTCAGAGATTAGAGAGATGGTATGGACTCACACGATGAGAGGGGATAAGAGATACAGTACAAGTCCTGGGTCATAATGTGCTGAAATTGGTATTTCAAAATGTGGGATGTTACTGGGAATATTCATGTGTGAAGCTGAGAATTCCCATTCTGATTTTAAACTGAACATAGCAATAGCATTTACCTTTACTATCTTAATCCACAAGGTGGCCTTCAAGGACAACAGACAACGGCAACTTAAAAGAAAAAAAAATACTTAAAAAGGTGACCTCTTTATAATATAAGCCATTTAGCTGGCCGCTTTTATCCAAAGCAACGTAGTCATGTGTGCATACATTTTACGTATAGGGGCCCAGGGAATGGAACCCACTAGCCTGGCAGTGCCAGCACCATGCTCGACCAACTGAGCCATACAGATTAGACATGGAGAAGGATGAATGAGAGGTGAAAAACAGAAGAACCACCGGGAATGAAGAAAAGCGGCCAGAACAGTGTCCGCTGGAGATGCACTGCTAAGGCTGTTTGTTCCACGAGGAGCTGAAAGGAATTAGTCAAGGAAGTCAGAGAATACCTTTCATCAACCCCATTAAAGATGAGTAAGACAAGAGAGAAAGAAATCACACCGAGACAAAGTGGATTTGCAGCAATAGATGATTTTTTTATTCAAAGTGAATCTTGACAATAATACACCATAAAGTCTTATTTTGACACTCACCAATAGAGTCACCTGGAAAACCCGCTTAACGTGACTAAGTAGCAAAGGCTTGGTCACACCTAAATCACTGAGAACTAGAGGAAACACTATCAAACTGTTAAGAGACATCACATCCAGATAATTCGTTTTTCCCAGTTCTCGTACTGTAAATATTGCACAGTGCAATTGCTACATGGCAAACTAGTGTGGCATAAAACCAACAAAACAAAAACAAAGCCACAAAAAAATCTACAAGTATTAAAAACAGTAACAGTTGAGATTATAACAAGTGTATTATTTAGATGAGTGATCTAAACAGATGATTCTATAAGTTGCAGCATGAATTTAACTTTGAACGGACACAGTCCACCAGAACGCCCAAACAGGGGAATACAAGTTGAGAAGTGATCAAAACCAAATAGTAAGTATTGAAGTTTAACACGGTATCACATTGAATTAATACATAGACCCTGAATCAACATCTTCACACCAGATTAGAGGATTCTTCAAAATCAGAAATTAATCATACTGCTAATTTTACAAACTGCTGTCTTCTGTTGTTACGTTTCATCTCAAAAATGTTGTACGAGTTCTCTGAAAACTGTTCATTCATGTGTCCAGTCGTTGTCATACGGAGTTATAACTGGAGAAATAAAACAGTCCATGATCTCTCATACTTTGTATCCATCTTTGTTTTTAAGTGTGGGAGAGTTTGTGCAGGCGCATTGCTGGTGAATACCATTACACAGGAATAAAGTTACATTTAACATGCTTATATCACTGGAGAACACATATCAAGCACTGTAGGTCTGCCAAGTTCATGCCTTGTTGTAATTTCAGCTTTTTATCTAAATAAAAGATAAGTGTCATAAAAGCATGAAACTGAAAACATTGTTGATAAAACACCTGTCCGGCAATATTTTGGTGTTGAAATGTGTAATACCTTATGCTTCAAGAGTAATGAATTTCAAGTGATGCCACAATAATCTCCACAGAGCTCTTGAACACAACGCAAACTAAATATCTATTCCAGAGCAATTCTCTATTAACAGACTCTGTTAAATCAAGCCCTTTGCGAACAGCAACAGTTTGTGGTTAAAGTCTAGAAGTCCTCTGGACTGAGTTCAGAGTTCTCCTTAATTACTCAGTTCTACAATGAGTAGTGTGTTATCCACTGGTCCTGACTGTCATGGTTACAAGGTGTTAGGTTTACTGACAAAGGGAAAGATGACAGACTTGGAGCCAGTAGTATTTCCCCACAGATTAGTGCAGCTGACCTGGTGGTGTATATGCACAGTATCGGAGTTGGCAGGGGGAGATGTAAGAACACTTGGTGGTACTACGACCATAACAAAGTATTGCATTTGCTGTTCAACAAGAGTGACTATCGAGAGGACTGTTAAATCGGCACGTCACTCAAAGAGCCTCTCGGTGTGTGTGTGTGTGTGTGTGTGTGAGAGAGAGAGAGACGTTGGTGGCCTATATCTATTAAACACATGTCCTCTACACTACTGTCATGACAACGCTTATCAAACAAGTATTTTTTGTAATCCCTGTTATGACAGGTTGAATGACAGTCCGGTTGTGAAACGTTCCATTTTCTGTAGGTGATTTTTGGTCAAGTGGCCATTACTAACTCAGTACTCACTCAGTACTCACTCAGTACTCACTCAGTACTCACTCAGTACTCACTTCATTCTGCAAGATGGATTTTAGTTAGATCCTCAACCCCTCCTCCCCCTACAACACAGAGCAGGTAGAGGAGAGGGGTACTGTTACCGTATAAGGGACTAACATCGTCCCTGTCCCTATTTCGCTGACCCTCTGATTCTCAAGGCACAAACACAGTGCTGCTCACACTGTGTGAACATCAGTAAAGAACATATGCCCAGAGATTTCCATTGATAAACACCACTCTGTTATGAGACACTTCTAAAGGGTAGAGCCATAAAATGGAGAAATCTCCTAAACAAACAGAAGGCAGATTATTCCAATATGTAACCAATGTAGAAGGGAACCACTCATGTCACGGAGAGTGACAATACTGAACAGATAAAAGGTTTGAGTAAAATCCATATTTTAAAAGGAAATAATCATTTAAAGTTCTAAAATATTGAATGGGAACAAACACCTTGGGCTAAATTCATGTCAGACATATTCTGTGTTTAATTCCCCGCGGGGCCATGAGGAGTCAACAGGCCAAGCCCTTACTACCAGACTACTGACAGGTTGTTAGTGGTGTGTGACTTGGGGATAACATGTTACATACTGTAAGCATTCCATTGAGTGTCCTGCTACCTCACAGTGCTCCTGCCATACATAACATACATTATTATAACTGTATACTGAAATTACTACCATAATGAAGAAAGTTAAATCAATCTTGCAAGCTATAGCTTTACACGTTTACAAAACGCCAATATGAAAACATACAAAAATGAAATGACATTGATACATCCATTTATATGCAGTGACGAGCCCAAAACGGTTAATAAGGATAAAATACTGATGCAAAAACACACAGACCCCCAAAAACAGAACGAATGCAACTAACGTCCATCATCAGCAATACAGTAGTTACAATGACGCTTCAAACATGAACGCAAAAACCCCCCAGAAAATCAAAACCACTTCTATTTCAGATAATTAGGGACCTATACAAAAATAGGAACGCTAGTTTTGAACTAAGAGAAATCACCTAATTTCACAGCTGTGGATCATATAGCAGCTTATCTATGATACATTCAAGAAAAATGATACGGCTTATTAAAATCCCCGGAAAAAGCTAAACATAACCTCAGCCATGTATTCTAAATGTTTTTAATCTTTTTTGAGATGTAAGCCCAGCTCTACGACTACAGTATACTAGAGAGAGGTCTATTGTGTAAAAACAGAATATATCTAGCTACCTTGCTCAGGAAATGAATTACAGTCTTTGGTGCTGCACAAGCAACTTCATTTGAAAAGACGAAAAACTCAACGCACATAACTAGCAAAAACAAACGGAAAAATGCACACAGCATATATATATATATATTCTCCCTGACGGAATGTATAAAATAAGCAGTCGACACCAATAAACCTTAAACAAATGGTATAATGTAAAGGGAAAAAAGTTAACTTTGTCACATGCATAAATGAGAGAATTGCACGCGACAAACTCACACCTTAAGCGTCTGCACTAAGTAGACTAGCTCATATATATATGTGTGTGTGCGTGTGTATGTATGTATATATCAAATACTGCATGGTCTGCTCAGGCTTAGAAGAATCCATACCGTTAATGAATTAGCATTTTTGTCCTCAGCAAGTCAAAGCCGTGCCCACCACACTTGTAACACAGCTAGAAAAAAGAAAAACCCACGCAAACACATTTTTTTAAATACAAAGACAAAAAAATTAAAATCAACACCTATTTAGAGATTGTATTGCAGTTTCATCGAACAGTACAAATACTGTTAGTAGTAAGAGTTTCACTAAATACAAATTGATTATGAAATATTAAGCAAGTATTCAATGCTTGCTCTTTGTACACTAGTTCATTCGGGGGGGGGACGACAAAAAAGGAACATTGAAAAACGGACCAGCGAGCATTTGCTACAGCAAAGCATGCCGTCCTTCTTTAAGGAACAAAAGAGTAACTCACTACACACTGAAATATACACTGAATCCAAACTATAAGCATCGCTATCCGCGATACATCACGTCCATGCAGGCTGTGCATGGATATATATCCACACACACACAGGATGCATGGACTGGTAGGACCTTCAAGTGCTGCAGTCCAGTACATTAAAATATTCATGGATATATTTATATATAAGTAGTAACATTAACCACCTCAAATATATAAGGCACTATGGCTGGGGACAAGTATACGATGCAGCGAGTCTCGGGACGCCAACAACAAGAGCGACGTCTAACGTATCAACTTCCTGTTTACATTTGGATCTGCTCATGCAAGATCACATGCAGCGTGAGGAGCAACAACCCTACTTTAAATCGGTTAAGTGACTCCACGTTTTTAAAACACCAAAGACACTGAGAAAAGGTACAAATACTTCAAACGCGGTACGACACACACCGTGGACAACATGTGCATCTGTCGGCCTATCGAGCTAGAGACTGAATGGCTTTACAAATGTGGATGTGTCTTGTACACGTTCAGAAGGCAATATAGAAAAATAGCTGGGATAAGGGGGTGCCACGTCTGACCTAGCAACGCCACCCGATTAGTCACCTGTTTTTTGAGGAGTATTGGTAGAAGAGCTAATGTGAAGGTATATTAAATGTGCAAAACACATTGAGAGTGAGTTACTTATCTACTTACATTCATTCATTCCATCTGTCCTTCCTTCCTTGCCTCCCTCCCCTCATCCTCCACCCAAACTTTTTGATTTTATTTTTTATAGCTCATAGTTCAATTGCACCCAAGTCTACATGATTCATAAAAATAGCTTGTTTCTCTGTGGTTGTGCCATGGCTCTGGACATGAAAACCATGTTGTGGTTGTTTGTTGTGTATTCTGAGAAGGCCCCTCCTGCTGCTCTCTTGGCCCCCGGGGGGCGCGAGGTGCATCTGGGGGGGCGGACGGCTCCAGGACCCTGTCAGATGTAGGGGTACTGGTTGAGTTTGGTGGGGCTGAGGGGGAAGGTGGCGTAGGCGGGCGAGGCCATGTAGGGGTGCGGGGGGAAGAGGGCCTTGAACTGGCCCTGGGGGTGAAGGGTGGGCGAGGGCAGCAGCCGGGGGTTGATGCCCACAGTGACCTGGTGGACAATACCGCCTGGGTGAGAGATGCTGTAGGCGGGCTGCAGGACGGGCCGCGAGGCCCCAGGGGAGGCCAGGATGTGGGCCACAGGGGCTGCTGTGACCAGGGGCCCAGGGGGGGGGTAGGACAGAAGGGTATGCTGGCGGGGACCTGTAGTGTGGTTGGGGCTGCCGTGGGGTAGGGTAAAGGAGTGCCCATGCATAGTGGGGGGGATGTAGGCCTGCGGGCGCCGGTGGGCATAGTTTCCATTCCATTCCTGGTGGCAGGAGCCGTAATGCTGGAGCTGGAAATGGAGAGAAAAGGGGTGGTTAGATATCATACACATATTACATCTGTGTGTGTGTGTGTGTGTGTGTGTGTGTGTGTGTGGTGTGTGTGTGTGTGTGTGTGTGTGTGTGTGTGTGTGTGTGTGTGTGTGTGTGTTGACCTGTCCAAAGCCCATAGGCTGCTGTTGCTGGGGCTGGAATGCAGTGATCTTCTGTGGCCGGTTGAGGAGGGGGATGGAGTGGTGTGGTTGACGCCCCGGGATACCTCGCCCTTTGAACTGGAAAGACTCTAAGACTGGAGGGAAGCGAGAGACCGAGACAGAGAGAGAGGGGGGGGAGGGAGGTAGAGAGGAAATGAAAGAGAGGGATGAGTTTAAACACAGACACATCATGATGGCAGCAGCATCAACCCACAGAGACAGTAGAGTTAAACCCTGACTGTAATATCCATCAGCCAGTGTGATATGCTCATCACTGACTTCCACTGGGTTTGACCAAACACAGCTCTTTAACAAGTGCCATCTGTTCCCCAAGCATCATGTGGATGTTTAGAAATAGACTTTAACTGATCTGGGATCTTGTGAAGGGATGGAAGCCAAATGGGTAGGTAAGCTGGTTCGTATTCATAGTGGGGGTCATACCATTGGCTATTAATACCCCCCTAGTAGCACTAGAATAGCAAGTTGTGGCCTTTTCTGTGGGCTTTAGCTGGGGAGTGTTTCTGAATGTCAGCTATGGGAGGGACCTGGCTGGGACATGAGAGGCCATAGGAGACAGTGCGATTTTCACTGAGGATTTATAAATGATCTATAAACAGGGACCTTAAAAAAGCCCAGCCCCAGGAACAGAGGGAGAAGACCACAGCTGTTATGAAGACTACTTATGACATACATAACCCCTCAGTAACACCCCACGAACGCATTCATAAACATCTAAGTGTTCATGACAGCCAGCGAACACGATGTGGCGCATGTGTACGTGTCTGGTTGTCATCCATGTCTATGAAGGCCTAAGTCAGGCTGTAAAGCGTTCCAGGGGATGTTAGGCCTGTCATACGTAGCTTCATAAGCTCCAGATCCACACAGGTAGAATAAAGGATAGATTCAAAGAAAGGGCTGTCAACAAGAAGCTAGCTGCAACCAGAGTAGACAGTCTACAGGAAACACAAGTCCACTCCAGAGGCTGAAGCCAAGAGGTCTGAGGTGAGAGGTCAGGGCTGCAGCCATAATCACCTGCGAGTACCTCTGTGCCCTATAAACGAGGAGTTATCCCACACCATGTGACCTGTGGAGCAGACATCATCAGCAGTGACCCTGTTAGCCCTGTGTCTGTGTGTGGCTGATCACTGACAATCCTGACAGATTAAGGCTACTGTTGTGTCACTGGGTTCCATGTTCCAGTGTGTACTGTACATGTAACCTGCTGTGTTATCTGTTGCCCTGTCTGCCCTGGGCTAGGTGTGTGTTGTGGTTACCTATGATGAGAGAACTGTGGCCACCTGTTCATGACTACTCAACCTGTTTGTTCAACCATAGGGCTGTGTGAACTAGGTGTGTCAAGTGTACGTCTAGGGTGAATCAGCCGGGTGTCTGTTTCCTGTGGGTGAATCAGGTGTCCGGTGTGTGTGTGTGTGTGTGTGTGTTAGATGCTTACTGGTGTTGCCTAGCGTCTCGTTGATGTGTGGGCGGGGGTTGTTATTCTGCACCCTCATGGGCGGCACCACCATGGTGCGCACAGCTGGCTTTCTGGGCTCCGTTACTGGGGCGACGCACGCCACACGGGGCCCGCGGTTCTGGTTGGCGTCGGCGATGTAGCGTCGTTCGGTGAAGGGGCTGTTGCTAGGGCCAGAGGAGTCGGAGGAAGGCGAGCCGTCTACAATGTCACAACCGCTCTCCTGCTCGTCATCTGACATACTGTAACAGACCAGAGCAATCACACTCAGAGAGTATACATTCTATACTGTAACAGACCAGAGCAATCACGCTCAGAGAGTATACATTCTATACTGTAACAGACAGGAGCAATCACACTCAGACAGCATACATTCTGTACTGTAACAGACCAGAGCAATCACACTCAGACAGTATACATTCTATACTGTAACAGACCAGATCAATCACACTCGGACAGTATACATTCTATACTGTAACAGACCAGATCAATCACACTCAGAGAGTATACATTCTGTACTGTAACAGACCAGACCAATCACACTGTATGACAGGTGTAGGTGCAACATTTAGGTTAAGGCCCAACATGTATGTGTGTGTGTGTGTGGCTGTTGTCATTGGGTCATACCTGTTGGGGCGTTTGCATGGCGAGGTGCTGGACTGGGCTGAGGCAGAGGAGCTGGTGCTGAGGGTGCTGTCTGGACTGCTGAGGGAACATACTCTCTCCATACTCACTGTGCTCTGACACGCCTCACACTCAGCACTGCCCTTACACCTGGGGGGAGGGGGAGAGGGATGGGAGAGAAAGAGAAATGGAAAGAGGGGGGGGAAGGGGAGAAAAGAGGGTTTTAGTTACAAGTTGATACGGAAGTTTACATACACTTAGGTTGGAGTCATTAAAACTCGTTTTTCAACCACTCCACAAATTTCTTGTTAACAAACTATAGTTTTGGCATGTCGGTTGGAAAAATGTTGGAAAAGTCGGTTCCAACAATTGTTGGAAAAATGACTTGTCATGCACAAAGTAGATGTCCTAAGTCATTTTTCCAAAAATTGTTTACAGACAGATTATTTCACTTATAATTCACTGTATCACAATTCCAGTGGGTCAGAAGTTCACATACACTAAGTTGACTGTGCCTTTAAACAGCTTGGAAAATTCCAGAAAATGATGTCATGGCTTTAGAAGCTTCTAATAGGCTAACTGACATCATTTTAGTCAATTGGAGGTGTACCTGTGGATGTATTACAAGGCCTACCTTCAAACTCTGTGCCTCTTTGCTTGACATCATGGGGAATCAAAAGAAATCAGCCAAGACCTCAGAAAAAAAAACATCTGAAGGTACCACGTTCATCTGTACAAACAATAGTACGCAAGTATAAACACCATGGGACCACACAGCTGTCATACCTCTCAGGAAGGAGACGCATTTTGTCTCCTAGAGATGAACGTACCTTGGTGCGAAAAGTGCAAATCAATCCAAGAACAACAGCAAAGGACCTTATGAAGATGGAAACAGGTACAAAGGTATCTATATCCACGGTAAAACGAGTCCTATATCGACGTAACCTGAAACGCCGCTCAGCAAGGAAGAAGCCACTGCTCGAAAACCTCCATTAAAAAAAACTGACTATGGTTTGCAACTGCACATGGGGACAAAGATCGTACTTTTTGGAGAAATGTCCTCTGGTCTGATGAAAAAGAAATAGAACGGTTTGGCCATAATGACCATTGTTATGTTTGGAGGAGAAAGGGAGAAGCTTGCAAGCCGAAGAACACCATCCCAACCGTGAAGCACGGGGGTGGCAGCATCATGTTGTGGGGTGCTTTGCTGTTGGAGGGACTGGTGCACTTCACAAAATAGATGGCATCATGAGGAAGGAAAAATATGTGGATATATTGAGGCAACATCTCAAGACATCAGTCAGGAAATTAAAGCTTGGTCGCAAATGGGTCTTCCAAATGGACAATGATCCCAAGCATACTTCCAAAGTTGGTGCAAAATGGCTTAAGGACAACAAAGTCAAGGTATTGGAGTGGCCATCACAAAGCCCTGACCTCAATCCTACAGAAAATGTGTGGGCAGAACTGAAAAAGTGTATGTGTGCAAGCAGGCCTAAAAAACCTGACTCAGTTACACCAGCTCTGTCAGGAGGAATGGGCCAAAATTCACCCAACTTATTGTGGGAAGCTTGTGGAAGGCTACCCGAAACGTTTGACCCAAGTTAAACAATTTAAAGGCAATGCTATCAAAAACTAATTGAGTGTATGTAAACTTCTGACCCACTGGGAATGTGATGAAAGAAATAAAAGGTGAAATAAATCATTCTCTCTACTATTACTCTGACATTTCACATTCTTAAAATAAAGTGGTGATCCTATTTGACCTAAAACAGGGAATTTAGGATTAAATGTCAGGAATGATAAAAAACGGACATTAAATGTATTTGGCTGAGGTGTATGTAAACTTCCGACTTCAACTGTACATACAGAGTTTGAGGCGATAATGACTTCGATATTTGAAGATTTTGGACTGTAGTGGATATTTGAAGATTTTGGACTGTAGTGGATATTTGAAGATTTTGGACTGTAGTGGATATTTGAAGATTTTGGACTGTAGTGGATATTTGAAGATTTTGGACTGTAGTGGATATTTGAAGATTTTGGACTGTAGTGGATATTTGAAGATTTTGGACTGTAGTGGATATTTGAAGATTTTGGACTGTAGTGGATATTTGAAGATTTTGGACTGTAGTGGATATTTGAAGATTTTGGACTGTAGTGGATATTTGAAGATTTTGGACTGTAGTGGATATTTGAAGATTTTGGACTGTAGTGGATATTTGAAGATTTTGGACTGTAGTGGATATTTGAAGATTTTGGACTGTAGTTGATATTTGAAGATTTTGGACTGTAGTGGATATTTGAAGATTTTGGACTGTAGTGGATATTTGAAGATTTTGGACTGTAGTGGATATTTGAAGATTTTGGACTGTAGTGGATATTTGAAGAGACCGATTTTGGAGTAGCTTGAGATAGTTACTTACTCCCCCAGTGAGTGTCTCCGTGTTCTCTCTTCCTCCTCCTCTTCCTCATCACTGCTGATACTAATGACAGTGACAGTGGGGCTGGCCAGATCAGACATCACCATGGCCTGCCGCTGCTTATAAGAGAGAGACTGCTCTTCGGAGTCTGAACCTGCCTTACAGCAGCTAGACTCCTCCTCCTGCGCCGGTTCAGGTTCCGGCTGTACAGCTCGCCCTGCCTCCGGGAATCTCTCCTCTGGGACATTCCTCGCGGTGTCGGCCATCTTTGGGGACTGGCATGCTGAGTTTTGGGTGTTGGTGTTGTAGGTGAAATTGTTGCCTCTAGGGAGAAATAAATGACAGGAAGGGGATTTTATGATCAGATTGTGTGTGCGCGCGTGCATACGTGCGTGAGCGCGCATGTGTTTACCTGTTAAAGCAGGGCTTGTTTCTCTTGTTAGCAGAGGGCTGTGGCCACACCACGTGTGCGATGCCTATGCTGATTGGCTGGTGGGCAGACATGGTCATCTGGTTGGTTAAGAGCGGCTGATGGTGGTGGGGCATCATAGAGCTGTAATGGTTGCCATGGGGACGCACTTTCCTGCAAATGACAAGACAGGGTAACGAGCTAAAGGTTATTAGCTATATTAGAGACTTAACTGACTGATCTCACTCGCTTGCTTCAAAGGAGAGGCATGTGACTCATTCTCCATCAGTATGACAGACAGCCATCACACTGTGTCCAATATTCTCAGAGAAGTCTTTGTCAAGGGTAGAGCATAGCAACAAAACAGACTGATCGACAATGCAGTTTCAAGAAATTCATTTGGAGCTTCCCTATTGGCTCCTTACGGGGGAAAAAAACAAATTAGTCACTGACAGTCTCTAAAGAGCACAGTCAGTCAACAGCTGACAGATAACACTCACCCCCATTCTCCCAGTCTCTGTGGACCTGCCACAGGGTCGGACGCCATGGTGGCTGGTGGGGGCGCCATTGGAGTCACCTGCTGCCAGGCGGGCACCAGGATCTGCTGGGGGCAGTTAGACCAGGTCTGCTGCAAGGGAGAGGAACACCGTTTCCATGGTTTCTATAGCTATCTAAACTTATTCATTCAGTTGTATAGGGCAGCAGGTAGCCTAGTGGTTAGAGCGTTGGGCCAGTAACCGAAAGATTGCTGGATCAAATCCCCGAGCTGACAAGGTAAAAATCTTTCTTTCTGCCCCTGAGCAAGGCAGTTAACCCACTGTTCCCCGGGCGCCGGAGACATGGATGACAATTATAGCAGCCCCCCCCCCCCCCCCCCCACCTCTCTGATTCAGAGGGGTTGGGTTAAATGCGGAAGACACATTTCAGTTGAATACATTCAAAACATCCCCAGCACAAATGCATCCAGGCTGTGTCTTGCTGATTCTCCACCACTGTCAGTTTCTCTGTTGGTCTGAATCACTCAATCACAGCTAGCCCGAATACTAGGGACTTTCTCTCTCTCCCGCTCCCCCCTCTCTTCTCGTTACCTGTGTGATGAGCCCAGGTCTGATCTGTAGGGGCTGAATGGAGGGAGCTTGGGTGACCAGAGGCACAGCAGTCTCCATGCGTACGGAGTAGCCCTGTGGCTTGGCCGCGTTAGTGGGGATTCCTGGAGGACCGGAAAGGGAAACATGTGTTCCACAGTAAGTCCAAGTCAGTAGATTTTGCTATAGGAGGTAGATGGAAAGGAGGGAGGAAAGAGAGAAGAGAGAGGATGGGAGGAGAAAGAGATAGAAGAGAGGATGGGAGGAGAAAGAGAGGGGGGGAGAAAGAGAGAAGATTAAGAAGTCATACCCTGCATCGTTGGGGGGCACAGGATGAGTGCCTGTTGAAATGAGTCGCTGCAGCCAAACTGGCCATTTCCTGTTTGGAGCGGTATCCCAGGGTGCATCACTGAGGGGGCCGAGGGGGCTAAAGCCTGAAGACAACACAGAGACATGAGTACCCAGACATCTACTACAGAAACTAATGTGTTAGATCAACACAGAGACATGAGTACCCAGACATCTACTACAGAAACTAATGTGTTAGATCAACACAGAGACATGAGTACCCAGACATCTACTACAGAAACTAATGTGTTACATCAACACAGAGACATGAGTACCCAGACATCTACTACAGAAACTAATGTGTTAGATCAACACAGAGACATGAGTACGCAGACATCTACTACAGAAACTAATGTGTTAGATCAACACAGAGACATGAGTACGCAGACATCTACTACAGAAACTAATGTGTTAGATCAACACAGAGACATGAGTACCCAGACATCTACTACAGAAACTAATGTGTTAGATCAACACAGAGACATGAGTACCCAGACATCTACTACAGAAACTAATGTGTTAGATCAACACAGAGACATGAGTACCCAGACATCTACTACAGAAACTAATGTGTTACATCAACACAGAGACATGAGTACCCAGACATCTACTACAGAAACTAATGTGTTAGATCAACACAGAGACATGAGTACGCAGACATCTACTACAGAAACTAATGTGTTAGATCAACACAGAGACATGAGTACGCAGACATCTACTACAGAAACTAATGTGTTAGATCAACACAGAGACATGAGTACCCAGACATCTACTACAGAAACTAATGTGTTAGATCAACACAGAGACATGAGTACCCAGACATCTACTACAGAAACTAATGTGTTAGATCAACACAGAGACATGAGTACCCAGACATCTACTACAGAAACTAATGTGTTACATCAACACAGAGACTGTCTATCGACAGGGATTTTTTCATCAGCACAACTTATAAGGGGAATTGTGGCCTCAAGGCCTATTTTTCATAAAGAAAGTGTTTCTGAGATAAGAAAAAAAATACCACAACTTTAACGCTCGACTAAGTCTTGTAGCAGATATTCCAACATATAATCCGCATTAGCCTCACATCCCCAGTAGATGGCGACCTGCCTGTCTGGAGTCTGAGCCAAACAGCAGGGGCCTACGCACCAAGCATAGAGTAAGAGTACTGATCTAGGATCTGTCCATATAATCGTATTATTAAATAATTTAAAAGGCAAAACTGATCCTAGATCAGCAGTCCTACTCAGACACTTTATGAATAAACAAAGAACAGAGCAGAAGCCGGTGCCTGTGGTTCAGAGGTCACTGCTCTGACCTCTTGTGCCCGGCCTACAATATTGGATCCAGGGAATTAGACCAGGGCTGAATCCAACATGATCAAAGGTCTGGAAAGTCCAATCAAAAAGTCCACACAGAATAGGGACCAGCCCCCCCATACACATGACAGTCAACACAAAGCACTCTTTGAGAGGTGAATACTGGGAGATCTGGTGCATTTTTCCACCAAATACTTCCTGTAACTGGAACGAATCAAAGTTCACCTACATCAGAGCGGATGCGTTTTACACATGCAAGGCTTTACTAGAGACCACCCATTCAGTCCCCCCCCCCCCCACAAGGGTAAATACTGAACACAAATGCACAAGAATTAAGGATGTGTCGATACATCAACTTCATTCAATTGGGCTTAAATTTGTGCTTGTGGTATATGAGGTTCAGACGCCATCACCTTCACATTGTACCAACAGTTGATATGAGAATGGACTTCTAATGTATTGACAAAGATTGACTTGTATTTCCAGAAATAGCTGGTTGGTATTTAGAATAACAAAGTGAAAACATGACAGTATGAGGCCAGTTGAAGCCATCTGTCTAATAGGATCAGATGGCTCCAAACTTCAACCATCTCTCCCCTCAGCAACACAACGCACCCGCGCTGTCGCCATGACATAGCCTACGTAACGTCCTGGCGTCGCCACGACCTCGAAGGTGAACGGCTACAGTTCCACGTGAGGATGAGGGGGACGATAAAGCCCCATGTCATCCATCCTACCATCTGGAGGTCTGGGTCAGGGGAAGACACGCCTTGGTCTAGCTGTTTCTCAAATGGAAGACCTTGTCTGATACAACTGTCTCCAGTCACATCTAATATACAGTCTAACAGCTCTAGCAGTGGTACATTGTCATATAGCCATCTGTTCATATAAACGTATAGTCCAACATATGGAAATGTTTCCCTCCTGCTTACTTGGTTGTGGATGGCGGCCATCTTGCTGAAGGGCCCGGTCAGGTTAACTGTGGTGGTGGTCGTGGTCACCGGTCTGATGAAGGGGGCTTTGTTCCGGTTGAGTGTGTCATAAGGACCGGGACGAGACCGGGTTACGTCCATGATGTGGAAACATGATTTGACACTGATGGAGAGAGGAAAGGAGGGGGTTGGAGTTATTTTCATCACAGTACACCAGGCCTTTATGCTTGTCCTCCTTTTACAAATAACTACATGTTTCACCATGTCTCTTCTAGAGGACGACCGATTAATCGGAATGGCCAATTAATTAGGGCCGATTTCAAGTTTTCATAATGGGTAAATAGGTATTTTTGGACACCGTCTTTTTTTTATATATATATTTTTTTACACCTTTATTTAACTAGGCAAGTCAGCTAAGAACACATTCTTATTTTCAATGACGGCCTAGGAACGGTGGGTTAACTGCCTTGTTCAGGGGCAGAATGACAGATTTTACCTTGTCAGCTCGGGGATTCAATCTTGCAACCTTACTAGTCCAACGCTCTAACCACCTGCTTTACATTGCACTCCTCGAGGAGCCTGCCTGTTAAGCGAATGCAGTAAGAAGCCAAGGTAAGTTGCTAGCTAGCATTAAACTTATCTTAGAAAAAACAATCAATCAATCATAATCACTACTTAACTACACATGGTTGATGATATTAGTAGTTTATCTAGCCTGTCCTGCGTTGCATATAATCGATGCGGTGCGCATTTGTGAAAAAGGACTGTCGTTGCTTCAACGTGTACCTAACCATAAACATCAATGTCTTTCTTAAAATCAATACACAAGTATATATTTTTAAACCTGCATATTTAGTTAATATTGCCTGCTAACATGAATTTCTTTTAACCTGTTAGGGCTAGGGGGCAGTATTTACACTGCCGGATAAAAAACGTACCCGATTTAATCAAGTTATTACTACTGCCCAGAAACTAGAATATGCATATAATTATTGGCTTTGGATAGAAAACACCCTAAAGTTTCTAAAACTGTTTGAATGGTGTCTGTGAGTATAACAGAACTCATATGGCAGGCAAAAACCTGAGAAGAAGTGGCCTGTCTGACAAGTTCTTGTTCTTCTTGACTCTCTTTATTGAAAACTGAGGATCTTTGCTGTAACGTGACACTTCCTACGGCTCCCATAGGCTCTCAGAACCCGGGAAAAAGCTGAATGATGTAATTCCAGCCCCTGGCTGAAAAACATTAGCGCCTTTGGTAAGTGGTCTATCAGAGGACAATGAGACTGAGGCGCGTGCACGAGGCGACCCCATGTTTTTATTTTCTCTCTCTTTGTACTAAAACACAGATTCCCGGTCGGAATATTATCGCTTTTTTGCGAGAAAAACTGCATAAAAATTGATTTTAAACAGCGGTTGACATGCTTCGAAGTACGGTAATGGAATATTTAGAATTCTTTTGTAATGAAACGCGTCGGGCGCGTCACCCTTCTTTACCCTTTCGGATAGTGTCTTGAACGCACGAACAAAATGCCGCTATTTGGATACAACTATGGATTATTTTGAACCAAACCAACATTTGTTATTGAAGTAGAAGTCCTGGGAGTGCATTCTGACGAAGAACAGCAAAGGTAATAACATTTTTCTTATAGTAAATCTGACTTTGGTGAGGGCTAAACTTGGTGGGTGTCTAAATAGCTAGCCCTGTGATGCCGGGCTATCTACTTAGAATATTGCAAAATGTGCTTTCACCGAAAAGCTATTTTAAAATCGGACATAGCGAGTGCATAGAGGAGTTCTGTATCTATAATTCTTAAAATAATTGTTATGTTTTTTGTGAACGTTTATCGTGAGTAATTTAGTAAATTCACCGGAAGTTTGCGGGGGGTATGCTAGTTCTGAACGTCACATGCTAATGTAAAAAGCTGGTTTTTGATATAAATATGAACTTGATTGAACAAAACATGCATGTATTGTATAACATAATGTCCTAAGATTGTCATCTGATGAAGATCAAAGGTTAGTGCTGCATTTAGCTGTGGTTTGGGTTTATGTGACATTATATGCTAGCTTGAAAAATGGGTGTCTGATTATTTCTGGCTGGGTACTCTGCTGACATAATGTAATGTTTTCCTTTCTTTGTAAAGCCTTTTTGAAATCGGACAGTGTGGTTAGATTAACGAGAGTCTTGTCTGTAAAATGGTGTAAAATAGGCATATGTTTGAGAAATTGAAGTAATAGCATTTCTAAGGTATTTGAATAACGCGCCACGGGATTCCACTGGCTGTTACGTAGGTGGGACGAAATCGTCCCACTGGCCCTAGAGAAGTTAACTAGGGAAAATGTGTCACCTCAACAACAGAGTCAGGCTATATGCAGCAGTTTGGGGCCCCTGGCTCGTTGCGAACTGTGTGAAGACTATTTCTGACTGAGCGGTGGTAGGCACCAGCAGGCTCGTAAGCATTCATTCAAACAGCACTTTCGTGCATTTCGCCAGCAGCCCTTCGCAATTCTTCAAGCATTGCGCTGTTTATGACTTCAAGCCTGTCAACTCCCGAGATTAGGCTGGTGTAACCGATGTGAAATGGCTAGCTAGTTAGAGGGGTGCGCACTAATAGCGTTTCAACGTCACTCGCTCTGAGACTTGCAGTAGTAGTTCCCCTTGCTCTGCATGGGTAACGCTGCTTCGAGGGTGGCTGTTGTCGATGTGTTCCTGGTTCGAGCCCAGGTAGGAGCGAGGACAGGGACGTAAGGCATACTGTTACACTGGCAATACTAAAGTGCCTATAAGAACATCCAATAGTCAAAGGTATATGAAATACAAATGGTATAGAGAGAAATAGTCCTATAATTCCTATAATAACTACAACCTAAAACTTCTTACCTGGGAATATTGAAGACTCATGTTAAAAGGAACCACCAGCTTTCATATGTTCTCATGTTCTGAGCAAGGAACTTAAACGTTAGCTTTCTTACATGGCACATATTGCACTTTTACTTTCTTCTCCAACACTTTGTTTTTGCATTATTTAAACCAAATTGAAGATGTTTCATTATTTATTTGAGGCTAAATTGATTTTATTGATGTATTATATTAAGTTAAAATAAGTGTTCATTCAGTATTGTTGTAATTGTCATTATTACAAATAAATAAATAAATAAAATAAAAAGCAAAAATTTTTTAATAAACGGCGGATTAATCGGTATCGGCGTTGAAAAATCATAATCGGTCGACCTCTAGTCTCTTCTCTACGAAAAGGTCAACCCGCCTGAAAGCCAGTGGGGTAAACTCACTGGTTGCTATGGGGGAAGTCGAGCAGGTGTTGCATGGACATAAAGGAGTGGCTGAGCGCCTCAACGGGGGCAATCCTCTTCTCCGCATCGATCCACAACATCCTCTTCAGCAGGCCTACAAACTCTCTTCGGTCCACCTTCTCTGCCAACAGGTCACTACCTTCCAGATTCATCAACAAGTTCACCTGGGAGAGAGAGGCAGGTCAGGGCTCAGGAGAACTAGTCATCTGTCATCTTTCCCAACTTTTGTGCATTTCATCTGGAGCCTCAGGAAGTTTTAAACCAGCTTTACAAGTCAAGGGAGACTTGGTTAAGGGGACAAACAGTATAAACAGTCACTATGCTAAGCTGGAATAATCGTTTCCTATGTTAAAAATACCAGACATTTTGCAGAAGTTTATCAAAAGTAAAAACATCAAACCAACCATTGTGATAAGTGGAACTTGAGAACGATGAGGCATTTTTCACATCTACAGCATTCTACATCACCCCCGTCTCTACATCACCCCCGTCTCTACAGCATTCTACATCACCCCCGTCTCTACATCACCCCCGTCTCTACATATCTACATCCCCCGTCTCTACATCACCTCCGTCTCTACATCCCCCCACATCTCTCATCCCCCCGTCTCCACATCTCTCTATGCCGCCCCCCGTCCCCACGCGTCTACGTCCCCCGCCGTCCCCACGCATCTACACCGCCCCCGCCCACGCGTCTACGCCCCCACGCGTCTACGCCCCACACGTCTACGCCCCCACGCGTCCCCCGTCCCCCAATTTTTACATCTACAGCATTCTACATCACCCCCGTCTCTACACCATCTCCCGTCTCCACACCATCTACATCATCCCCCGTCTCTACACCATCCCCCGTCTCTACACCATCCCCCGTCTCTACACCATCCCCCGTCTCTACACCATCCCCCGTCACCATCCCCCGTCTCTACACCATCCCCCGTCTCCACACCATCCCCCGTCTCTACACCATCTACACCATCCCCCGTCTCTACACCATCCCCCGTCTCTACACCATCCCCCGTCTCTACACCATCCCCCGTCTCTACACCATCCCCCGTCTCCACACCATCTACACCATCCCCCGTCTCTACACCATCCCCCGTCTCCACACCATCCCCCGTCTCCACACCATCCCCCGTCTCTACACCATCCCCCGTCTCCACACCATCCCCCGTCTCTACACCATCCCCCGTCTCCACACCATCTACACCATCCCCCGTCTCCACACCATCTACACCATCCCCCGTCTCCACACCATCTACACCATCCCCCGTCTCTACACCATCTACACCATCCCCCGTCTCCACACCATCCCCGTCTCCACACCATCCCCCGTCTCCACACCATCCCCCGTCTCCACACCATCCCCCGTCTCCACACCATCCCCCGTCTCCACACCATCCCCCGTCTCCACACCATCCCCCGTCTCCACATCATCCCCCGTCTCCACATCATCCCCCGTCTCCACACCATCTACATCATCCCCCGTCTCCACACCATCTACACCATCCCCCGTCTCCACACCATCCCCCGTCTCTACACCATCCCCCGTCTCCACACCATCTACACCATCCCCCGTCTCCACACCATCCCCCGTCTCCACACCATCCCCCGTCTCCACACCATCCCCCGTCTCCACACCATCTACATCATCCCCCGTCTCCACACCATCTACACCATCCCCCGTCTCCACACCATCCCCCGTCTCCACATCATCCCCCGTCTCCACACCATCTACATCATCCCCCGTCTCCACACCATCTACACCATCCCCCGTCTCTACACCATCCCCCGTCTCCACACCATCCCCCGTCTCCACACCATCCCCCGTCTCCACACCATCCCCCGTCTCCACACCATCCCCCGTCTCCACACCATCCCCCGTCTCCACACCATCTACATCATCCCCCGTCTCCACACCATCTACACCATCCCCCGTCTCCACACCATCTACACCATCCCCCGTCTCCACACCATCTACACCATCCCCCGTCTCCACACCATCCCCCGTCTCCACACCATCCCCCGTCTCCACACCATCTACACCATCCCCCGTCTCCACACCATCCCCCGTCTCCACACCATCCCCCGTCTCCACACCATCCCCCGTCTCCACACCATCCCCCGTCTCCACACCATCTACATCATCCCCCGTCTCCTACACCATCCCCCGTCTCCACATCATCCCCCGTCTCTACACCATCTACATCATCCCCCGTCTCCACACCATCCCCCGTCTCCACACCATCTACACCATCCCCCGTCTCTACACCATCCCCCGTCTCTACACCATCCCCCGTCTCCACACCATCTACATCATCCCCCGTCTCCACACCATCCCCCGTCTCCACACCATCCCCCGTCTCTACACCATCCCCCGTCTCTACACCATCCCCCGTCTCTACACCATCCCCCGTCTCTACACCATCCCCCGTCTCCACACCATCCCCCGTCTCCACACCATCCCCCGTCTCCACACCATCTACATCATCCCCCGTCTCCACACCATCCCCCGTCTCCACACCATCCCCCGTCTCTACACCATCCCCCGTCTCTACACCATCCCCCGTCTCTACACCATCCCCCGTCTCTACACCATCCCCCGTCTCCACACCATCCCCCGTCTCCACATCATCCCCCGTCTCCACACCATCTACATCATCCCCCGTCTCCACACCATCCCCCGTCTCCACACCATCCCCCGTCTCCACACCATCCCCCGTCTCCACACCATCCCCCGTCTCCACACCATCCCCCGTCTCCACACCATCCCCCGTCTCCACACCATCCCCCGTCTCCACACCATCCCCCGTCTCCACACCATCTACATCATCCCCCGTCTCTACACCATCCCCCGTCTCTACACCATCCCCCGTCTCCACACCATCCCCCGTCTCCACATCATCCCCCGTCTCTACACCATCCACATCATCCCCCGTCTCCACACCATCCCCCGTCTCTACACCATCCCCCGTCTCTACACCATCCCCCGTCTCTACACCATCCCCCGTCTCTACACCATCTACATCATCCCCCGTCTCCACACCATCTACACCATCCCCCGTCTCCCACCACCATCCCCCGTCTCTACACCATCCCCCGTCTCTACACCATCCCCCGTCTCCACACCATCCCCCGTCTCCACATCATCCCCCGTCTCTACACCATCCACATCATCCCCCGTCTCCACACCATCCCCCGTCTCTACACCATCCCCCGTCTCTACACCATCCCCCGTCTCCACACCATTACACCATCCCCCGTCTCCACACCATCCCCCGTCTCTACACCATCCCCCGTCTCTACACCATCCCCCGTCTCCACATCATCCCCCGTCTCCACACCATCTACATCATCCCCCGTCTCTACACCACCTACATCATCCCTTGTCTGTACACCATCTACATCATTCTACATAATCCCCCCCAACTCGTAAAAACATCAGCAGGGAAATTTTCAACCCATGACCTCGTTGTCAGGGAATTTCCAGCTGTGGTTTCACCCGAGGCTTGACTTTCAAACTAAGTGTTGGGTGCTGAACCTTAGCATGTCACTTAGCATATGACTAGAGATGTGAGAATGGGGTTTTTCCAGCAATGAGATGTACGTACATGTTCTAGCTTTTTCCTCTCTCTCAGACCTACGGCCCCATCTTATCTCACCATGGGCTTCCTGAGTCGAGACTCATCAACATGGTCTAGTTAGAACAGCTGAAAGTGAACTTCCTCTCTTCCAGACCTACATCATCTAACCATGAGCTTCCTGAGTCGAGACTCATCAACACGGTCTAGTTAGAAAAGCTGATTGTGTCCACATCCTGTGGAACAAGACTTACGTGCGCTATGTCATCCAAACAGCTGAAGATGTACTTCCTTGCTTCCTTTGATTTCATCCCCGTCTCGGTCTCATGCTCATCAGTCGACTGGAGAGAGACAAGGGGAGAGAGACAGGGGGAAAAAAGAGAGAGACGGGGGGTAAACGAGAGAGACGGGGGGAGAACGAGAGAGACGGGGGGAGAACGAGAGAGACGGGGGGAGAACGAGAGAGACGGGGGGAAAACGAGAGAGACGGGGGGAAAACGAGAGAGACGGGGGGAAAACGAGAGAGACGGGGGGAGAACGAGAGAGACGGGGGGAGAACGAGAGAGACGGGGCGGGGGAGAACGAGAGAGACGGGGGGAGAACGAGAGAGACGGGGGGAGAACGAGAGAGACGGGGGGAGAACGAGAGAGACGGGGGGAGAACGAGAGAGACGGGGGGAGAACGAGAGAGACGGGGGGAGAACGAGAGAGACGGGGGGAAAACGAGAGAGACGGGGGGAAAACGAGAGAGACGGGGGGAAAACGAGAGAGACGGGGGGAAAACGAGAGAGACGGGGGGAAAAACGAGAGAGACGGGGGGAGAACGAGAGAGACGGGGGGAGAACGAGAGAGACGGGGGGAGAACGAGAGAGACGGGGGGAAAACGAGAGAGACGGGGGGAAAACGAGAGAGACGGGGGGAGAACGAGAGAGACGGGGGGAAAACGAGAGAGACGGGGGGAGAACGAGAGAGACGGGGGGAAAACGAGAGAGACGGGGGGAAAACGAGAGAGACGGGGGGAAAACGAGAGAGACGGGGGGAAAACGAGAGAGACGGGGGGAGAACGAGAGAGACGGGGGGAGAACGAGAGAGACGGGGGGAGAACGAGAGAGACGGGGGGAAAACGAGAGAGACGGGGGGAGAACGAGAGAGACGGGGGGAAAACGAGAAAGACGGGGGTAAACGAGAGAGACGGGGGAAGAACGAGAGGAGACGGGGGGAAAACGAGAGAGACGGGGGGAAAACGAGAGAGACGGGGGGAAAAACGAGAGAGACGGGGGGAAAAACGAGAGAGACGGGGGGAAAAACGAGAGAGACGGGGGGAAAAACGAGAGAGACGGGGGGAAAAACGAGAGAGACGGGGGGAAAAACGAGAGAGACGGGGGGAAAAACGAGAGAGACGGGGGGAAAAACGAGAGAGACGGGGGGAAAAACGAGAGAGACGGGGGGAAAACGAGAGAGACGGGGGGGAAAACGAGAGAGACGGGGGGGTAAACGAGAGAGACGGGGGGAGAACGAGAGAGACGGGGGGGAGAACGAGAGAGACGGGGGGGAGAACGAGAGAGACGGGGGGAGAACGAGAGAGACGGGGGGAAAAACGAGAGAGACGGGGGGAAAACGAGAGAGACGGGGGGAAAAACGAGAGAGACGGGGGGAAGAACGAGAGAGACGGGGGGAAGAACGAGAGAGACGGGGGGAAGAACGAGAGAGACGGGGGGAAGAACGAGAGAGACGGGGGGAAAACGAGAGAGACGGGGGGAAAACGAGAGAGACGGGGGGAAAACGAGAGAGACGGGGGGAAAACGAGAGAGACGGGGGGAAAACGAGAGAGACGGGGGGAAAACGAGAGAGACGGGGGGAAAACGAGAGAGACGGGGGGAAAACGAGAGAGACGGGGGGAAAACGAGAGAGACGGGGGGAAAACGAGAGAGACGGGGGGAAAACGAGAGAGACGGGGGGAAAACGAGAGAGACGGGGGGAAAACGAGAGAGACGGGGGGAAAACGAGAGAGACGGGGGGAAAACGAGAGAGACGGGGGGAAAACGAGAGAGACGGGGGGAAAACGAGAGAGACGGGGGGAAAACGAGAGAGACGGGGGGAGAACGAGAGAGACGGGGGGAGAACGAGAGAGACAGGGGGAGAACGAGAGAGACGGGGGGAGAACGAGAGAGACGGGGGGAGAAACGAGAGAGACGGGGGGAAAAACGAGAGAGACGGGGGGAAAAACGAGAGAGACGGGGGGAAAAACGAGAGAGACGGGGGGAAAACGAGAGGGACGGGGGGAGAACGAGAGAGACGGGGGGAAAACGAGAGGGACGGGGGGAGAACGAGAGGGACGGGGGGAGAACGAGAGGGACGGGGGGAAAACGAGAGAGACGGGGGGAAAACGAGAGGGACGGGGGGAAAACGAGAGAGACGGGGGGAGAACGAGAGGGACAGGGGGAGAACGAGAGGGACGGGGGGAGAACGAGAGAGACAGGGGGAGAACGAGAGAGACGGGGGGGAGAACGAGAGAGACGGGGGGGTAAACGAGAGAGACGGGGGGAGAACGAGAGAGACAGGGGGAGAACGAGAGAGACAGGGGGAGAACGAGAGAGACAGGGGGAGAACGAGAGAGACAGGGGGAGAACGAGAGAGACGGGGGGAGACGGGGACACAAATAAGGATTTGGTTCATCCCTTCAGCCTTTATCTCCAGAGTTGGTTCAAACGGTGAAAAAGAGAGGATGCTTGTGTGGGGGTTTTCTTCTCTGGTGGGTGGTGGGAGTAATGACTGTTTGCTGAGAGGGAGAATGTTAGGTGATGGTGAGAGATAATATGTAGGTTTGTTTTCAGTGCTGGGCTAGGAGGAGTGTGTGTTTTGGTGGAGAGGAGCGAAAGAGGCGTCAGTGTATGGAATGGTTTATAGCGGGTGCTAGGGGGGGGTTCTGCTGGAGATGTATTTTGGGCTCAGGGGTCCTTCTTACCTTCAATCGCCATGCTGAGTAGGGGGAGTCAGACTCCCTGCAGAAGAACCGTGCCGTCTTCGTCCCCACATTCAACAGATGCTCCCCAGGCAAACCCTGCGTCTGAGAAATGTAGCGAATCTGTGAAAAGAGGAAGCGAGGGAAAAATAAAAAGATGTGGACAGACAGAGCAAGAGAGAGAGGGAGGGGAAAGAGAAAGGAAAAATGTTAGGAAAGAACATTCCCTGTATGCTATGACCGTAGCAGATGGAGAAAGAACAGTCCCTGTATGCTATGACTGTAGCAGATGGGGAAAGAACATTCCCTGTATGCTATGACTGTAGCAGATGGGGAAAGAACAGTCCCTGTATGCTATGACTGTAGCAGATGGGGAAAGAACAGTCCCTGTATGCTATGACCGTAGCAGATGGGGAAAGAACAGTCCCTGTATGCTATGACTGTAGCAGATGGGGAAAGAACAGTCCCTGTATGCTATGACTGTAGCAGATGGGGAAAGAACAGTCCCTGTATGCTATGACTGTAGCAGATGGGGAAAGAACAGTCCCTGTATGCTATGACTGTAGCAGATGGGGAAAGAACAGTCCCTGTATGCTATGACTGTAGCAGATGGGGAAAGAACAGTCCCTGTATGCTATGACTGTAGCAGATGGGGAAAGAACAGTCCCTGTATGCTATGACTGTAGCAGATGGGGAAAGAACAGTCCCTGTATGCTATGACTGTAGCAGATGGGGAAAGAACAGTCCCTGTATGCTATGACTGTAGCAGATGGGGAAAGAACAGTCCCTGTATGCTATGACTGTAGCAGATGGGGAAAGAACAGTCCCTGTATGCTATGACTGTAGCAGATGGGGAAAGAACAGTCCCTGTATGCTATGACTGTAGCAGATGGGGAAAGAACAGTCCCTGTATGCTATGACCGTAGCAGATGGGGAAAGAACAGTCCCTGTATGCTATGACCGTAGCAGATGGGGAAAGAACAGTCCCTGTATGCCATGACTGTAGCAGATGGGGAAAGAACAGTCCCTGTATGCTATGACTGTAGCAGATGGGGAAAGAACATTCCCTGTATGCTATGACTGTAGCAGATGGGGAAAGAACAGTCCCTGTATGCTATGACTGTAGCAGATGGAGAAAGAACAGTCCCCTGTATGCTATGACTGTAGCAGATGGAGAAAGAACAGTCCCTGTATGCTATGACTGTAGCAGATGGGGAAAGAACAGTCCCTGTATGCTATGACTGTAGCAGATGGGGAAAGAACAGTCCCTGTATGCTATGACTGTAGCAGATGGAGAAAGAACAGTCCCTGTATGCTATGACTGTAGCAGATGGGGAAAGAACAGTCCCTGTATGCTATGACTGTAGCAGATGGGGAAAGAACAGTCCCTGTATGCTATGACTGTAGCAGATGGGGAAAGAACAGTCCCTGTATGCTATGACTGTAGCAGATGGGGAAAGAACAGTCCCTGTATGCTATGACTGTAGCAGATGGGGAAAGAACAGTCCCTGTATGCTATGACTGTAGCAGATGGGGAAAGAACAGTCCCTGTATGCTATGACTGTAGCAGATGGGGAAAGAACAGTCCCTGTATGCTATGACTGTAGCAGATGGGGAAAGAACAGTCCCTGTATGCTATGACTGTAGCAGATGGGGAAAGAACAGTCCCTGTATGCCATGACTGTAGCAGATGGGGAAAGAACAGTCCCTGTATGCTATGACTGTAGCAGATGGGGAAAGAACATTCCCTGTATGCTATGACTGTAGCAGATGGGGAAAGAACAGTCCCTGTATGCTATGACTGTAGCAGATGGAGAAAGAACAGTCCCCTGTATGCTATGACTGTAGCAGATGGAGAAAGAACAGTCCCTGTATGCCATGACCGTAGCAGATGGGGAAGAACATTCCCTGTATGCTATGACTGTAGCAGATGGGGAAAGAACAGTCCCTGTATGCTATGACTGTAGCAGATGGAGAAAGAACAGTCCCCTGTATGCTATGACTGTAGCAGATGGAGAAAGAACAGTCCCTGTATGCCATGACCGTAGCAGATGGGGAAAGAACATTCCCTGTATGCTATGACTGTAGCAGATGGAGAAAGAACAGTCCCCTGTATGCCATGACTGTAGCAGATGGGGAAAGAACAGTCCCTGTATGCCATGACTGTAGCAGATGGGGAAAGAACAGTCCCTGTATGCTATGACTGTAGCAGATGGGGAAAGAACAGTCCCTGTATGCTATGACCGTAGCAGATGGGGAAAGAACAGTCCCTGTATGCTATGACTGTAGCAGATGGGGAAAGAACAGTCCCTGTATGCTATGACCGTAGCAGATGGGGAAAGAACAGTCCCTGTATGCTATGACTGTAGCAGATGGGGAAAGAACAGTCCCTGTATGCCATGACCGTAGCAGATGGAGAAAGAACAGTCCCTGTATGCTATGACCGTAGCAGATGGGGAAAGAACAGTCCCTGTATGCTATGACCGTAGCAGATGGGGAAAGAACAGTCCCTGTATGCTATGACTGTAGCAGATGGGGAAAGAACAGTCCCTGTATGCTATGACCGTAGCAGATGGGGAGAAGAACAGTCCCTGTATGCTATGACCGTAGCAGATGGGGAAAGAACAGTTCAATATTGCCATTTCTCCCCCATAATATTACCATAACATCATAGAGAGTCTAAACATCCCAGCACAGTTCTCTTCTCCATTCCTGCGGTGCCTTGTTCCACTGTAAACTGCCCAGTACCGCCCCTCTTCCCATACCCACAGACCCCCACCTTCAAGCCCAGGTGCTGATCCCTTCTCCAGCCTCACACATCCTGAGGACATAGTCATTACCTAGTAGTAATACATGACGTTGACGTGTGCGGGGTAGGGCCCTGGGAATGAGTGACGTGTGCGGGGTAGGGCCCTGGGAATGAGTGACGTGTGCGGGGTAGGGCCCTGGGAATGAGTGACGTGTGCGGGGTAGGGCCCTGGGAATGAGTGACGTGTGCGGGGTAGGGCCCTGGGAATGAGTGACGTGTGCGGGGTAGGGCCCTGGGAATGAGTGACGTGTGCGGGGTAGGGCCCTGGGAATGAGTGACGTGTGCGGGGTAGGGCCCTGGGAATGAGTGACGTGTGCGGGGTAGGGCCCTGGGAATGAGTGACGTGTGCGGGGTAGGCCCCTGGGAATGAGTGACGTGTGTTGGGTAGGCCCCTGGGAATGATTGAAGTGTGCATGGGAGGACCCTGGGAATGATTGACGTGTGTGTGTAACAGTGTAGCTTCTGTCCATCTCCTCGCCCCTACCTGGGCTCGTACCAGGGATTCTCTGCACTCATCGACAAGTCACCCTTGAAGCATCGTTGCTCCACAAAAGCCGCGGCCCTTGCAGAGCAAAGGAAACAACTACTTCAAGGACTCAGAGCGAGTGACGTCATCGATTGAAACGCTACTAGCGTGCACCACCGCTAACTAGCTAGCCATTTCACACCGGTTACATGTGGGTATGTCCGTGATCAGGGCCCTAGCAGGAGAGAGAGAGTATGACTGTATGCCGCTGCCTGCATGGGGTTGTGTTGACTCAGGATTCTGCGTTTTTCACACAGAAAGGGAAAGATGAGACGCAGAAAAGATATCTTAAAATGCTTCTTATTGTAAATTCTGCTCAGCTTCAGTCAGGATTCGCTCCAAATCATGAATGTAAAAGGAGTCATTTCGTGCTTCAGTTGCACTTCTCCACTCAGATGGAGTGTTTTTGCTCGTCATTGGATCACCAGCAGGTCATTTCCTCCCATGTAGTCTTTCTCCGGTATAAAGCTCAATTTCAAGAAAAATATTTGGAAATGTAGCTGGCTACATTCTTCTATAATATACGTTAGAAATATGATGTGCAATCATCGTTTTCGCAACACTGACTACCTACTGGGTGGCGGGACCATTCTGCCTACCTACTGGGTGGCAGGACCATTCTGCCTACCTACTGGGTGGCGGGACGATTCTGCCCGTGCCTACCTACTGGGTGGCGGGATCATTCTGCCTACCTACTGAGTGGCGGGACGATTCTGTCTGTCTACCTACTGGGTGGCGGGACGATTCTGTCTGTCTACCTACTGGGTGGCGGGACGATTCTGTCTGTCTACCTACTGGGTGGCGGGACGATTCTACCCGTGCCTACCTACTGGGTGGCGGGATCATTCTGTCTACCTACTGGGTGGCGGGACGATTCTGTCTGTCTACCTACTGGGTGGCGGGACGATTCTGTCTGTCTACCTACTGGGTGGCGGGACGATTCTGTCTGTCTACCTACTGGGTGGCGGGACGATTCTGTCTGTCTACCTACTGGGTGGCGGGACGATTCTGTCTGTCTACCTACTGGGTGGCGGGACGATTCTGTCTGTCTACCTACTGGGTGGCGGGACGATTCTGTCTGTCTACCTACTGGGTGGCGGGATAAAGAACAGGGAGGTTTATGAGAGCAGTTGTAGAGAGAGGCCTGTCTGACGTCAGTCACACCAAGGTGTCAGGGAAAACATCCATTAGAGGCTTAGTGCTGCCTTGGAGGCGAGAGGAGGGCAAGAGGGGCAAGGGGCGCGTCGGCATTCCACTGGGGTGGAGGAGTTGTGTTTGAGAAGGGCTAGGGGAGAGGAACGAGGGCTGTGTTCGCATTCTTGAGACAGCAGGGCACTAGCCCCAAAAGTATCCTCTCGGGGACCCTGGGTCTTGGACAGGCTTAACCCTGCCTGTTTGGGCTCAAATTCAATGACTTCCAGCTTTCAAGGTTTCATCTACGATGTCTGTTAAATAAGAAAATGTAATCTAACCTCATATGGATCTAAATGCCAAAGCAGACGCACAGACAGAAAATCTATTATAGAGACGAGATGATAAACATAAAGAGGTGTGTGTGTAGCTCCACTTAGTCACGTCAATACATCTAGGATTAACAGCTTACCAATTCAAAAAAACTCTGAAGTTGGATCCCTCAAGTGTCCTGTACACAGAGACAAGTCTTGACCTCTCCCTCTGAACCCACAACCAGCAGGCTACAACAATCACTAGTTCATAAAACACACTGTTCTTATCAGATGGCCTTCTCTGGTGAACACTGCCAGCATGAGCACCCAAGGTCTGTATGTGTTAAAGTTATTCCCTTTCTGTCTGCAAACCAGATAGAAATATGTCAAGTCTGACTTGGTAAATGGGGAAGGGAGGAAATATGTCAAGTCTGACTTGGTAAATGGGGAAGGGAGGAAATATGTCAAGTCTGACTTGGTAAATGGGGAAGGGAGGAAATATGTCAAGTCTGACTTGGTAAATGGGGAAGGGAGGAAATATGTCAAGTCTGACTTGGTAATAGGGAAGGAGGACATGCAGTGCATTCGGAAAGCACTCTGTTCTTATTTTTTTCCCAAAGGAAAAACTAAATAAGGGAATGTTTTTGCGAGTGTAATTACAGGCCTTGTCCTGTTTTCTCTGTTCGTTTGTTTACTGCTGAGGAGTTTGGGATTTGTGGTATCCTCCACTGCACTTACAATGCTTTCAGAAAGTATTCACAATGCTCCACAATGACAATGCAAACAGGATTTAAAATGTATTTAAAAAAATAATAAACAGAAATACCTTATTTACATAAGTATTCAGACCCTTTGCTATGAGACTCGAAAATGAGCTCAGGTGCATCCTGTTTCCATTGATCATCCTTGAGATGTTTCTACAACTTGGAGTCCACCTGTAGTAAATTCAATTGATTGGACATGATTTGGAAAGACACACACGTCCATATGAGTACCCCTCATCATCTCTCTACTGCACGCCCTCATCATCCCTCTACTGCACGCCCTCATCATCCCTCTACTGCACGCCCTCATCATCCCTCTACTGCACGCCCTCATCATCCCTCTACTGCACGCCCTCATCATCCCTCTACTGCACGCCCTCATCATCCCTCTACTGCACGCCCTCATCATCCCTCTACTGCACGCCCTCATCATCCCTCTACTGCACGCCCTCATCATCTCTCTACTGCACGCCCTCATCATCCCTCTACTGCACGCCCTCATCATCCCTCTACTGCACGCCCTCATCATCTCTCTACTGCACGCCCTCATCATCCCTCTACTGCACGCCCTCATCATCCCTCTACTGCACGCCCTCATCATCCCTCTACTGCACGCCCTCATCATCCCTCTACTGCACGCCCTCATCATCCCTCTACTGCACGCCCTCATCATCCCTCTACTGCACGCCCTCATCATCCCTCTACTGCACGCCCTCATCATCCCTCTACTGCACGCCCTCATCATCCCTCTACTGCACGCCCTCATCATCCCTCTACTGCACGCCCTCATCATCCCTCTACTGCACGCCCTCATCATCCCTCTACTGCACGCCCTCATCATCCCTCTACTGCACGCCCTCATCATCCCTCTACTGCACGCCCTCATCATCCCTCTACTGCACGCCCTCATCATCCCTCTACTGCACGCCCTCATCATCCCTCTACTGCACGCCCTCATCATCCCTCTACTGCACGCCCTCATCATCCCTCTACTGCACGCCCTCATCATCCCTCTACTGCACGCCCTCATCATCCCTCTACTGCACGCCCTCATCATCCCTCTACTGCACGCCCTCATCATCCCTCTACTGCACGCCCTCATCATCCCTCTACTGCACGCCCTCATCATCCCTCTACTGCACGCCCTCATCATCCCTCTACTGCACGCCCTCATCATCCCTCTACTGCACGCCCTCATCATCCCTCTACTGCACGCCCTCATCATCTCTCTACTGCACGCCCTCATCATCTCTCTACTGCACGCCCTCATCATCCCTCTACTGCACGCCCTCATCATCTCTCTACTGCACGCCCTCATCATCTCTCTACTGCACGCCCTCATCATCTCTCTACTGCACGCCCTCATCATCTCTCTACTGCACGCCCTCATCATCTCTCTACTGCACGCCCTCATCATCTCTCTATTGCACTCTCTCTGCCCTCCTCTACCACATTGGCCTGAAGACTGTGTGTGTTTACGTGAGTGTGTGGGTATACCTACTTGCGTGCCGACGTTTGTGTGTGCATGCGAGTGCATCTGTATGCGAGTGCATGTGTATGCATGTAAGTGCATGTGTATGTGAGTGCATGTGTACAGTCATGGCCAAAAGTTTTGAGAATGACACAAATATTAATTTTCACAAAGTCTGCTGTCTCAGTGTCTTTAGATATTTTTGTCAGATGTTACTATGGAATACTGGAGTATAATTATAAGCATTTCATAAGTGTCAAAGGCTTTTATTGACAATTACATGAAGTTGATGCAAAGAGTCAATATTTGCAGTGTTGACCCTTCTTTTTCAAGACCTCTGCAATCAGCCCTGGCATGCTGTCAATTAACTTCTGGGCCACATCCTGACTGATGGCAGCCCATTCTTGCATAATCAATGCTTGGAGTTTGTCCACCCGCCTCCTGAAGATTGTTTACAAGTTCTCAATGGGATTAAGGTCTGGGGAGTTTCCTGGCCATGGACCCAAAATATCGATGTTCTGTTCCCCGAGCCACTTAGTTATCACTTTTGCCTTATGGCAAGGTGCTCCATCATGCTGGAAAAGACATTGTTCATCACCAAACTGTTACTGGATGGTTGGGAGAAGTTGCTCTCGGAGGATGTGTTGGTACCATTCTTTATTCATGGCTGTGTTCTTAGGCAAAATTGTGAGTGAGCCCACTCCCTTGGCTGAGAAGCAACCCCACACATGAATGGTCTCAGGATGCTTTACTGTTGGCATGACACAGGACTGATGGTAGTGTTGACCTTGTCTTCTCCGGAGAAGCTTTTTTTCCGGATGCCCCAAACAATCGAAAAGGGGATTCATCAGAGAAAATGACTTTACCACAGTCCTCAGCAGTCCAATCCCTGTACCTTTTGCAGAATATCAGTCTGTCCCTGATGTTTTTCCTGGAGAGAAGTGGCTTCTTTGCTGTCCTTCTTGACAACAGGCCATCCTCCAAAAGTCTTCGCCTCACTGTGCGTGCAGATGCACTCACACCTGCATGCTGCCATTCCTGAGCAAGCTCTGTACTGGTGGTGCCCCGATCCCGCAGCTGAATCAACTTTAGGAGACGGTCCTGGCGCTTGCTGGACTTCCTTGGGCACCCAGAAGCCTCCTTCACAACAACTAAACTGCTCACCTTGAAGTTCTTGATGATCCGATAAATGGTTGATTTAGGTGCAATCTTACTGGCAGCAATATCCTTGCCTGTGAAGTCCTTTTTGTGCAAAGCAATGATGACGGCACGTGTTTCCTTGCAGGTAACCATGGTTGACAGAGGAAGAACAATGATTCCAAGCACCACCACCCTCCTTTTGAAGCTTCCAGTCTGTTATTTGAACTCAATCAGCATGACAGAGTGATCTCCAGCCTTGTCCTCATCAACACTCACACCTGTGTTAACAAGAGAATCACTGACATGATGTCAGCTGTTCCTTTTGTGGCAGGGCTGAAATGCAGTGGAAATGGTTTTGGGGATTCAATTCATTTGCATGGCAAAGAGGGACTTTGTAATTAATTGCAATTCATCTGATCCCTCTTCATAACATTCTGGAGTATATGCAAATTGCCATCATACAAACTGAGGCAGCAGACTTTGTGAAAATGAATATTTGTGTCATTCTCAAAACTTTTGGCCATGACTGCATGCGAGTGCATGCGTGTGCGAGTGTGCGAGCGTACGTGAGTGCATGTGCGTGCGTGAGCGCATGTACGCGCGTGAGCGTACGTGAGCGCAGGTGCGCGCGCGAGCGTACGCCAGTGAACGTGAGCGCATGTGTGCGCGCGAGTGTACGTGTAGAAGAGTGCGTGAGTGTACGTGAGTGCACGTGAGTGCATGTGTACGTGAGCGCGAGTGTACGTGAGCGCACGTGTGCGCGAGTGTACGTGAGCGCGAGTGTACGTGAGCGCATGTGTACGTGAGCGCATGTGTGTGCGAGTGTACGTGAGCGCATGTGTGTGCATGTGTGTGCGAGTGAGAAGAATTCATCTCCGAAGGGAAAAAACATTTTCCTGGAAGATGTTTCACTGCAGCCTTCCTAGGACAAAAATATCCCTGCAGTACAACAGAAAGAGAGAGAGAGAAAGAGAGAAAGAGGGAGCTGATTGGGGACACTACCAGGGCCCTATCCTATAGCGCCATATCACAGTTTTTGAAACATTGCCCAAATATTGAAAGAAGGTTAGACGTGGCTGAGAGACGGAGGAAGAGGAGGAGAGTTATAAATACATTCTGCTGTGTGGGATGGAACTAGACCCCACGCTGGGAGTGAGGGGTGACGGCAGCCCCTTTGGCTCCAGTCATCTTGCCCCCGGGGCCCAGGGTGACACCCCACACCCTGGGAGGGGAGGGGGAGTTAGTGTCGAAGGGCATGGATTAAAGTACACCTGTTAATGTCCATGTGAATACCCACAGGGCATGGATTACGTACACCTGTTAATGTCCATGTGAATACCCACAGGGCATGGATTAAAGTACACGTGACTACCCACAGGGCATGGATTAAAGTACACCTGTTAATGTCCATGTGAATACCCACAGGGCATGGATTAAAGTACACCTGTTAATGTCCATGTGAATACCCACAGGGCATGGATTAAAGTACACCTGTTAATGTCCATGTGAATACCCACAGGGCATGGATTAAAGCACACCTGTTAATGTCCATGTGAATACCCACAGGGCATGGATTAAAGCACACCTGTTAATGTCCATGTGAATACCCACAGGGCATGGATTAAGTACACCTGTTAATGTCCATGTGAATACCCACAGGGCATGGATTAAAGTACACCTGTTAATGTCCATGTGAATACCCACAGGGCATGGATTAAGTACACCTGTTAATGTCCATGTGAATACCCACAGGGCATGGATTACGTACACCTGTTAATGTCCATGTGAATACCCACAGGGCATGGATTAAAGTACACCTGTTAATGTACATGTGACTACCCACAGGGCATGGATTAAAGTACACCTGTTAATGTCCATGTGAATACCCACAGGGCATGGATTAAAGTACACCTGTTAATGTCCATGTGAATACCCACAGGGCATGGATTAAAGTACACCTGTTAATGTCCATGTGAATACCCACAGGGCATGGATTAAAGTACACCTGTTAATGTCCATGTGAATACCCACAGGGCATGGATTAAAGTACACCTGTTAATGTACATGTGACTACCCACAGGGCATGGATTAAAGTACACCTGTTAATGTACATGTGAATACCCACAGGGCATGGGCATGATAACTGACTGAGGGGCGTACACTAGATGATAGCTGGCCAGAGAGAGAGACTGTAGGTCAGTGGCGTTGGTACCGTAGCGGTAGGTCAGTGGCGTTGGTACCGTAGCGGTAGGTCAGTGGCGGTAGTAACAGCGGTAGGTCAGTGGCGGTAGTACCGTAGCGGTAGGTCAGTGGCGGTAGTACCGTAGCGGTAGGTCAGTGGCGGTAGGTCAGTGGCGGTAGGTCAGTGGCGGTAGGTCAGTGGCGGTAGTACCGTAGCGGTAGGTCAGTGGCGGTAGTAACAGCGGTAGGTCAGTGGCGGTAGTAACAGCGGTAGGTCAGTGGCGGTAGTAACAGCGGTAGGTCAGTGGCGGTAGTACCGTAGTGGTATTGGTGCTGCGACGATGAAGAAATCTAATAAGAACTCTTTATAAATCAAACCCAACTACTCCCACCATGAATCCCCATTTTTCAATCCTCTCTTTTTCCCTCAATATTCTTGGCGGCGCCGGCGGCCGGGCCTCTTGGCGGCGCCGGCGGCCGGGCCACTTGGCGGCGCCGGCGGCCGGGCCACTTGGCGGCGCCGGCGGCCGGGGCCTCTTGGCGGCGCCGGCGGCCGGGCCACTTGGCGGCGCCGGCGGCCTGGCCTCTTGGCGGCGCCGGCGGCCTGGCCTCTTGGCGCCGGCGGCCTGGCGTTGGTTCACTCCCTCAGAGGAGGCTCCACCGAGGTTCTGTCTGGGTAATGCGGCTTTGGGACATTGTGATCTGCCCCTATAAAAACAGATTAATTACATTTAGTGCTGCCGTGCTCAAGTCAAATCTCTTCGGGAGGTGTTGAGTTATCCCTCCTGCCTCTGGGCCCGAAGCGGAAAGCGTGAAAAACGATGCTGGGAAGTAAAAATACTTTGGCGAGGACACAGTCCGTCTGCAGAGGGGGCTTAGGGGGTGTACTGCAGGGTAATGTATAGGAAAGGTTGGGGCTGGACTGAAAGGCTTACTGTGGATGGGTCTCCAGGGCGGGGGGAAAGCCATTCAACATAAGCCCCAGATTCATTTAAACTCTGGGCAGCTGCTGTTCAGGGCTCCGCTGGGGGGGGATCCATCACCTCCAGCCTGCTATGCCATCAGTCATGAGGAGAGACCATCCACACCTCCACCCTGCCTGCCGCCACTGGCACATCCACAGGGGAGCCCTCCCCCGCCGGCGGCGGCCAGGAAATACGGCACTAATCTGGGCCTGTCGCTGCCTGTCACTCCCTTCCTCCGTCTCACACTCCTCTCTACCCTCTCAATTCATTCCCACACACTATGTTCATTTATTTATTCATCAATATTTCCCCTTCCAAACTCGCTCTCCCTTTATCAATCTCTCCCTCCTTTCCACCCCTGCTGCCTCAAGCAGTCCCAGTACATCATCCTTTATCTCCTTCTCCTCCCCTCTCCCTTCCATCCCTCGTTTCCAGTGCCTCCCCCTCCCTTCTCCACAGGTCACTGCAGGATTCAGGCCGATCATCCTGAGAACCCAGCAGGAGTAAAACATTAATAACAGGGCTATGGAGGAGTGGGAGGTCTGAGTCAATGTCCTAACACAAGCAATCACCTCATAGCATGAACGCACACTGTTAGAGTACAGTAGGAGGCGCTAGACAGACTTCACTCAGCTAGAGAGGAGAACAGATGCCAGAGGAAAGTGGAGGGGAGGAGATGAGGACAGTAGACTAAAGAGAGCGCGCGAGCGGGGAAAAAAGGATGGAGGAGATAAAGGAACTTCAAGGAGGAGGGAGGACTCAGGAGGAGGGAGGAGCTTCAAGGAGGAGGAGATAAAGGAACTTCAAGGAGGAGGAGATAAAGGAACTTCAAGGAGGAGGAGATAAAGGAACTTCAAGGAGGAGGAGATAAAGGAGCTTCAAGGAGGAGGAGATATAAAGGAGCTTCAAGGAGGAGGAGATAAAGGAACTTCAAGGAGGAGGAGATAAAGGAGCTTCAAGGAGGAGGAGATAAAGGAACTTCAAGGAGGAGGAGATAAAGGAGCTTCGGGGGAGGAGCCGAGGAGGAGATATAAAGGAGCTTCAAGAAGGGGCGAATGAGAAGATGTGGAGGGAATAGGAGGAGGAAATGGAAGACAAGGGAGGAGGTCTACAGTTCTTATGATCTGGACCAGTGAGCCTCAGAGGAGGGTGTACAGTAATGTAACAATACACTACAGTTCATTATAACAGGCTTATTTACCTGGTCGTACTCCTGGGCTCCTGGGTAGAGGGGCCAGCCCAGGAAGAGCTCAGCGATCACACAGCCCAGGGACCACATGTCGATGGCTTCACAGAAGGGCAGGCCCAGGATGATCTCTGGAGCCCTGGAAGGAGAGAAACACAAAGCGGTTAGCTACACTCATACACTGACTTAGCATAACCCAGTTAGAACTGACTATTTGAGAAAGGGATCGAGTCCAAACATGCCTTCTAGCACAATTACATTTCTAGTCAGTCGTATCATGATAAAGCTGAGACGGCAGAAACACAAGAGGTCAAAGCTAAAGTACAGCAGTCTCATGTGTGTCACCTTGCCAAGTGACCCATGTACCAATACTGATCAAATCAAATTTTATTGGTCACATACACATGGTTAGCAGATGTTAACGCGAGTGTAGCGAAATGCTGGTGCTTCTAGTTCCGACAGTGCAGCAATATCTAACATGTGATCTAACAAATTCACAACAACTACCTTATACACACAATTAGACACAAATGTAAAGGGATGAATAGAATATGTACATATAAATAAATGGATGAGCGATGGTGTCCGGCATAGGCAAGATGCAGTAGGTGGTATAGAATATAGTATATACAGTGCCTTGCGAAAGTATTCGGCCCCCTTAAGTTAATACTTTGTAGCGCCACCTTTTGCTGCGATTACAGCTGTAAGTCGCTTGGGGTATGTCTCTATCAGTTTTGCACATCGAGAGACTGAAATTTTTGCCCACTCCTCCTTGCAAAACAGCTCGAGCTCAGTGAGGTTGGATGGAGAGCGTTTGTGAACAGCAGTTTTCAGTTCTTTCCACAGATTCTCGATTGGATTCAGGTCTGGACTTTGACTTGGCCATTCTAACGCCTGAATATGTTTATTTGTGAACCATTCCATTGTAGATTTTGCTTTATGTTTTGGATCATTGTCTTGTTGGAAGACAAATCTCCGTCCCAGTCTCAGGTCTTTTGCAGACTCCATCAGGTTTTCTTCCAGAATGGTCCTGTATTTGGCTCCATCCATCTTCCCATCCATTTTAACCATCTTTCCTGCCCCTGCTGAAGAAAAGCAGGCCCAAACCATGATGCTGCCACCACCATGTTTGACAGTGGGGATGGTGTGCTCAGGGTGAGGCGCTGTGTTGCTTTTACGCCAAACATAACGTTTTGCATTGTTGCCAATAAGTTCGATTTTGGTTTCATCTGACCAGAGCACCTTCTTCCACATGTTTGGTGTGTCTCCCAGGTGGCTAGTGGCAAACTTTAAACGACACTTTTTATGGATATCTTTAAGAAATGGCTTTCTTCTTGCCACTCTTCCATAAAGGCCAGATTTGTGCAGTATACGACTGATTGTTGTCCTATGGACAGAGTCTCCCACCTCAGCTGTAGATCTCTGCAGTTCATCCAGAGTGATCATGGGCCTCTTGGCTGCATCTCTGATCAGTCTTTTCCTTGTATGAGCTGAAAGTTTAGAGGGACGGCCGGGTCTTCGTAGATTTGCAGTGGTCTGATACTCCTTCCATTTCAATATTATCGCTTGCACAGTGCTCCTTGGGATGTTTAAAGCTTGGGAAATCTTTTTGTATCCAAATCCGGCTTTAAACTTCTCCACAACAGTATCTCGGACCTGCCTGGTGTGTTCCTTGTTCTTCATGATGCTCTCTGCACTTTAAACGGACCTCTGAGACTATCACAGAGCCGGTGCATTTATACGGAGACTTGATTACACACAGGTGGATTCTATTTATCGTCATTTAGGTCAACATTGGATCATTCAGAGATCCTCACTGAACTTCTGGAGAGAGTTTGCTGCACTGAAAGTAAAGGGGCTGAATAATTTTGCACGGCCAATTTTGCAGTTTTTTATTTGTTAAAAAAGTTTTAAATATCCAATACATTTCGTTCCACTTCATAATTGTGTCCCACTTGTTGTTGATTCTTCACAAAAAATTACAGTTTTATATCTTTATGTTTGAAGCCTGAAATGTGGCAAAAGGTCGAAAAGTTCAAGGGGGCCGAATACTTTCGCAAGGCACTGTACATATGAGATGAGTAATGTAGGATATGTAAATATTATTAAAGTGCCGTTATTTAAAGTGACTAGTGATACCTTAAATAAATTGACTTAATTAAATGGCCAGAGATTTGAGTCTGTATGTTGGAAGCAGCCTCTCTATGTTAGTGATGGCTGTTAGACTGATGTCCTTGAGATAGAAGCTGTTTTTCAGTCTCTCGGTCCCAGCTTTGATGCACCTGTACAGACCTCGCTTTCTGGATGATAGCGGGGTGAACAGGCAGTGGCTCGGGTGGTTTGTCTAGGAGCAAGACGTCGATGTCCACGACGAGGCTGGTTTTCTTTTTGTAACCTGTGATTGGCTGTGGACCCTGCCACATACGTCTCGTGTTTGAGCCGTTGAATTGCGACTCTACTTTGTCTCTATACTGACGCTTTGCTTGTTTGATTGCCTTGCTGAGGGAATAGCTACACTGTTTGTATTCGGTCATGTTTCCGGTCGCCTTGCCATAATTAAAAGCAGTGGTTCACGCTTTCAGTTTTGCGCGAATGCTGCCATCAATCCACGGTTTTTGGTTAGGGAAGATTTTAATAGTCACAGCTCTGATGCAGTTGCTAATAAATCCGGTCACCGAGTTAGCGTATACATCAATGTTGTTGTCTGAGGCTATCCGGAACATATCCCAGTCCACGTGATGGAAAGCAATCTTGAAGCGTGGAATCCGATTGGTCAGACCAGCGTTGTATTGACCTGAGCAGGGGCGTTTCCTCGTTTAGTTTCTGTCTATAGGCTGGGAGCAACAAAATGGATTCATGGTCAGATTTGCCGAAGGAAGGGCGCAGGAGGGCTTTGTATGCATCGCGGAAGTTCAAGTAGCAATGATCCAGAATTCTGCCAGCTCTTGTCACGCATTCGATATGCTGATAGAATTTAGAGAGTATTGATCTTAGGGTAACTTTGTTAAAATCCCCAGCTACAATAAATGCAGCCTCAGGATGTATGGTTTCCAGTTTACATAGAGTCCAGTGAAGTTCTTTTAGGGCTGACGAGGTATCTGCTTGGGGGGGGTATACACGCCTGTGACTATAATCAAAGAGAATTCTCTTGTAAGATAATGCGGTCGGCATTAGATTGTAAGGAATTCTAGGTCAGGTGAACAAAAGGACTTGAGTTCCTGTATGTTGTTGTGATTACACCATGAGTCGTTAATCATAAGGCATACACCTCCGCCCTTCTTCTTACCAGAGAGTTGTTTGTTTGTCGGCACGACGCGTGAAGAAACCGGGTGGCTGTGACAACATATCCCGAGTGAGCCATGTTTCTGTGAAACAGAGAATGTAACAATCTCTGACGTCTCTTTGGAAGGCAACTCATGCCCTAATTTCATCCAACTTGTTGTCTAGAGATTGGACATTGGCGAGTAATATGCTAGGAAGCGGTGGATGGTGTGCTCGCCTTCTGAGTCTGACCAGTAGGCCGCTCCGTCTGACTCTCCTGCAGCGACCGCGTTGTTTTGGAATGGCCTCTGGGATAAGATCGCATGTCCAGGGTGGAGTTCCGAACAAGGGAACCACTTCGGGAAAGACGTATTCCTGGTCGTAATGATGGTAAGTTTACATCGCTTTTATATAATAGTTCTTCCCGGCTGTATGTAATAACACTTGAGATTTTCTGGGCTAACAATGTAAGAAATAATACATTAAAAAAACAAATAACTGCATAGTTTTCTAAGGACCTGAAGCGAGGCGACCATCTGTCGGTGCCATTATCATCATATCAGGAGCCAGCTTGGTGCCACCAGCACCAGCCAGAGTAGGAGGAAGTTTCCCACTAGACACTGAGCTTTAGCCAGTTTTGCCTTTTCCCTGCTTCTAGTCAAAGTAGCTAGGATTGTGAGGCTAAGCTATGGTTGATATCTCACAGGGGAACCTTCTTCGAGAACCACCAGCCTCTGCCAGTAGTTTATCAGGTCAGGGGTCAGGGTGTGAGCTGGATAAGAACAACCAGGAATGTACTGTACATCTACAGCGTCACTAAGTGCTGGCTCACGGTAACCCTGGGTAACTCCATGGTGATGATCCCGTTAAACAGTAGGCCTAATGCACTGTCACACATCGTCAGGCTAGCAATGACGCAGCCACGTCAGAGCTGATCTGGGTAAAACAGACTGACAGCTCCTTAGAACATACTAGGACATGACCACACTGCTAGGACCAGCTACCTCATAGCCTGGGCTGAGGCTGTTTACACAGGCAGCCCAATTCTTAGATTTTTACACTAATTGGTTTCTTGACCAATCAGATCTTTTGTAAATAAACGTACAAAATATTAGAATTGGGCTGCCTGTGTAAACGCAGCCTAATTGCTCCAAAACAAGATACAACCCCAGTGGGGAAAACCAGTTCAAATGACATTGTTGCAACCATTTCTGGTTGTAAACAGATTCTAATGACATTTTAAATCAACTGGGATGCCATGTGTAACAAAACAACAATATAAATCTTCCCAAGTTTACAGTAATTTAGCAATAGCCTACATACCACTGCAGGAACCAAACAGCCAAACCCAACTCAAGAAACGAGGCACCATAACATGATGTTTTCATTTCATTTTGTTGAGTTATAACTGTAAGATAATAACTAGTATTAGTTACAGATAAATACACATGTTCCTCCTTTAGGATTCCTGTGATTGTGATAGGGGCATTCTCTGGCCACTTGAGCAGACCCTATACGAATGCCTGACACAACTTGTGCTCTGTTGACAATGTCAGATGCCACCAGTGTCTATACACAGGCCCATAGAAAATGGCAGCTTGATAAACCCAAGGCCAATGTTTTAACAAGTATATATTTGGCAATTTTTCACCAAGCATGAATATCTACGGGTAACAAATGGTGCTCCATATGTTTAAAAACACCCTATGCTGTCAGGAGTATGTTGGTAAGGGAGAACTAAACAAACCTTAGCTCAAAACACGGGATTGGGTGCTTGTGGTGTTCTGGGAACAAGTATTTTTTATGTCAGGTAGCATATTCAGAAATACAGTACCAGTCAAAAGTTTGGACACCTATTTATTCCAGGGTTTTTATTTTATATTTTATACATTGTAGAATAATAGTGAAGACATCAAACTATGAAATAACACATATAGAATCATGTACTGTAGTAACCAAAAAGTGTTAAACAAATCAAAATATATTTTATATTTCAGATTCTTCAAAGTAGCCACCCTTTGCCTTGATGACAGCTTTGCACATAGTTTTGAGGTCTTCACTATTATTTACAAGGTAGAAAATAGTACAAATAAAGAAAACCCCTGGAATGAGTAGCTGTGTCCAAACTTTTGACTGGTACTGAATGTGTATGTGTTTCAGTGTAGTACGTGTGAGTCCAGTGAGCGTACATAGAGCCAGTGCAGGAATGTATGTGCAACAAAACAAAAAAAGGGGTCAATGTAAATAGTCCGGGCAGCCATTTGATTAACTGTTCAGCGGTTTTATGGCTTTGGTGTAGAAGCTGTTCAGGAGCCTTTTGGTCCCAGACTTGGTGCTCCAGTAGAAGAGAGAACAGTCTATGACTTGGGTGGCTGAACTCTTCGACAATTCTTTACTGTTACAGTACCGCTATCACAAACATTACTGTTACAGTTCCATGATAGGATTAAGATAATCGATATAATTGATGAGTGAGGGATTGAAGGGCCAGCCTGGCATCGCTCCCCTGGTTTACAGTTCTCCACAGCTGGCCAAACAGACTAGGGCCATCCAGAGCTTTTTCTATTGGGCTAATCTAACCGGATCTAGCAGAAAAGGTAGCATGGCTAGTCTGTAAAATCTTTAAAGCTGTATGTCATCGAGCTGTAAGTGACAGTGGCCGAACTATGACCTGCTAACAGTTTTAGTCTGTTTTAACCACATTGTCATAACGACTGCAGGTGACAGCAGGGCAACGGCCACAGAGACACAAAAAAAGGACCAAGCATCTCAGGCCCACTGCCTTTTAATACGACCCAGCGTTTCCCTAGGAGGCTGAGAGACTCAACAGAAAGACAAATACAGACAGAGGCCAGTGGAAGACTGAATACAGACAGTACAGTTCAATTGGCTTTGTTTGCCTTCCAGCTGTCCTGCCTGCCACTCCTTTGGCCTCCACCTTAGATATCTGTGATTGATTCATACTGTCTGTCAGTAGTAGCGACAGTGCAACACAGGCTACATGTCCAGAAATGGGACAAATCAGCAGGCTTCTCAGCAGCACTTCTCCTTCAATTACATAGGTGCCTCCCCTCTCACTTTCCCAAACATAAAACCAAATTGGTTTGAAATGAATGTAGTGGTGGTATGTTTGTGGCCTTGGGTGTAGCTTTGGGGGACTTTGCACCCTGCCTGGGGGGGGGGAGAAACGATGTAGGGGAAACGCTGATCTCACAGTGGGTCTATAATGTGATGTAACCAAGCCCATTACTCTGGCCTTGGCAGAGGAACTATTCTTATCCAAGAGTTAAAATACATTCTGCCTACGTTAACACCTTGGTGGTGTAGGGGGAGGAAGGGAGGGGTACTGGAACAGTCAAACTGGCCGGTGTTTTCTCCCCCCTGTATGACTGGACACATCTTTATGATTACCACGGGGCTGTTTCACTAATCATACACTCAGGGGTGTAATTACATTACACTGCTAGCCAGGCTCAATAATGACGGCAGCACTGAAAGCCGTTTCACCACTCAGTGTGTTACAGAGGTTGAGAGGGGAGAAGCTAACAGGAGCAGAAGTTAAAATGACAGGACCAAAGCTAAAGTGTTTAAGAGAAAACAAGAGAACGCTCAAGAAGAAATAGCAACGTGAATGACTAACATATTTTACATGAATAAAGTAAGAGGCTAATCCCCATGTCATCACGTATAAGAGAGAATGGTGGTCGGCTAGTGAGCAACAAGTGAGGAAGAAGGATAAATGGACAGATATGAACAGTTTCAAAACAGAGGAGAGAGCGAGTGAGCGAGACTCAGATCCAGCATGGGGTGGATGAGTGGTCGTCGTCATGGCGACAATGCACTTTCCTGATTGACGCAACCCTAGCAGCCGGTCTCCAGTGAAACCAAATCTATTTTCTATCCTGAGGATGTGACGTGCGAAGCCCAGGAGACGCAAGCCGAGCAGAGGCCCCGTGATCACACACTCACATGTACAGGGTCCACAGGAGACACACACAGGGCCCCCTGAGGAGACACACACACACACACTAGGGTTGTCACAATGCCAGTATGGCGGTACTCAGAGGTATGGCGGTACTCAGAGGTATGGCGGTACTCAGAGGTATGGCGGTACTCAGAGGTATGGCGGTACTCAGAGGTATGGCGGTACTCAGAGGTATGGCGGTACTCAGAGGTATGGCGGTACTCAGAGGTATGGCGGTACTCAGAGGTATGGCGGTACTCAGAGGTATGGTAACAAGGAAATACAACAGTCCTAATGTTGGAGACAAACAGCCTGATGATGTCACTTAGAATCCCATGTTTATTTTCCAAGCTGTAGCACACTATATTGAACATGAAGTATGTTTTTAAAGGACCATAGACTTTAGTCTGCTTTGGGTTTTCCTTTTTGTCATGGAAAATCTTGTATCGTAGTATCGTGATACTGGTACCGTGACAATTAACACACACATGATGCTGGGGTACTGCTCACATGTATGGGTGTGGGGTACAGGGGTACTGTGTGTTTGGGTGTCAGGTGGGAAATGGCTAACTGGGAGTCACTTGTAAGCCATCACAGAAAGGTGGTATTGAGTCACTGAAGAGCATATTGCTCAACAACTAGCACTGCTAAAGAAGCAGATGAGGTCAGTCGCATCAGAGATCAGACAGAAAATCCACCCAGAATGGGACAAATCCTCCAGCATGACTCGGGGCCTCGATAGTAGACATTAAACATTTAGATTCAGTACGACTTAAGCCTAATGAGGTGACTGAAAGAGACAACATGGTGCCTTTTGCGGTCCTATAATTGTTATATGCATGAAGGCTGAAACACACATGTACAGTGGTGCTTCTGAATACAGCCCAGCTCCCAGCAGCCTTCTGTATCACCACCCTCTCTGACTCCCATCCCTAATGGATCCCTAATCATGTAAACCGTCTGGCTGGCACCTAAGACACATCAAAACTCTGACCTAATCGCCTCTCTCTCCATCTGTCTACCTCACCCAGACACAGCTCCACCACTTCCTGGTGTTCATTATGTCCCAGAATACAGCCAATTAAAGAAGAATGGGCAGGGCGGACCTTGTGGCACATTTCAGAAGAAGAACGTGCAGAGACTGTCGACACCTGTGGCAGAACAAACTGGCAGAGACGTCATACTGGGCTTAATGATGACAGTGAAATGCAGCAGTGGGCCTGTACAGCCAAGGCAGAGTCACTTTGAGATCAGAGAGGGGGGTTTAAGCTCTTTCTCCAACATTAGCGCGAGTTGATGGGTGACCTCCAGAGTCTGGAGTTGTTTAGCGCAGGAGGAGTACTGAAACTTGACTAGAAATGAACTGACAGACTGAAAAATTTACTTTCACAATATTATTCCGGAGTACCATGTTTTTGGGATGGAGATCTTTCCTTTGGAAAATACTGGGAGGTACATCAAGCTGTTTTGGATTTACCCTAGATCGGGAGGGGAGCGGATCGCTTGAAGTCAAGCATGAGGGTTATTACATAAAGATTATCCACAACTTTCTAGCCAAATAACCAGGTGCTAGGGAAATTATTGGATTGGACAGTGGTTGAAGACCAAATTAGGCAGTTCAAAAACCATAACAGAAAAAGACATGGGACGACTTCTTAACTTTAGCAGCCAACAACATACTCACATCTGCTTCCCATACTTAATTTAAACTGGAAAGGCCTCGCCAGAAAAAACATCTCAGCATGCCATTTCATAATAGCAAATAGTGAGAATTGAAGCGTGAGTATCAGGTGCATTGTTGCTCAACACTATTGTGTTCCCAACAGGCTAAGAATGGATGGTATCAGCCAGGTGAGAAATATCAGAGTTCAGAGGTTTCCAATAGAACACTGTGTGCTATAGAAGAGAAATCCCTTTACAGTCTGCACAGGGGTGTTACATCTCCAAAAGAGCCTTTGAAACATCCCACGTTGCATCTAAGGTTTCAACCGTCTGCCTTGCTGCTAACTAAATACCATATAGCATTTTCTTGCATATAGCATTTTCTTTGTTTGTAAATAGCACAACGGGAGAAAGAGAGCTGCTGAGTCCATAGCGGTCTAAACTCAGCAAAAAAAGAAACGTCCTCTCATTGTCAACTGCGTTTATTTTCAGCAAACTTAACACGTAAATATTTGTATGAACATAACAAGATTAAACAGCTGAGACATAAACTGAACAAGTTCCACAGACATGTGACAAACAGACATGGAATAATGTGCCCCTGAACAAAGGGGGGGGGGGATAAAATCAAAAGTAGCGGTCAGTATCTGGTGTGGCCACCAGCTGCATTAAGTACTGCAGTGCATCTCCCACTCATGGACTGCACCAGATTTGCCCGTTCTTGCTGTGAGATGTTACCCCACTCTTCCACCAAAGCACCTGCAAGTGCCTAGCCCTCACCTTGAGATCTGGGCTCTTCGCTGGCCATGGCAGAACACTGACATTCCTGTCTTGCAGGAAATCACACACAGAATGAGCAGTAGGGCTGGTGGCATTGTCATGCTGGAAGGTAATGTCAGGATGAGTCTGCAGGAAGGGTACCGCATGAGAGAGGAGGATGTCTTCCCTGTAACGCACAGCGTTGAGATTGCCTGCAATGACAACAAGCTCAGTCCGATGATGCTGTGACACACTGCCCCAGACCATGACGGACAGTCCACCTCCAAATCGATCCCGCTCCAGAGTACAGGCCTCGGTGTAACGCTCATTCCTTCGACGATAAACACGAATCCGACCATCACCCCTGGTGAGACAAAACCGTGACTCGTTAGTGAAGAGCACTTTTTGCCAGTCCTGTCTGGTCCAGCGACGGTGGGTTTGTGCCCATAGGCGACATTGTTGCCGGTGATGTCTGGTGAGGACCTGCCTTACAACAGGCCTACAAGCCCTCAGTCCAGCCTCTCTCAGCCTATTGTGGACAGTCAGAGCACTGATGGAGGGATTGTGCGTTCCTGGTGTAAATCGGGCAGTTGTTGCCATCCTGTACCTGTCCCTCAGGTGTGATGTTCGGATGTACCGATCCTGTGCAGGTGTTGTTACACGTGGTCTGCCACTGCGAGGACAATCAGCTGTCCATCCTGTCTCCCTGTAGAGCTGTCTTAGGCGTCTCACAGTACGGACATTGCAATTTATTGCCCTGGCCACATCTGCAGTCCTCATGCCTCCATGCAGCATGCCTAAGGCACGTTCAAACAGATGAACAGGGACTCTGGGCATCTTTCTTTTGGTGTTTTCCAGAGTCAGTAGAAAGGCCTCTTTAGTGTCCTAAGTTTTCATAACTGTGACCTTAATTGCCTACCTTCTGTAAGCTGTTAGTGTCTAAATGAACGTGCACCTGTGGAACGGTCATGAATTTTTTATGGTTCATTGAACAAGCATGGGAAACAGTGTTTAAACCCTTTACAATGAAAATCTGTGAAGTTATTTGGATTTTTACGAACTATCTTTGAAAGACAAGGTTCTGAAAAAGGGACGTTTCTTTTTTTGCTGAGTTTATATCGATCAGTCTCTGGTGTGCAGCGGACATGAGGTGATGAAGTTACACTTGTAGGCAATTCACCACTAAACGTTTGCCATCAGATATCTTAGAAAGGCTTTCTGCTAGAAGTCAAAGAGTTCTGGATGAGTTCTGGATGAGTGCTGGATGAGTGCTGGATGAGTGCTGGATGAGTGCTGGATGAGTGCTGGATGAGTTCTGGATGAGTTCTGTACAGCTGCCATTTTTTTGGTCCTCCGTTCTTCTCCCCTCTGCTCCGTGTAAACATGCTGCTCTTCCTTCAGAAAAGCATGCCTCACAACTTTGTTCATTTGCACAATCGCTCTCAAATGTCCACACACACCGAAAAATACATTCAGTAGCTACTGGCTACGCTTGTATAACTTCATGAGCTGGATTTGCCCATCTTTGCAATTAGTGTGTTAGTTTTAGCTCGTTAGCATTTAGCTAACAGCATCTATGTGATTTCGCTATTAGTTTGTGCTAATTTTGTTAGCATTCTGGTAATATAGCCCAAATGGGCTTTTGTGTTTTTAGCGCGCCTTTGTATGCTATGCCGGTAATACCATAAATCCCGGGATGAGAGAAGGACGGTATGACGATCTGAAAATCTGGATACCGCCCAAGCCTAACTCAACTCCAATGCCTGCGAGCAGAAGCACAGTGGTAAGCCCAGCATTGGCACACTGCTATGCAAGCAGACTCACCCATGCTAAGGGCATCAGTGGGGGCTGGTGCCATGAGAGTAACCTGACAAAGACCATTTATTATGGTCGAAATGTTGTAAACAGTCAAAACTGGTTTCCAAAATCTGTCAGAAATAACATTCTTCCTGTGCAAACAGAAAGCATGTTTAGATTAACATGCAGTGGAGTCTGTCTGAGGTTATTTGTTTGGTTTGCTTCCTACTGTAAATAGGGAGCCAAATGTGCATGATTGCAGCAACCAAGGAATGGCCAGTCTCCCTTAACTTTTTCATTGAGTAATAACACCAAAAAAATCCTATTTGTTTTCATCAAATAGCCTTAAGCTTGTACTGCATTTCTTGCCTTGCCTTTTCCCTCGTGCACAGTGTCTGTGGCCAATGAACTAAGCCCTTTTTCCTGGTCACTGAGTTCAGAGGCCTGTTCTGCTACCTCAGACATGGCTTCCCTCCACCCCTAGTCCCTTCCCTTTGCCCCTAGTCCCTTCCCTTTGCCCCTAGTCCCTTCCCTTTGCCCCTAGTCCCTTCCCTTTGCCCCTAGTCCCTTCCTCCATCTCAGACTTTTATTAATTCTCTTCTAAGTCGGTTTGTCACTCCATCTTTCCCTTCCATCCCATCTCTCTCTCCCCTCCCCACTGAGAGACACTCCCTAAGCAGAGGCATAAGTAAGTAAATTCTAATTTTTGGTGACTAACATTCACATGGAAAACTCCACAGACCCACTCCAAAAGGCTTTCGGAGCCATCATCGACTCAGTGGGTTTTGTCCAACAAGTCTCTGGACCTACTCACTGCCACAGTCATACTCTGGACCTAGTTTTGTCCCATGGAATAAATGTTGTGGATCTAAATGTTTTTCCTCATAATCCTGGACTATCGGACCACCATTTTATTACGTTTGCAATTGCAACAAATAATCTGCTCAGACCCCAACCAAGGAGCATTAAAAGTCGTGCTATAAATTCTCAGACAACCCAAAGATTCCTTGATGCCCTTCCAGACTGCCTCTGCCTACCCAAGGACGTCAGAGGACAAAAATCAGTTAACCACCTAACCGAGGAACTCAATTTAACCTTGCGCAATACCCTAGATGCAGTTGCACCCCTAAAAACTAAAAACATCTGTCATAAGAAACTAGCTCCCTGGTATACAGAAAATACACGAGCTCTGAAGCAAGCTTCCAGAAAATTGGAACGGAAATGGCGCCACACCAAACTGGAAGTCTTCCGACTAGCTTGGAAAGACAGTACCGTGCAGTATCGAAGAGCCCTCACTGCTGCTCGATCATCCTATTTTTCCAACTTAATTGAGGAAAATAAGAACAATCCGAAATTTCTTTTTGATACTGTCGCAAAGCTAACTAAAAAGCAGCCTTCGCAAATGGAGGATGGCTTTCACTTCAGCAGTAATACATTTATGAACTTCTTTGAGGAAAAGATCATGATCATTAGAAAGCAAATTACAGACTCCTCTTTAAATCTGGGTATTCCTCCAAAGCTCCATTGTCCTGAGTCTGCACAACTCTGCCAGGACCTAGGATCAAGGGAGATACTAAAGTGTTTTAGTACTATATCCCTTGACGCAATGATGAAAATAATCATGGCCTCCAAACCCTCAAGCTGCATACTGGACCCTATTCCAACTAAACTACTGAAAGAGCTGCTTCCTGTGCTTGGCCCTCCTATGTTGAACATAATAAACGGCTCTCTATCCACCGGATGTGTACCAAGCTCACTAAAAGTGGCAGTAATAAAGCCTCTCTTGAAAAAGCCGAATCTTGATCCAGAAATTATAAAAAACTATCGGCCTATATCGAATCTTCCATTCCTCTCAAAAATTTTAGAAAAAGCTGTTGCACAGCAACTCACTGCCTTCCTGAAGACAAACAATGTATACGAAACGCTTCAGTCTGGTTTTAGACCCCATCATAGCACTGAGACTGCACTTGTGAAGGTGGTAAATGACCTTTTAATGACGTCAGACCGAGGCTCTGCATCTGTCCTCGTGCTCCTAGATCTTAGTGCCGCTTTTGATACCATCGATCACCACATTCTTTTGGAGAGATTGGAAACCCAAATTGGTCTACATGGACAAGTTCTGGCCTGGTTTAGATCTTATCTGTCGGAAAGATATCAGTTTGTCTCTGTGAATGGTTTGTCCTCTGACAAATCAATTGTAAATTTCGGTGTTCCTCAAGGTTCCGTTTTAGGACCACTATTGTTTTCACTATATATTTTACCTCTTGGGGATGTTATTCGAAAACATAATGTTAAATTTCACTGCTATGCGGACGACACACAGCTGTACATTTCAATGAAACATGGTAAAGCCCCAAAATTGCCCTCGCTAGAAGCCTGTGTTTCAGACATAAAGAAGTGGATGGCTGCAAACTTTCTACTTTTAAACTCGGACAAAACAGAGATGCTTGTTCTAGGTCCCAAGAAACAAAGAGATCTTCTGTTGAATCTGACAATTAATCTGGATGGTTGTACAGTTGTCTCAAATAAAACTGTGAAGGAACTCGGCGTTACTCTGGACCCTGATCTCTCTTTTGAAGAACATATCAAGACTGTTTCAAGGACAGCTTTTTTCCATCTACGTAACATTGCAAAAATCAGAAATTTTCTGTCCAAAAATGACGCAGAAAAATTAATCCATGCTTTTGTTACTTCTAGGCTGGACTACTGCAATGCTCTACTTTCCGGCTACCCGGATAAAGCACTAAATAAACTTCAGTTAGTGCTAAATACGGCTGCTAGAATCCTGACTAGAACCAAAAAATTTGATCATATTACTCCAGTGCTAGCCTCCCTACACTGGCTTCCTGTTAAGGCAAGGGCTGATTTCAAGGTTTTACTGCTAACCTACAAAGCATTACATGGGCTTGCTCCTACCTATCTTTCCGATTTGGTCCTGCCGTACATACCTACACGAACGCTACGGTCACAAGACGCAGGCCTCCTAATTGTCCCTAGAATTTCTAAGCAAACGGCTGGAGGTAGGGCTTTCTCCTATAGAGCTCCATTTTTATGGAATGGTCTGCCTACCAATGTGAGAGACGCAGACTCAGTCTCAACCTTTAAGTCTTTACTGAAGACTTATCTCTTCAGTAGGTCCTATGATTAAGTATAGTCTGGCCCAGGAGTGTGAAGGTGAACGGAAAGGCTGGAGCAACGAACCGCCCTTGCTGTCTCTACCTTGCCGGTTCCCCTCTTTCCACTGGGATTCTCTGCCTCTAACCCTTTTACAGGGGCTGAGTCACTGGCTTACTGGTGTTCTTCCATGCCGTCCATGGGAGGGGTGCGTCACTTGAGTGGGTTGAGTCACTGACGTGGTCTTCCTGTCATGGTTGGCGCCCCCCCCTTGGGTTGTGCCATGGCGGAGATCGTTGTGGGCTATACTCGGCCTTGTCTTAGGACGGTAAGTTGGTGGTTGGAGACATCCCTCTAGTGGTGTGGGGGCTGTGCTTTGGCAAAGTGGGTGGGGTTATATCCTGCCCGTTTGGCCCTGTCCGGGGGTATCATCGGATGGGGCCACAGTGTCTTCTGATCCCTCCTGTCTCAGCCTCCAGTATTTATGCTGCAGTAGTTTATGTGTCGGGGGGCTAGGGTCAGTCTGTTACATCTGGAGTATTTCTCTTGTCTTATCCGGTGTCCTGTGTGTATTTAAATATGCTCTCTCTAATTCTCTCTTTCTGTCTTTCTCTCGGAGGACCTGAGCCCTAGGACCATGCCTCAGGACTACCTGGTATGATGACTCCTTGCTGTCCCCAGTCGACCTGGCCGTGCTGCTGCTCCAGTTTCAACTGTTCTGCCTGCGGCTATGGAACCCTGACCTGTTCACCGGACGTGCTTGTTGCACCCTCGACAACTACTATGATTATTATTATTTGACCATGCTGGTCATTTATGAACATTTTAACATTTTAACATCTTGACCATGTTCTGTTATAATATCCACCCTGCACAGCCAGAAGAGGACTGGCCACCCCTCATAGCCTGGTTCCTCTCTAGGTTTCTTCCTAGGTTTTTGGCCTTTCTAGGGAGTTTTTCCTAGGGAGTTTTTCCTAGCCACCGTGCTTCTTTCACATGCTTTGCTTGCTGTTGTTTGGGGTTTTAGGCTGGGTTTCTGTACAGCACTTTGAGAATATCAGCTGATGTACGAAGGGCTATATAAAAATAAATTTGATTTGAAATTTGATTAAGCCTAGGACTGTTGAGACTGTAAAAACACCAACATGGTAAAGGGCCGGATCCCACAGAGTGCAGGAGGACGTTAGCTCCTCTTGGTGACCTTGGGCTTGGGAAGGAGTCCCACGACCCCAGGAAAGGAACGGGGTCCTCACCGCCAACATCTGCTAAGCTAATATCCCACGGAAGACCAGGCTCTGACGCCAGAGCTGCTAGAGGATGGACACACACACGCCATGGAAGACCAGGCTCTGACACCAGAGCTGCTAGAGGATGGACACACACACACCATGGAAGACCAGGCTCTGACACCAGAGCTGCTAGAGGATGGACACACACACACCATGGAAGACCAGGCTCTGACACCAGAGCTGCTAGAGGATGGACACACACACACCATGGAAGACCAGGCTCTGACACCAGAGCTGCTAGAGGATGGACACACACACGCCATGGAAGACCAGGCTCTGACACCAGAGCTGCTAGAGGATGGACACACACACACCATGGAAGACCAGGCTCTGACACCAGAGCTGCTAGAGGATGGACACACACACGCCATGGAAGACCAGGCTCTGACGCCAGAGCTGCTAGAGGATGGACACACACACGCCATGGAAGACCAGGCTCTGACACCAGAGCTGCTAGAGGATGGACACACACACACCATGGAAGACCAGGCTCTGACACCAGAGCTGCTAGAGGATGGACACACACACGCCATGGAAGACCAGGCTCTGACGCCAGAGCTGCTAGAGGATGGACACACACACACCATGGAAGACCAGGCTCTGACGCCAGAGCTGCTAGAGGATGGACACACACACGCCATGGAAGACCAGGCTCTGACACCAGAGCTGCTAGAGGATGGACACACACACGCCATGGAAGACCAGGCTCTGACACCAGAGCTGCTAGAGGATGGACACACACACGCCATGGAAGACCAGGCTCTGACACCAGAGCTGCTAGAGGATGGACACACACACACCATGGAAGACCAGGCTCTGACACCAGAGCTGCTAGAGGATGGACACACACACACCATGGAAGACCAGGCTCTGACACCAGAGCTGCTAGAGGATGGACACACACGCCACAAATAACCATTTAAAACGGAGAGCCGTATCAGAGTGCTAAAACCTCTGGAATAGCAAAGGAAGAGAATGAAAAAGCCTGTAATTTAGAATGATTTACACTTAACTCAATAAGAGGGAACTCAGGAGTGCCCATCTGAATGTGTAAATAGTTCTGAGAATGTACAGCAAAGGGGATCTCAGAACTGCACTGATCTCTTATGTTAATGGCAGTCCAAGTCATATAAAGTGACAGGTCCACTTGGTATTCAAGGCCTGGTTCCAGTTACTGACATGACTTTTACTGGATCAATTCTGAATTATATTAGTGCAAGTCAGCATGGGACGACTTTGAAGATCCCCAGAGAAACACTTAAGTTATGTGCTATTCCATATCATAAAACTGGTGTCAGTCGCTACCCCTCTTCCCCCTGCTGAGACGAGCAAATAGACTAAACTGTATTAAATTAAAACAATATTCCACAATGACAAAATAAATATATGGAATCTTATTTTCTCTTATTAGAAATTAACACATTGTCAAATGCCCTCTGCAGTAAGAGACATTGGCAGGCAGCAGTGCTGTTTCTAAGCTACTGTAGAACAAAGGTGTAGGGTGTAGGCTATGCAGTGTTTAACCAATATTCCTTCTTGCCACCGCTGCAAAAGAATGACTTTTTATACAGTGCCGTGAAATTATTTGCCACCTTTCAGATTTTCTCTCTGTTTGCATATTATTGATACTGAATGTTAGACCTTCAACCAAATATTAGATAAAGGGTATCATCAATTTACACACAATACCCCATAATGACAAAGGTAAACTTTGAAAATGTTATTTAAAAATAAAAAAACAGAAATAACTTATTTACACAAGCATTCAAACCATTGGCTATGAGTCGAAAAGGAGCTCAGGTGCATCCTGTTTCCATTGGTCATCCTTGAGATGTTTCTACAACTTGATTGGAGTCCACCTGTGGTAAATTCAATTGATTGGACATTGGAAAGGCACACACCTGTCTATATAAGGTCCTACAGTTGACAGTGCATGTCAGAGCAAAACCCAAGCCATGAGGTCGAAGGAATTGTTCGTAGAGTTCCGAGACAGGATTGTGTCGAGGCACAGATCTGGGGAAGGTTACCAAAAAATACAAAAAAACAATGAAACATTGATGTTCCCCAAAGAACACAGTGGCCTCCATCATTCTTAAATGGAATAAGTTTGGAACCACCAAGACTCTACCTAGAGCTGGCCGCCTGGCCAAACTGAGCAATCGGGGGAGAAGGACCTTGGTCAGGGAGGTGACCAAGAACACGATGGTCACTTACAGAGCTCCAGAGTTCCTCTTTGGAGATGGGATAACCTTCCAGAAGGACAACCATTTCCGCAGCACTCCACCAATCAAACTTATGGTGGAGTGGCCAGACAGAAGCCACTCCTCAGTAAAAGGCACGACATCCCGCTTGGAGCTTGCCAAAAGGAACCTAAAGGACTCTGACCATGAGAAACAAGATTATCTGGTCTGATGAAATCAAGATTGAACTATTTGGCCTGAATGCCAAGCGTCACATCTGGAGGAAACCAGGCACTGCTCATCACCTGGTACCTGGTTTTTCAGTGGCAGGGACTGGGAGACTAGTCAGCATCGAGGGAAAGATGGAGTAAAGCACAGAGAGATCCTTGATGAAAACCTGCTCCAGAGCACTCAGGACCTCAGACTGGGGTGAAGGTTCACCTTCCAACATGACAACAAACCCTAAGCACACAGCCAAGACAAAGCAGAAGTGGCTTCGGGACATGTCTCTGAATGTCTTTGAGTGGCCCAGCCAGAGCCAGAACCCGATGGAACATCTCTGGAGAGACCTGAAAATAGCTGTGCAGCAACCCTCCCCATCCAACCTGACAGAGCTTGAGAGGATCTGCAGAGAAAAATGGGAGAAACTTGCCAAATACAGGTGTGCCAAGCTTGTAGCGTCATACCCAAGAAGACTCAAAGCTGTAATCTCTGCCAAAGGTGCTTCAACAAAGTACTGAGTAAAGGGTCTGAATACTTATGAAAAATGTCATAGTTTAGTATTTTTTAAACCCTGTTTTTACTTTGTCATTATGGGTATTGTGTGTAGATTAATAAGAAAAAATAAAAACGATTTAATACATTTTAGAATAAGGCTGTAACGTAACAAACGGTGGAAAAAGTGAACGGGTCTGAATACTTTACGAATGCACGGTAGGTTGGTAGATATTTCTACCGGGAAGTGCTTTTAAATGGATAGTCGTTGGCTCAATGACTGGAAGCCTATGGGAACAGCTAGCAAGTCATTGAAGTAACGCTAGTAGCCGCTACCTTTGCCACCCCTGTTGAAAACAATCCTAGGGGAAACACCGGTATATGCTAGGTGCAGCTGGCTACTGAGAGAAATCATCTTTGGGCATTTTTTTTATTCATGGCCCTGATCTCACAGTCCAGAAATAGGTCTGCGATCCAGGCTGCCTCTCCCCTGAGAAAGAGAGATGGTGTAGAGTGACGGTCAACCCCCACACAATCAACAACAAACAAGGTAGACTAGGCTTCATCTGAGGTGAGGGGTGAAGGTTTCCATGCATTTGCTCAGGTAGGCTAGGAGCTACTCTAAATAAACCATGTGTCATTCTAGATATAGACCCAGGCTACAAATACTGTGCTGCTGGTATTGACGTGATTTTATTTGACTTCTGACTGACACATTGGCTAATGACCGTCTCAATGAGAGAAAGAATGGAATCTTGCCCTTCCAGGAACTGTAATTCCACAAACCCTCGCATTCTGAATTATTAACTGGAACACAGAGCTGGTGCCAATCAGGGATGATGTAGCCCATGCACACAGCTAGCAACAACACACCTCCGCTGCCCTGCCTGACACAAACACATGCAGAGGAGGACATTACGGCACTAATGTTACCATCATGTGAAAATAGCCAGGCAATAGGCCTACTTTCTGCTCAGCTGAATGGAGTTAGGGAGGAAAACATGTCAAACAGAGTAGCAGCACATCAAACTAAGGATAGAAAACAACGCTAGGAGATCATTAATGAGCTCTCTACCTTTCCTTCGCCAGCAGTGTGTAAGTGTGTGTGTGTGCACACGTTTGAATGAAAGAGCTCTTCAATGACACCTCATATTCAGCACTTCTATCCCAGAGTGACTCCTCGTGTCCTTGCCTTTGTTGACAAACGTCAGCCAGACACGTCATGGAAAGTATCTGAAGTAGAAAATTGAGGTCAGGAGGAACACTCAACTGAATCAAAGCATGTATATGAGCCAGCATGGAGGTGTGTCTATAACATAACCACACTGTGTCTACAGAAGATGGAGGCAAGGCCAGTGATTGAATAATGATAACACACACCAAACTCAGGCCTAATATTTCTAGCTCAGAGTTCTGAGCCGAGCTAATATAACAGGCTAGTTATGAGAAAGGGCCTATGTTTCAACACTTTGGGACGTTAATCTCTCGTGGACAGACACACGTAACATTAATGGTATCGTAGCCTCTGTCAACAGACTGTGGGATGACAGGACTAACGAGGAAATCTGATCCGGTGAGCACGTTTTCGTCACTGATCATTTGGCCAAATCACGATTTTCACATCTTTTCCAATTTCGGAAGGTGAGGGGACATTTGGCAAATGCTTTGGCTGAGAGTTTCACTTTAGGGGGGTGGAGACTTCGCTAGTCTTGTCAGCATCGTTTGTCATACATCCCCCAGAACCTAATCGAGTGTCTAATGTAAATACGTAACATTTTGGTTCTGGGTTTGTGAGATTATACGGCGTATGAAAGCCTTTCTAACAAGTCGAAACAAGGCAGGCAGTCAGATACAAAACCCTGCTTGAATCCCACATCCTTCTGTACAGTGGTAGGAAGGCATGCGTGACAAACCCATATCATTATCATTTCCCCCCTCCTTTCAGTTCAGGCCCTCATATACATGACATCATCTAAAGACCTTTTCTTGCTCCGCTGCTATGTGAGACACTGGGACGGTCTGAAAACGCTAACTCAAACAGGCAGGGACAAGTGACAGAAGGACATGTTGTACATTCCAGAGAGAAAAATACTTCCGTTTCACTTCAGAAAGCCAACACGTCGCTGACTCCAAATCTGGCTCCTTGATCCATCTCTCTCTTCGCACGCTTCTCGTCTTGTACCAGTATTACAGCCAGCTTCACACATCCAACTAGAAAAATAAGATTGTGTTCCTCAAAAGTGCCAAAAAGTATAAAAAAAAAACATTTGAACAAATATAGACCTTTTCATACGATGCACATTAAAAAAGTCTTTGTTTTTAAATGGAGAATTTATTTGTTGTCCACTTTCTCCAATTGGAACAGCAGAGGTAGCGAAGGACCTCAGAGGGGGGAGAGTCCAGATTCTGAAGGCCAGTGGACCATTCACCATTTCATTCCCTCACCACATCCTGACCCAGCCATTACCCTCGCTCCATCATCCACAACTCTTTTCCAGTCTGCCTCGCTACGCTGCCCAAGCCAAAACACAGGCCTGCAAATGTGAAAACAATTCAATGAAATCAAAGCCACAACACACTACCAAACAGAAACACGCATGTCTACGGAGGCATCAGAGTGAAATATCCTCTGTCCTTTGGAGAGATGGGAGGTTACTGAGTTTTACAGGAGCTCCACTGGTCCACCCACTTACTGGAAAACCTCCAGGCTTTACTGTCAGCAGGGCTCTCCTCCATCTCCACAGCAGGGAGAAGAGAACAAAACACAGCAATTGGAGCTGGAGCTGGATGCATCAACCATGAGAGCAAACAGCGTAAAACTGAAATATGCTCTACAACAATAGTCAAAGGAGCACTAAATTGACCTTTCAAACACTTGATTTGGAGTATTTTTGCAGAGCAGCCTTCCCTATCTATCAGTACAAAAGGGGCCTGGGTGTTAGGGGGTCTTGTAATTAGTGCAGCTATGTGGAGGAGAAATTCCACAAATACGTGGAAAACCTGACTTAACACGGCAGTCTCCTCTTGCCTTCTGTGTGAACTTTCACTGGCTCACGTGAGCTGGCCCCATGAATTTACGAGTGAGGGAAGCAGCGAGATTGTTTTGAGCCTCAGTGTGTGTGTGTGTGTGTGTGTGTGTGTGTGTGTGTGTGTGTGTGTGTGTGTGTGTGTGTAATATGTTGAGCAATCGAGTGTATCACAGGCCACCCTCCGACATACAAAAGCATCTGCATCGCACTCTGTGCGGATTTTAACCCAGATGTACTGCAGCTTGTTTCCGACTCCTTTTTCTGGAGAGGCTCGTGGAGAACTAGACACTTGGCTCACTGACAGAACTTCTTGTTACTTAAACATTGCTTATCGTCGCTGTCAGATTTTCTTTTTACATTTATTGAAAGCAGCAACTCTCCTCAATGTACACTGAACATTTCAGGACTCTAAGACCAAGAAAATGTTTCAAAACAGCTTCTTTAGCTTCATAATTTTATGTTTGTTCGGAAAATATGGTCATTTTTTTATTTCCTAAAGTGTGTTTTGGAGATAAGGTTTTCATCAGACAGCAGCGACGTTATGTAATTCACCACATTGGCCTATTTGCAGACAGCCAGGGGAAGCCAGGAGGAAATGGCTAGCATTTTTACATGGGCAGGGCTCGGCCGGTCTGTAGATTACTGCTGTGTACACTGGAGAGTTGTGACAAAGGTGCTAGCTAAACTAATGTTTAGTGGGTACATGAGGCTGGGGACCATGGATGAAGTGTTGTTACTAGCTCCTAGTTGGGCCACGGTCTGCTACGCCGTCTTCTTCCTTTCAGTTCAAAGGGCAGCATTGAATCCCAACTCAGCTGATCAGGCTAAACCAGTCCAAGGCAGCTGGCTAACATCCCAAGGAGCAGTGCTGAGAAACAGAAAGACTGATGTGGAGTTCAGGGTGTCAGTGACTGATAGCCAGGGATCCCTGGACTACTGCATTATTGATGCTCGTGAAAGAGCCATAGCGAGCAGGCGCGTTCCAGCGAGCAGAGCGAGCAGGCGCGTTCCAGCGAGCAGGCGCGTTCCAGCGAGCAGAGCGAGCAGGCGCGTTCCAGCGAGCAGAGCGAGCAGGCGCGTTCCAGCGAGCAGAGCGAGCAGGCGAGTTCCAGCGAGCAGGCGCGTTCCAGCGAGCAGGCGCGTTCCAGCGAGCAGAGCGAGCAGGCGCGTTCCAGCGAGCAGAGCGAGCAGGCGCGTTCCAGCGAGCAGAGCGAGCAGGCGCGTTCCAGCGAGCAGAGCGAGCAGGCGCGTTCCAGCGAGCAGAGCGAGTAGGCGAGTTCCAGCGAGCAGGCGAGTTCCAGCGAGCAGGCGAGTTCCAGCGAGCAGGCGAGTTCCAGCGAGCAGGCGCGTTCCAGCGAGCAGGCGCGTTCCAGCGAGCAGGCGCGTTCCAGCGAGCAGAGCGAGCAGGCGCGTTCCAGCGAGCAGAGCGAGTTCCAGCGAGCAGGCGAGTTCCAGCGAGCAGAGCGAGCAGGCGAGTTCCAGCGAGCAGAGCGAGCAGGCGAGTTCCAGCGAGCAGGCGAGTTCCAGCGAGCAGGCGAGTTCCAGCGAGCAGAGTGAGCAGGCGTGTGTTCCAGCGAGCAGGCGTGTGTTCCAGCGAGCAGGCGTGTGTTCCAGCGAGCAGGCGTGTGTTCCAGCGAGCAGGCGTGTGTTCCAGCGAGCAGGCGTGTGTTCCAGCGAGCAGGCGTGTGTTCCAGCGAGCAGGCGTGTTCCAGTGCCTTTATCAGAATGTCAGATTCTGTCTCCTGTCATCTGTATTTGACCAAAACTGACAACACAATGCCTGGACTGAACAACCAGGCCTTAGCAACAAGTTGGCCATCCTTGACTGAGCCCAACAGACAACGACGTGGCCTTCAAAACAACATGGCCTCCAGTCATCTCCAAGGCAGCTTGGTGTTTTCATGGTGAGGCCTTGCTGCAGCTCCTTGGTCTTTCACCCTGTAAGCAATCATTTCTGAGAGAACCACAGTGAGACTCCAGCAGCAGGAGAGAGAGAAGAGATGGTGTCATTACGCTAGATGGCCAGGCATTCAATAAAGAGCACCAGACAAAGTATCTAAGACCATAATCAACCCCGTAGCATTTCACAAAGCAGGAGAGAGAGAGAGAGACAGAGAGACAGACAGAGCGACACAGAGAGAGACAGACAGAGAGAGAGAGACAGAGACAGACAGACGTCAAACCAACACCCAGCGATAGAGGGGGCATCCTTGGCTGGGACAGTCTCACCTCCGATTCAGTGAAGTCGGTGCCACGTTTTTTGTGAGACAAATTAGGTTACAGGATAAATTAGCCTTGTTCTCCGTTGTAGGACATAATGTGATTGGCTGTGTTTACGCTGTTGCTAACACCAGCTCTCTGGCTAGGAGCTGTCTTTGATGAATGATTGATGAGCTTGCTCTGCAAACCGAAACACAGAGGCCTGGTGTTACCTGAGGAAGGAGATAGGCCTGATAGGACTGGTGCTACCGACCGACGCCCAGCAACACAGGAAAACGCACTAAAACAACACACACTCAGAGAAACACATACTGTATACACAAACAAACACTAGGCTTTTTACTCACCCACAACAGAGAGCACCAGCACACACACTTTGCCCTGCCAAAACACACACACACACACACCAGCAGCAGTCTCCAGTAGAGTGATACAACACAGTAACGTTAGACACCAGTGGGTAATTAGTGGTGGTAGCTGGCTTCTGATAAGCTACTGGTCTATGATGCAGCACTCAGCATGGCGTCCATGTTGAACCGATGCAGACACACCAAGACAAACGCAGGGGACCGTCCTTAGCTATGCGAGGTTTAAGTTCACAGACGTTCCTTTGAAAGTGCAAATCCTAGTTAAATACATTTCTATTTCAAATTGCTACTGGCAATGAAAACAGGAGAGTATGAAATTGAGGGAATAAAAGTTGCCGAGTGGAAAAAAATGAAAGGGCAACGCAGCAGGAGAGCGAATCAACTGCAGATTGAAAGCAATTAGAGGTGGGGGTTTATGTGTTGAGCATTTATTCAACGCAGAGTCTTGTAAAGAGAGACGGAGAGACAGAGAGACAGAGAGACAGAGAGACAGAGAGCACAGAGAGACAGAGAGACAGAGAGACAGAGAGACAGAGAGACAGAGAGACAGAGAGACAGAGAGACAGAGAGACAGAGAGACAGAGAGACAGATAGAGGTTGAGGGTGCTGGGGCGTAATTAAGGGAACCTTCTCGTGGCTCGCTGGCATTTGGGCTTCAATCTGAAGACTCTAATTAGGAGGTTCAGTCAGAGAAACAAGCAGGCCTCAGTCTAGAGAGAAGGGCTGAGGAGAGCCGGTGGTTCCCCAATCACCAAGCCCAGAGAGGAGAAATGTTAAACTAATTAAAAGTGCCAGACCAAAATGGCTACAGGGTTTTAAAAGGGGAAAACAAAATAACAAGTTGAGTGAATCACGTCTGAGGGCCCAGACAAAGGCCCAAACGTGGAAGTCTGAGGGGTGAAGAAACCACAGACTCACATTCAAATAGACTCAACAACAATATTTCCACCCACTATGTGGACACAGGCACACACACACTCATCCAGACTGCAAACGCATTGCAAAACAGCTGCCGTTGGAGCTGGTTGACCTTGAACCAGTGAGCACGCTCTCTCTTGCATTTCACCCGGCCCATATTTTGCTCCGGCTGCCAGCGCGCTTCACCATCTATAGAAGTCCAACGGCGCTGGTCGCCTTCCCGTCAGCTATTTTAAGCAGCCTCTCCACCCCTAGCCTTCCACCTCCTACCCCTCTCTGCCCTCTCCCTCCGTATGTCTGGGAGATCCTCTAACCTCCTACCCCTCTCTGCCCTCTCCCTCCGTATGTCTGGGAGATCCTCTAACCTCCTACCCCTCTCTGCCCTCTCCCTCCGTATGTCTGGGAGATCCTCTAACCTCCTACCCCTCTCTGCCCTCTCCCTCCGTATGTCTGGGAGATCCTCTAACCTCCTACCCCTCTCTGCCCTCTCCCTCCGTATGTCTGGGAGATCCTCTAACCTCCTACCCCTCTCTGCCCTCTCCCTCCGTATGTCTGGGAGATCCTCTAACCTCCTACCCCTCTCTGCCCTCTCCCTCCGTATGTCTGGGAGATCCTCTAACCTCCTACCCCTCTCTGCCCTCTCCCTCCGTATGTCTGGGAGATCCTCTAACCTCCTACCCCTCTCTGCCCTCTCCCTCCGTATGTCTGGGAGATCCTCTAACCTCCTACCCCTCTCTGCCCTCTCCCTCCGTATGTCTGGGAGATCCTCTAACCTCCTACCCCTCTCTGCCCTCTCCCTCCGTATGTCTGGGAGATCCTCTAACCAGAGGAGCAGCGACAGAAGGAAGCAGGATCATTATCATGTACTGTGATGTTAGTGTAGACCTGTGCAATTCTCTCATGGCCAGGCCCAGGGGTTTACCAGGCAGAATAATCTGTAGCAGTCCTTGCCTTTTCAGGACACCACTTCCACAACCATTCCCTGGGGGCTAGTGGTCATGGTGGCAGATTGGAAGCAACCCAAAGTATTGAATCATATGATTAGGCAGGTCAATAGGCCTAGCCCATGGGAAAGGCCAAAACATTCCCTAGATCCACATACTGGTAGAGAGCCAAGGGACTGTTCAACATAGAGAGAGCCAAGGGACTGTTCAACATAGAGAGAGCTAAGGGACTGTTCAACATAGAGAGAGCTAAGGGACTGTTCAACATAGAGAGAGCCAAGGGACTGTTCAACATAGAGAGAGCTAAGGGACTGTTCAACATAGAGAGAGCTAAGGGACTGTTCAACATAGAGAGAGCCAAGGGACTGTTCAACATAGAGAGAGCCAAGGGACTGTTCAACATAGAGAGAGCCAAGGGACTGTTCAACATAGAGAGAGCCAAGGGACTGTTCAACATAGAGAGAGCTAAGGGACTGTTCAACATAGAGAGAGCTAAGGGACTGTTCAACATAGAGAGAGCTAAGGGACTGTTCAACATAGAGAGAGCCAAGGGACTGTTCAACATAGAGAGAGCCAAGGGACTGTTCAACATAGAGAGAGCCAAGGGACTGTTCAACATAGAGAGAGCCAAGGGACTGTTCAACATAGAGAGAGCTAAGGGACTGTTCAACATAGAGAGAGCTAAGGGACTGTTCAACATAGAGAGAGCCAAGGGACTGTTCAACATAGAGAGAGCCAAGGGACTGTTCAACATAGAGAGAGCCAAGGGACTGTTCAACATAGAGAGAGCCAAGGGACTGTTCAACATAGAGAGAGCCAAGGGACTGTTCAACATAGAGAGAGCTAAGGGACTGTTCAACATAGAGAGAGCCAAGGGACTGTTCAACATAGAGAGAGCCAAGGGACTGTTCAACATAGAGAGAGCTAAGGGACTGTTCAACATAGAGAGAGCTAAGGGACTGTTCAACATAGAGAGAGCCAAGGGACTGTTCAACATAGAGAGAGCTAAGGGACTGTTCAACATAGAGAGAGCCAAGGGACTGTTCAACATAGAGAGAGCCAAGGGACTGTTCAACATAGAGAGAGCTAAGGGACTGTTCAACATAGAGAGAGCTAAGGGACTGTTCAACATAGAGAGAGCTAAGGGACTGTTCAACATAGAGAGAGCTAAGGGACTGTTCAACATAGAGAGAGCTAAGGGACTGTTCAACATAGAGAGAGCTAAGGGACTGTTCAACATAGAGAGAGCTAAGGGACTGTTCAACATAGAGAGTAGGCTTAGGTGATATACCATATAGCGGGGTATTTAGGGAAACAAAATGGGGGGCATCCCGCCTCGCGTAATGTATGCTACGCCACTACTTAGAACTATAAAGATACCCAAGATGTGTCAAATAAATGATATCCAGCTCAGGCCTCTAGCTCCGTTTGGTTTGTTAACTGGCTACAAGTCAAGAACAAGCTTCTTGGTTACAGCAGAGAAATTCAATCCCCTTCTGGATCAAGATCCCTGTTGTCTAAATTGTTTTGTGCATCAACAAAGAATGTATATATTAAGAAGTTGTTGTTTCATATCAACCCTTGTGTGTAGTTGCGGTGATGCCGTATTCCCCGGTAAGGTACAGAACGGGTCAGAACGGGAACATCTGGATACAGACTAACAGTTTCCTTTTCTATTTCACACACAACCTGGATGCAGTGGAGGAGGGAAAGGCCACTGAAACTCTATTGAGTTTGGGGAAATTGTAAAATGGCAAACTGCATGTTGAGGGGAACTTTCTCCATTTGTTCAACTGAATGAATATTGTGCCTTGTTCATGGCATACATGATATCACTGCCCCTCTTGCCTTGTGAAATGACATCCCCCATTAGGTTGAATAGAAATCTTCATGAAGCCAGCTCTTCTGACACAAAGTACCATGGTGGAATAGGCTTATCATCATTCTGTGTGGTCCTCCTTTAAAGTAGGCAATATACTGCTCTAAAATTGTATCTGAAAATAAAATGGCTGGTGAGAATGACTTGGCGACCTGTGCTTTCGATGGGTTGAACTGGCAAATGGAGGAGAGAGCAGCTGCACACTGTATTTAACTTCCTGCCAAAAGTCACTAAAGTACAGTGTAGGGCTACAGTGAGTCGATTCTATTTGGAGTCACTTCCTAAAATATGGTGCATTTACCAGAAGTGAGTGAAAGGAGGCCTGTGTGTGTTAGGGGTGTGTGTGTGTGTGTGTGTGTGTGTGTGTGTGTGTGTGTGTGTGTGTGTGTGTGTGTGTGTCAGAGAGAGCAGAGAGATGAGCTAAACACAGAGGATGTTGTGACCTACTCCTCTGCAGCTGACATGCACACCAAGAGAGTCAAGCAGACTGCACTATCAGACTAGAGAAGCAGAAATGGTCATCAAAGTGGTAATGTAGTGCAAACTCACCTCGACTACACACATCTGGATATAGCTTGAGCATTCTGGTTTAAATGATTCATTCAAGAGATGTCTCCACTGTCTACAGAAATGCACACCTGTCAACAAGCTTAGACCTAGTATGTAACTAAACTCCTAATGTTTAGCCTGCTACTGGTGGACAACTAGAGAGATGACAGACCATGAGAGATCATCCCTCCTTATTACATACACGTTGCTGCAGCTTCCCCGTTCATACTGGAACTGCTCTGAACTCCGTATGCATGGCTACTAAAGCATACCACTACTTTACCCAGAAAACCTCACATTCATGTATGACAACGAATTAAACTAATGATTCTTTCTTCGTGTACTGCTCTTTATCATTTGTGAAATTCTAAAGTTCAGCGGTACTGTATGATGAAATAGACACTTCATTTCTCTCATAACACCGTCCTTAAACTTTTGTCAAACAAAGAGCTGTGGGACTGCAGCCAAAGTACGATACCACGCCTACAGAGAAGCAGCAGTAAAAAGACCTAGGCTGCACAGAGATACCACGCCTACAGAGAAGCAGCAGTAAAAAGGCCTAGGGTGCACAGAGATACCACGCCTACAGAGAAGCAGCAGTAAAAAGGCCTAGGCTGCACAGAGATACCACGCCTACAGAGAAGCAGCAGTAAAAAGGCCTAGGCTGCACAGAGATACCACGCCTACAGAGAAGCAGCAGTAAAAAGGCCTAGGGTGCACAGAGATACCACGCCTACAGAGAAGCAGCAGTAAAAAGGCCTAGGGTGCACAGAGATACCACGCCTACAGAGAAGCAGCAGTAAAAAGGCCTAGGGTGCACAGAGATACCACGCCTACAGAGAAGCAGCAGTAAAAAGACCTAGGCTGCACAGAGATACCACACCTACAGAGAAGCAGCAGTAAAAAGGCCTAGGCTGCACAGAGATACCACGCCTACAGAGAAGCAGCAGTAAAAAGGCCTAGGCTGCACAGAGATACCACGCCTACAGAGAAGCAGCAGTAAAAAGGCCTAGGCTGCACAGAGATACCACGCCTACAGAGAAGCAGCAGTAAAAAGACCTAGGCTGCACAGAGATACCACGCCTACAGAGAAGCAGCAGTAAAAAGGCCTAGGCTGCACAGAGATACCACGCCTACAGAGAAGCAGCAGTAAAAAGACCTAGGCTGCACAGAGATACCACGCCTACAGAGAAGCAGCAGTAAAAAGACCTAGGCTGCACAGAGATACCACGCCTACAGAGAAGCAGCAGTAAAAAGGCCAAGGCTGCACAGAGATACCACGCCTACAGAGAAGCAGCAGTAAAAAGACCTAGGCTGCACAGAGATACCACGCCTACAGAGAAGCAGCAGTAAAAAGACCTAGGCTGCACAGAGATACCATTTGAATAATCAAGTCATCTATGACAAGCATGTGGTTTTCTAGTGTTCTGAAGAATGCCAGTCTCAACTCGGGTCAATGCAACTCATCTCACCTCAGTGAGCAGGACTCTACAGACGCTGCATACAGAGGGAAATGGATAACCCAGATCCAAGTCTCCCATTTTAATATGTTCAGGCAGCATGACTTATTCAAATGAAATGTAAATCCCCTGTACTAAGACATATAGCTGCCATGTGACAGTCATTCTACAGTATCTTCTCTTTTCCACCAACCCAAACACATTACTAAGAGACTACGCCACATCTAAATGACATCGCTAACAGCCTAATACTGTCATCTCTTAGGAAGGGTTGATTTGTGTTGTTGTTGCGACTTTGACTCAAAAACTACAAAAGAGGATCACCTCACAGAATAGGCTACAACAAGCAAATAGGCTCATTTGAAATGTGGCAGTTTGTTTTTTAAACGTCTGAGAGAAGCAAACCAGAAGTTCTCACCGTCTCTGAGATGATACCACATCAGCAGACGATTAGGCTACGTGATACTGGCATTGACAGACTAGCCCATGGTGTCCACTTCCACCAGTGCAATTCCATGTAACTGCATTTAGCTGACGAACAGCATCCATCTATTCCCTATGGATACAACTTAGCTGAACATTTTAAGGAGGCCTGTTCAAACTCTTTCCCGATCGATTCACCTCACTTTCAGTCTGAACTTGCAATGCGTAATTGAATGAGATACCATCAAAATTCCATCAAACTGCATCCTCTGTTCATACATCAAACTAAATCTCCCATCAGTTCTTTAGAGAAAGAGAGAAACCTCCAAATCCCTAGTAATAACACTACTATTTAAAAGGCTGATTTTAGAGTGTAAACTCCCCCGGACGCTAAGGCATAACATTAGTAATAACACTACTATTTAAAAGGCTGGTTTTAGAGTGTAAACTCCCCTGGACGCTAAGGCATAACATTAGTAATAACACTACTATTTAAAAGGCTGGTTTTAGAGTGTAAACTCCCCCGGACGCTAAGGCATAACATTAGGAGTACAAACTAATCCCTGACTCCTTCCATCTCACTCAGCCACTGACTAGCATTAATCAAACGAGGGCAGGGGAGTACTCTCAAAGATGACTTCAAGGCTTTTAGCACAATTTACCACCCAATACGTCCTCGCATACGTGGTCTGCTGGCCTGGCACCTCACATGAATTATGCATTCAGCTAGCCCAACGGTCAGTATCTCTGATGATCGAGCCCAGTGAATTGTGAGGTGACAAACTTTCCTCAGTAAGAGATCAATGACGTCATGACTTTTAGTCATCTGTACAGGGCCTATAAAAGTGAGAATCATTGCACAGAACTTCTGCCAACACCACCCCTGTGACACGTGCACAAATTGAAGATAGGAGAGAGTTGTTAAATAACATGAAAAGTCAGTCAGTTCATCATAGGCCCAGCAGACTTGAGAGGGAATGGAAGCTACACTTACTGGAGTCTCATTACTGACTCTGCACGCTCCACCCCAGAGTCTGGTTTATACAGTTTGTTCAATGGCTATACGGTATGAAAGTGACGCACCGCTTTCCAGGAAGTAGTATTGTAGTTTAATTTTTGTAGTCCCTTTTTTTTTATGGTTTTCAAATGGACGAAAAACGAAGCCCAATGGTCTTTAAGATAACTTCATAAAAGGCATCTGGCAGAAGTAAATTCCACAAACACTAATATCATTTTATATACACTGTATCTTAAATGACTGCGTTTTCATGAATTTGATGATATAATCGTCAAGCCCATTCAAGAGATTGACCTAGGACATCATCACTTGCACATCGTTTTCAGAAGTCAAAAGTGGCTGGGCTGTTGACGTTCAAAATGAAATGGAACACCAAATCAGATATCAACAGGAAGTGTCTCAAAAACAACTTCCTGGAGTAGGATGATGGGCTCTGAGGGCAGGGGAGGAGCTTACCGGGGAACCAATCAAATTGCATCATCTTAATAACAGCCGAATGCAAAGTAATGCCACACAGACTACTGGAGTCTAGTCTAGGGCAGTAAGAGGCTGGTGTGGGCTCAGACAGACTGTCATCAGATTTAATCAGAGAGGGAGCAGCAGGGGCATGTGGGGATTAGGTGTCCACACCTACGTAACGGCAACATATCATCTACCAGGTGCCAAGTCTGCAATACAGACAACAAGTACAGTATACTCCAACTCCCATGGGGCGTTAGGAAAATGTATCAAACTCTGGAAGCACACATGTATGATCCTAAAAGCCTGGAAGCTCTGTGTGTTTAGAGCTGGATACACAGCAGGGGAGTATTCATTATGTCCTGCAATGGAAAACGTTTACTGTTTAAGAACCAAACGGAGCAAACAGAATGAAACGGGGAGGGACATACCGGATTTTGTCCAATGGAAACTCTTGTTTTCGTTGCAAAGCGCTTTTTTTTGTTTGGAGTAAACAAAATGTTTTGCAACAGAATCAGTGTAATGAATACACCCTAGAGCTCTCCAAGATTCCCCCAGACATTCCTGACATTTTCACCAAGGGAAAAGCTGACTGTTGATCTCTGGGACACAGACACTGCTGTCTGGCTGCCCCGGTTCCTCTGGATACCAGGTGTGTCAGTTGTGGCTCTATTGAATTATCAGACAACGATGCTGGACACTGTACCAGACAGACAAACTACTCTGAACTGACCATAGGTCTACAACATGCTATATCTATAGGGTGGGTGTGTGTGTGTGTGTGTGTGTGTGTGTGTGTGTGTGTGTGTGTGTGTGTGTGTGTGTGTGTGTGTGTGTGTGTGTTGTCTTCAAGCCTCTCCAACATGCCTTGAGTAGACATGCAGCAAAAAGCTGGAATTGGAATGAGATGACGCACATGAATTTGAGCCAGTGAGTCAGTCCCTAGTGGCTGACCTTGTCTCTGTGAGAGCCAGCAGAAGACCCAGGGCTGAGAAAGATACACATGATGAAGGAGTTTTAAAGTGCAAATTAAAACACGCACAGGACTTCACGTCTGTGTTGTGGTACAGACACAATCTCAATTGAAATGTTACTTTTATGCTGCCACTTTTACAACGGCTTGCAAAAATGAAAGCCCCCTTCTTGGGTGTTGGTCTGTTCAATAAACATGTCAAATAGCAAACCATTAGCGAACCAGACAATAGAGAAGCCTAGCCTGTGTTAGACCCACTTAGTGAGGACATGGCTGCAGTGCACACGGCCCATTCTCTGTCCCCCACCTCCCCCAGAACCAGAGCAGAGACTTTAATTAGAAGTGGATAATTAGAACCATCCATCCTCGTGCAGTAAGGCTGCCTGATGATGCTCCTCTGAGGCAGTGGAAAACAGGAGAGCTGCCAGGTCCTCCACCAAGGCAGACCTGTGCTACCACAACAAGCAGGGGGAAAGAATAGGCTCCTACCTCACAGACAGACCAAGGTGTATGAATTGAAGGACTAACCGAGTCTGTGATTCTCAGGCCTTTTCAGGTTCAGTAAATAAGGTGCTTCCTAAACCGACTGGTTTCGGCATTAAAGCCTTCATCAGGGTGACATCATTCACCACCATCACACAGAACAGGATCTGGTACCAGAGCAGCTGGAAGCTCACGGTGGCTAATGCAAGGTTATGACATTATATGGTGCAGCCAGCTATGACAGAACCATTACAGTTATTACATTACAACTCCATCATGACATTTTACAAGACAGACCTCTGTGCTGTTTAACAGTCAAACCATCCCCCCCTATATATAATGTATGTGAATCACTAAACAGGCCTAGCTGCCCCTATGAGATGTTCTGAGAGACAGTACAGTGCTTTCTATTTAAGGAGGACAAATGTATTTTCCGGTCACAAAAACAAGTCATCCTGCATGTTCTTCCTCCGATGAGACCTCTCAGGAACTGAGTACTGAATGGGGTTGAGGCTTCACTAACCATCCTCCTCATCACACAAATAGCCTGAACAGCATCTACGAGGTAGAACCCACAGACTGACACTAAACTGGGTCATCCTCCTCATCACACAAATAGCCTGCCAGAACAGCATCTACGAGGTAGAACCCACAGACTGACACTAAACTGGGTCATCCTCCTCATCACACAAATAGCCTGCCAGAACAGCATCTACGAGGTAGAACCCACAGACTGACACTAAACTGGGTCATTCCTGTCCAGACCATTACGTAACAGTTCATATCATTTCAGGGCCCCGTTTCTCAAAACTAGAACTACCGGCACCTATAGGGTGCTGCCAAGAGTAATTCTTCTGGTGAGTTTTCCATTGGCCTGTCCAAGAGCAGAAGAAACATTATTCTCAGCATAAACATCCCAGATAGGCTGCCATGTTACGCATCAGGGTTCGTAACAGAGTTACGTTCAGACTCGAGAGGTGTTGAGCTGAGAGAGAAGCTGTTCATCCTCAAATGGTTAGCATGGTCTTTATGCAACATGGCCTAACGCTCTTTACACAACATTCACATTTCCTTCCAAGGAAACACACATACTGTACAGATGCAGTGGGCCTTCCTGCTCTTCACAGATATTTCATCAAACGGGTGTAAGCATAGGCCTGTGCATTAAGGCTTACACTTCAAATATTTGCCTACAGGCAGTTCCTTGCTCACCATGACATCTTGACAAATCCTACAGAATGGTGAGGGCTCAATCCTAACCCAGATGTTCACAAACTCATACAGACAGTTATTGATTTTTTCCCCGCCTCATTGTGTTGCAGTCTGTTTTCAGAACACTGTTTCCTTTCCCAGGCTGAGGGGACGTGAGCGGGCTACCCCCTGCCAGTAATGCTGTGGGGTCACATTTTTTCACAGGTCGTGGTATGCGGCTCCTGAACGAGCAGGATGTTAGGCAATAGAGAAGACATATCCTTGCCTGACCTCAGAAGGGCGTTTTTTTGTCATGGTAGGTCTGCACGATATGGGCAAAAAAATAGAATTGTGATTTTTTTATTTTATGATTGCGATTGTGAATTTGGCTTGTGATAAAAATCCAATCACTTGGGTAAACTGTTAGAATCATAGAAAAAACATTATTTATTTTAAAAAGTAAAGTGGACCACAGCATCGTTCTTGTTCGGAACAATCTGTTGACTGCATTTGACCTAACAGAACAGAGTGCAAACTTAGTGGATGTAAGGGGAGGAACTCCTTGAGTGACAGGGCAGCCTTGGTGTGTGTGGAAAGCAGCCGCAGGAGAAAAACAGGAGTCAACTAGAAAAACGGATCTTACACACGGCTGAGTGGCATTTCAAAATATTGCATGTGATACGGATATTGAACATGTCCGTATTGTGATTTCAATATAAAATAGATTCATTGTGCAGCCCTACCTCATGGTAGCCTATGTGTGGACACCAGAGAATTAGATTTCATTAGATTCATTGTGCAGCCCTACCTCATGGTAGCCTGTGTGGACACCAGAGAATTAGATTTCATTAGATTCATTGTGCAGCCCTACCTCATGGTAGCCTATGTGTGGACACCAGAGAATTAGATTTCATTAGATTCATTGTGCAGCCCTACCTCATGGTAGCCTATGTGTGGACACCAGAGAATTAGATTTCATTAGATTCATTGTGCAGCCCTACCTCATGGTAGCCTATGTGTGGACACCAGAGAATTAGATTTCAAGATGATCTCAGCTCCCTACCAGAAGCTCCAGCATATCTGGGAGGATATGTCATTACTGTTAAACTTTAAGGATTTACTGTCAGAATATGATCATCCTGGCCTCTCCTGCGCTGACTCACTGACTTATTATAGACAGCCTGTATTGTACACAAACAACCCAGCATTGAATGTGTAACCCTCCATCTCCAAGCTCGGTGGACACTGACCTGTAGTAGCGGGACTGGAGGTATGTGGAGCACACAGCCTTGGACACGTGGCTGGCTGAGCCAAAGTCTATCACCTTCACCCTGTAGGGCTGCCTGACAGGGTCCACCAGCATAATGTTCTCCGGCTTTAGGTCAGCGTGGATCAGGCCCATGGTCTTCAACTTCCTCAGGGCCGTGGCCACCTGCTGCAGCACGGGCCGGATCACCTTCAGCGGCAGCGGGCTGAACTTGTTCTGCTTGAGGAAGTCATAGAGGTTCTGCTCCAGCATCTCAAACACCAGGCACGTGTGGCTGCGGTGCTGGAAGCACTCGAAGGCCCGCACCAGGTTGTGCTCATCCGCGTTCTCCCCGCTCAGTCGGGCTAGAATGCCCACCTCGATCTGGCCCTGGCGTGCGTATGACGGGTGGTTCTTCAGGATCTTCACCGCCACCACCTCCCCAGTACCCCTCTTCCAGCACTTTACCACCTGTCCGAAGGTGCCGCGGCCCAGGAAGTCCAGCACCTCGTACGTGTTCTTCATGGAGCACAGGACCTCGTGCTGCACCAGCTGGTAGTCCCCGTCACCCCCTCCTGCTCCGCCCGCCGCTCCCTGTTTGGTTGGGGGTCCTCCTCCGCCCCCTACAGCCGTGGGCGCGGGCAACCCAGCTGGATTCCCCCCATTGGTCGTTTGCATCATGGCTGGCAACATGGACAGGTCCTCCACTATCTGCATGGCGCTCCCGCGGTTATCAAGCTCCTCGCTCTTACGTTTCAGCCCACATCGCTGAGCGCTGTCAGCCAAGTTCAAACCTCCACAATCGCCCTCTTCCCAGTCAACTTCTGTCTCTTCCTTCCTACCTCCTCCTCTACCTTCCTCCCCCCTTCCCCCTCCTCCTGTCGCTCCACTACTGCTGCCTCCCCTGTCTCTGTCCGTCTGCTTCTGCCCCTTGCCCTGCCAGGGGACTGGCCCTGTGTCCTGGGGCTGCTGGGCCTCCGCCGGGCCTGTTCCTCCTGTTCCGTTCTGCTTTCTCCGTACCCCACGCACGGCCACCGTCTGTACAGGGAACTCCTGCCCGCCGCCACACGTTCTCTCGCCCGCTGCAGAGTCTCGGGTCGCAAAGGAGGGAGCGAGTCTGATCGGGTGCGCTATGCCAAGGGTTCTGCCGTTCAGAGAAGTCCACGGTTGGGCTCTCTCATGGTACACACAGCTGCTGGGCTCCACTTTGACTTTCTTCACGCTGCAAAAGGCACTAGTCTGGGTTTGATAAATGTGTGGTGGGTAGATCCAGACTTGTGAGGCCATACCTGGACAGAGACATTCAAAAGAGGAGAAAGACAACGTTAGCATATTATCAAAGCTTGATCAACCTATTTAGGGAAGGTCGTTTTGACGCTCACACCCACACAACATCTAAAACATTAAACACCAACTGTAAAAGGTTCTCACTATAGCGTTAATGCAAAGAGCAGTGTGAAAGGTCAAAGTGTCCTATGGTAATCAATTTCACCACGGACTTGACATAATGTGATTTCAGTTAGGTCAATGAGGTAAGTGTCTATGAGGGGATGTCAATTCAAATAAAATGACACTGGGCCTAAATAAATGTAGGTGTATTTTCATGTCTTGTTGGATGAGAAAGTCCAGTCTGCATAGTGATATACAAAGACCATGTCAACAAATGACTGGAGGCTGCCGATTGGCTGATTGATTTGCATAGTGAAAAGGTGACCTTTCCAGTTGTTCTGAACAAGCTGTGCACACACACACACACACACACACACACACCTGTGGTAACAAACTCTTCACTATACAGGCTAGCCTAATAACGTGCAGATATTCTCCTGTTTTTATCCTTCTGATTAAATCTTGTTTTCAAAGACGGAAGCTTGAACGCTTCACTGCTGCATTTGTGCTCGTACTGGAAGGCTTTATACCATGGTGCCATTTCTCAAGAGAACGATGGAAAAGTACTGGGAGGGGGCCATTTTTTCCAAAGCCTGCTCACTCTGAATGTTTGCATGTGCAATTGCATAATAGCAACACAAAATTCAGCAACACAGCCCCTCCATTAAGACATAGTGAATGGAGATAAGTGCATTGGCAAGATTTTGTCTTGTTGCTTGGTTATATTTGCTGAGTTCAGCAAGAACAACCAGAGGCTTCCACACTGCTCTCATAATGACACTTGCATCAGTCAAGGGATGACATCACAGCTGACCTTCAGCCCGTTACAACCCCACACCAAACACCTCTGCAGAAAGAAACCCCACTCCCACCACAGCCAGAGACACCAAGCTGACCAATCAAGCGCCTAGCAGAGGGAAGAAGATACGCTCTGGTGGAGTGTTCTAGAACACCCTCACCATTCTGGCCTCATCCAATGGAGCCCCCCTACCACCTCCACCGTAGGGGATGACTAACTTCTCAAAAAGGTTTGGATGACCTTTCCCTGCCGTTACCATGCATCCCACAGCGGGTCTCTAGGCAACCGATGTGTTCGAAGAGAGTGGTTGAGAGAGAGAGTCTCAGAGAAGTGGGGGGGAGCAGAGCCTTAGCATCAGGTCTGCATGCCAGCCAGCCCCTCTCACATTACACAGCTCAGAGAGGAACGCTCCTCCCTCACCCCCCTCTCTCATTTTGAGAGAAAAAAGAAAAACAAGAAGCGACGCCATCCCAGCGAATACCATTGAAAATATTTGGAAATTGGATGAGGTCTTTGGGCTTGGGCTGCTGAGGGACTAGGATAACGTGATAGGTTTTTATTCATATTCTGTGGGATTTTTGGGGGGGGTGTCTAAAGAGAGGTGGCAGCTGTGGCGGGCGGCAGGGCGCCCTGGCACAGTGACCTTATCAGAATAGCTGTCCGTGTGCCCTGCCGTAGAGCCCACGACCTACTTCCTTTCATCTGGAGCCCGTCCAGTGACATCAAAGTGGCTCTTCCCTGTTGGCTCTTTGACTATAAATCAACGGTGCATTCACCTTGACGGATTTAGATGCAGAGCATGCCTCGTCCCAAAGCCCCGTCACTAGACTGCTAGAGCTTCCAAAACACAACCCCTGTCTCACAAATAACAAGACTGTGGGTGGTGAGTCACAGAGAGGGGCACACTGTCGAGTAGACAGCACCTCTCTTAAATGAGGAGAAAATAATTGTTCCCAAATTACACCTTCCAGATTTAGTGGAAGGAGCTATAATTACAGGTGCCAAATGAGAGAACAAACACCTTCCTCTCAAGTCCCCAACTTTTCAACGATAGCAGGCACATGCTCCTCAATAGCCAAGAATCAGAACTAACTTTCCTAGTCATTGCCTACCTGTCTTCACTCTCATTCTCCTCCATGTTAGGAGATGTTGTCCTCTTTCTGAAGTTCAGTGAGGCACACCCTGATGATTCCCTCCCATGGGAGTTATTAGGAGGACGGGTGGAGAGCTACAGTATACAGTCTGCCTGGGTTGTGCTCAGCAGCAGCAGTGCAAAGCAAAAGGGAACTTCAGAAGTGCGCACTATTCAACAGGCTGCAATCACGTGCTCGCAGAAAGGGGAGCTGCCAATTCCTGACTCTAGACTGACGAGGCAGGCAACACTGGGTAGCTTCTGGACTGCTTGTTGTTTCAGCTTTTCTACACACCTTTTAGGCTTTATTCAGAGGTTGGCCATACTAGCAGGCCAATCGGAGAGGGAATTTTCAAAATAAGAGCTTAACAAAATATTCTTAATAATAGTGTGCTGCTATCTTCCAGTCACTAATGCAGGGTGTCAAACTCAGTCCACGGAGGGCCTAGTGTTCCCTTTCAATTAAGACCTGGACAGACCGCTGAGGGGAGTTTGCTAACTAATTAGTGGCCTTAATCCATCAAAATCAAGTACAAAGGAGGAGGGAAAACCCCAAAATATTAGGCCCACTGTAGAATGAGTTTGACACATGTGCACTAATGTGATGAGGCACAGATTAGGGTAAGGTTGGTCAGAATAAGACCAAGTAACCATTTTCCATCAACATAGTGTTCAGAACAAGCTCAAACTAGAGTGGTAGGGTGAGAACAGGAAATGGCTTTTGGCCCCGGTGGCCTACAAGCTGAGACTAACCCAGTTCCTAACAGTGCAATCAATGATTACGTAATCTAACAAGTACCTCAAAGGAATGCGTTTAGTTTTGAATGACTCTGTCACATCTGTTGGCACCACAACAAGGCTTTCAGTCAGAGAATTAAGACAGGTCATCAAACAAAAGTAGAGGCAATTCCATTTTGAATAGGCCATTTCAAATCCAATTGAAATATTCCGTTTGGCCTCTAGATTACGGAAATGTCCCAAAGGAACGCTCCATTAAATTCCTGAATTGAAATGAAGGCACATGGAATCCACCCCAACGCTGGTTGTTGCTTGTCATGACTGGCAGAAAGCAGCTTGGTCCTAAGAGAAGGACATGGAGCTCTCCACAGCTGTGTTGTGTCACCACAGAGAACACTCTTCATTGTGTGCACCATGTCCTGCTGTTCCTACAGTATGGAAAACAACCAAATCGCACAGTAATCAGCAACACATCAATACTGGCCGCTCCACTCTCCTAATGCTCTGTATAGCCAGCCGATGACGTTAGACCTCAGCAACTGACACAGTCAAACCCTGATACAGATAAGGTTATCTAAAACATTAACCAACCTTTACCCCTCCTTCAACTACCGCCATACTATACATGACCTCTGCTCTGCCAAGAAGGGGGAGGCTAGTCATAACCTGCAGTGGTTAGGTGACTGCACAGGCCCACTGAGTATTACATAGGCCATCACATCGATCTCAGGCAGGAGAGCGCTAGCTTACAGGAAATGATGCTGCTCTCCTCATTTGGCCCCCCGGGGCAAGAGCAGACAGGTTGGCGGTGCTTTCTGGAAGAAAACCAGAATAAAAAAACTCTCCATTTCTCAAAAGAACATTTGACTCCCTGTGCCCTGTCGCTGACAGTGGCAGACCATTACTGCCTGAACCAAGGAAGAAAGAGAAAACAGATGGTAGGAGGGTGAGACTGGACTGCTGTGGAGCCTGAGGTAGTAGCTCTGGTGCAAGATAGATAGATAGAGCTCCAGGAAGGGTGGTGTCCAGTTTACTGGCCTGACTAGTGGCCCACGCTGTGCAAATATTAACCCAGCGGCCATCCTAGTGTCTGTCTGACCAACACCAGTGACTGGGAGAGGTACAGAGGGAGCGAGAGGCCAAATAGCTGCTCTGCTTGAAGAAAAAACACAGAACATAGGAAACACAACTGGGCTCCTCAAAACAACTCTCAACCACTGTGGCAGAACAGTAGATCTGTTGAGATTAAAAGACACATCAAGTAAAGGAATAAAAGCAAAAAACATCCCAAAGTTTAATACTAGGCCAAACTGTCAATCACTAGGCCTAATTTAGACTAATGGTAAAATCTCTCTCAGCTGACAGAGTGGTGTAAAATGATGTCTTTACTCTAAAATAAGTAGCCTGTGTCGTCAGATTAGACAAAGTACTGACCGTTTCACAAGAGCAGCCAAGCTTCCAGTCTCCCCGGTCTGAATGAGACCATGTGGTGGAAAAACACAGCAATCCTTGGCTGCACTCGGGCTAACTGCTCAAATCCCTTAGCTTCCGCTTACTCAGACAACAAAGTTTCCAGAATCCTTCTTCAACAAACCGGCAGACATTTAAAAGAGAAGAAAACATGCGTAAAGTCCGACCACAGGAAATGCGGGGCTGTCACAAACCACTGTGGAGGGCCCAGCCTCCTCCAGAAAATCTGCTCAATGGAAAGTACCACACAGACTGTGTTGATAACAACGGTAGGTCTGTGAGCCACCGCTCCAGCCCCTATTCTGAGCAGGCAGATAAGGCCTGTCCTATTCCTCCGACTGCTCTACACAATCAGGCCCTATGGTGCCGTTTGGTGACAGGGCACCGAGAACCAGGCCTTTGAGACACAATAATGCCATCAAGCAGCGACCATTTTCTCTGTAAATGGACTTTTTGTGTGAAACATCAAACTGATAAGCTAGCGGCGCTATAAGTGGACAGTGTATACTCCGTTCTTAAACACCCTTCCCCTCTCTAACAGTGGTCCAAGGCTTCTGGGACAAAAGGCCACTGATGACGACTGGAGGCGCTTTCATTTAGCAGAGCCTACAGAGTGTCAGCTGCAGGGCCCTGGATATTATTACCTCCTGAAGCCCGATACGCCCCCGTCGTCATGTTACATCACTCAGAGCTGCTGGGGGTTTTCAGCAGCCTTCAGCTCAAAGTAATTGCTCATGGTTGAACTTTGAACCGGGCGGGAATTAAATTGAGGGGTCGAAAAAAATATAGAGAACACACCTGTCCTCAGACCAAATGCCCCAGTGTGGGGAGAGGAAGAAACTGTTTTGCCCGAGATGTGAAAAGGAGCAGGGCGAGAGAACTATAACAGCCCATACTGGTGGAAAAAGAAATGAAACAAATAGTGGAAAACACATAGCCATGTTAAGGAGCGCAAGTAGCCTTAGTTGGGTTTGAGGCAGTAACAGGGTGCAAAGACACCCCGACTTTAAGAAAGCCTACCCTAGGGGATGTTCTCCAAATGGGCTTCCTTGAGGTTTGATTCATTTGGGCATCTAGGCCTTTACAAAGCACATCTCTCTAGCTTGTCCCGCACACCAGTTGTTTTGCAAGCACAACCAAAATGTCAGTGGACCTGGTGGTTGGGGAAGAGAATGTATTGCACACAGTTCTGCCACACAACTCAATTTGGCTCTCCAGCTCTACAGGTCAAGCGGCTCCAGCCTGCCCCGGTCCCCAGGCCGCCCCGGTCCCCAGCCCGCCCCGGTCCCCAGCCCGCCCCGGTCCCCAGCCCGCCCCGGTCCCCAGCCCGCCCCGGTCCCCAGCCCGCCCCGGTCCCCAGCCCGCCCCGGGCTCCTCAATGTATGTGCCGTGGAAGATACAAAAAATGCCCAAACCCTTCAGCAGCAAACAGAAGAACAGAGAAAACAGGAACAAGGCTGTAATTTCACTTAGAAAAGAAATGAACCCCAAGACCAAAGAAATTGCTCTGAAAGTTGGCTACATTTGGATCTATCTTATAAAGTGTTTCTTTATTTACGTTTTCTATATGTTGTAAGCAATAAAATCGATATAAAGAGGTGTTTCATTAGTAAAGGCCTTCGGGCTTTCAGCATCTTGTCAGAATCAAGGAGATAAGATACTGGGCCTGACAAAGCAAAGAAACAGTGCAGGAGTCTCAAAGAATTGCTCTCATAAAAGACTGGAGGAACATTTCAGCTGAAAACGCTCTCTCAGGGATAGTCCATCAACAACTGTCCAGCATCTCAACCCTGAGTGACTAGAGAACGACACCCAGATACCTTCCCAGAATATATCCCTGGCCTCCCCATGTAGGTTGAAGGGCAAATGTTATCATGATGTCTATCAGACTTTGGACATTGCTTATGTTCCTATAATCCAACTCAACACAAAAATGAGTTTCTCACCTCGGAACCACATTTGGCTAGGACTCAAGTTCAGCACATAATCATAAAGGCAAAGCCCTTTGTAAAACCCACAGTCAGCCCATGGGGGATTTCATTTTGGTGCTCCAAATGTAAAACAGGTGATGTGTAACGTTGTCAGCACCACATGCTCAGATAGACTATCCTGCCTGTAGACCATCCATCTGCTGTCCTCCCTGGAAAGACAGCAGAAACTCAGAGTCTGTCCGTCTCACCGCTGACACGACACCAGATGCTTAGTGGCTGGCTGCCCAACACACGGACACAGGTGCAGTAACCCTACACTACTCAGCATCCTTAGTGTACTCTGAAATGGAGCACCTGAACACCCCAGCAGTGACTACCTCAACGACAAAACACCTGAAGAACGACTAATAAGTTGCAACCACTTGCAGCTTATTTAGGCCCATCAGTCAAAGTTGGGTTATTTAGGCCCATCAGTCAAAGTTGGGTTATTTAGGCCCATCAGTCAAAGTTGGGTTATTTAGGCCCATCAGTCAAAGTTGGGTTATTTAGGCCCATCAGTCAAAGTTGGGTTATTTAGGCCCATCAGTCAAAGTTGGGTTATTTAGGCCCATCAGTCAAAGTTGGGTTATTTAGGCCCATCAGTCAAAGTTGGGTTATTTAGGCCCATCAGTCAAAGTTGGGTTATTTAGGCCCATCAGTCAAAGTTGGGTTATTTAGGCCCATCAGTCAAAGTTGGGTTATTTAGGCCCATCAGTCAAAGTTGGGTTATTTAGGCCCATCAGTCAAAGTTGGGTTATTTAGGCCCATCAGTCAAAGTTGGGTTATTTAGGCCCATCAGTCAAAGTTGGGTTATTTAGGCCCATCAGTCAAAGTTGGGTTATTTAGGCCCATCAGTCAAAGTTGGGTTATTTAGGCCCATCAGTCAAAGTTGGGTTATTTAGGCCCATCAGTCAAAGTTGGGTTATTTAGGCCCATCAGTCAAAGTTGGGTTATTTAGGCCCATCAGTCAAAGTTGGGTTATTTAGGCCCATCAGTCTAAGTTGCCTTATCTATCCTCTTTGAATTTAAATTAGAATTTAAATTTCGAACTCTGTGTCTCTTCAGTAATTAGGAGTGAACCACTAAGGGCCTGGGCAAGCATGTGCCCTATGCCTCTTCAAAGACTACGGTCATATGGTCTTTTATGGGCTTGTCTTGTGAGTGGAGGACTGCTAAAACAGACAGCCTTAAGGGCACAGATAAAGCATCATGAGGTCCCGTGCTCCAGAACATAGAGGCTTTATCTAACAGCATGGACAGTCACATTCAACAGTCACAGCAGAATGACGTGGCGTGTTTTGAGTGAGTGAGTGGTCACGTGGCACAAACACAGCAGCAAGTCCCTTCCGAAACATACTACTGGCTGATAAACGCTAATGGATAAACAAAAGCTGATGTGCAACAAACTGCATACAGCGTGCCTCACTTAGACAGGGGAGACCAACAAACTGCATACAGCGTGCCTCACTTAGACAGGGGAGACCAACAAACTGCATACAGCGTGCCTCACTTAGACAGGGGAGACCAACAAACTGCATACAGCGTGCCTCACTTAGACAGGGGAGACCAACAAACTGCATACAGCGTGCCTCACTTAGACAGGGGAGACCAACAAACTGCATACAGCGTGCCTCACTTAGACAGGGGAGACCAACAAACTGCATACAGCGTGCCTCACTTAGACAGGGGAGACCAACAAACTGCATACAGCGTGCCTCACTTAGACAGGGGAGACCAACAAACTGCATACAGCGTGCCTCACTTAGACAGGGGAGACCAACAAACTGCATACAGCGTGCCTCACTTAGACAGGGGAGACCAACAAACTGCATACAGCGTGCCTCACTTAGACAGGGGAGACCAACAAACTGCATACAGCGTGCCTCACTTAGACAGGGGAGACCCAACAAACTGCGTACAGCGTGCCTCACTTAGACAGGGGAGACCAACAAACTGCGCACAGCGTGCCTCACTTAGACAGGGGAGAGCAACAAACTGCATACAGCGTGCCTCACTTAGACAGGGGAGACCAACAAACTGCATACAGCGTGCCTCACTTAGACAGGGGAGACCAACAAACTGCATACAGCGTGCCTCACTTAGACAGGGGAGACCAACAAACTGCATACAGCGTGCCTCACTTAGACAGGGGAGACCAACAAACTGCATACAGCGTGCCTCACTTAGACAGGGGAGACCCAACAAACTGCGCACAGCGTGCCTCACTTAGACAGGGGAGAGCAACAAACTGCGTACAGCGTGCCTCAGACAGGGGAGAGCAACAAACTGCGTACAGCGTGCCTCAAACAGGGGAGAGCAACAAATTGAGTGCAGGGCAGGTCAATACAGGGAGGTGACACACTGGACCAGTATAAATCTGCCTCAACGGGAGAGAACAGTCAAAAGCTCAACATACAGCAGCTTATGTAGACACTGGTGGGTGTGGAGCTTCTGTACGCATTAAGGACCATATCACCTCCACCTCACCAGCCACCTTAGACCCATTACAATTCACATTTCACCTCACCAGCCACCTTAGACCCATTACAATTCACATTTCACCTCACCAGCCACCTTAGACCCATTACAATTTACATTTCACCTCACCAGCCACCTTAGACCCATTACAATTTACATTTCACCTCACCAGCCACCTTAGACCCATTAGAATTCACATTTCACCTCACCAGCCACCTTAGACCCATTACAATTCACATATCACCTCCACCTCACCAGCCACCTTAGACCCACTACAATTCACCTCAACATATCCACGGACAACGCAATCGCTGTTGCACTGCACACTGCCCTTTCCCACCTGGACAAGAGGAATACCTATGTAAGGATTCTGTTCATCGACTACAGCTCAGCCATCAACACCATAGTACTCTCCAAGCTCATCACTAAGCTCAGAGCCCTGGGTCTGTACCCCTCCGTGTGCAACTGGGTCCTGGACTTCCTGATGGGCCGACACCAAGTGGTGAAGGTAGGCAACAACACCTCTGCCAGGCTGATCCTCAACACGCTCAGCCTCCTGTTTTACTCATGACAGCGTGGTCACACACATCTCCAACTCAATCATCAAGTTTGCTGACGACACAACAGTGGTAGACCTGATTACCAACAACGATGAGAGCCTACAGGGAGGATGTGAGAACTCTGGCAGAGTGGTGCCAGGAAAATAACCTGTACCTCAACAACGATGGAGAGCCTACAGGGAGGATGTGAGAACTCTGGCAGAGTGGTGCCAGGAAAATAACCTGTACCTCAACAACTAAGCAGCTGATCATGAACTACTGGAGACAGTGGAGAGAACACACCCCCATCCACATCAACAGAGAGGACCAAAAGTTTAAAATTCCTCAGTGCACATCACTGACAACCTGAAATGGTCCCTTTACACTAGAGGTCGACCGATTAAATCGGAATGGCCGATTAATTAGGGCTAATTTCAAGTTTTCATAACAATCGGACATCGGTATTTTTGGACACCGATTTGCCGATTTTTTATTTAACTAAGCAAGTCAGTTAACAACACATTTTTATTTTCAATGACGGCCTAGGAACGGTGGGTTAACTGCCTTGTTCAGGGGCAGAACGACAGATTTTTACCTTGACAGCTCGGGGATTCGTTTTTGCAACCCCGGTTACTAGTCCAACGCTCTAACCACCTGCCTTACATTGCACTCCACGAGGAGCCTGTGTGGCAGGCTGACTACCTGTTACGCGATAGGGCAGCAAGAAGCCAAGGTAAGTTGCTAGCTAGCATTAAACTTAGCTTATAAAAAACAATCAATCTTAACATAATCAATAGTTAAACTAGTAATATCATCAACCATGTGTAGTTATCTAGCGTGTATTGCGTTGCATATAATCGATGCGGTGCCTGTTAATTTCTCATTGAATCACAGCCTACTTCGACAAACGGGTGATGATTTAACAAGCGCATTTGCGAAAAAAAAGCACTGTCGTTGCACTAAATGTACCTAACCATAAACATCAATGCCTTTCTTTAAATTCAATACACAAGTATATATTTTTAAACCTGCATATTTAGTTAATATTGCCTGCTAACATGAATTTCTTATAACTAGGGCAATTGTGTCACTTCTCTTGCGTTCCGTGCAAGCAGTCAGGGTATATGCAGCAGTTTGGGCCGCCTGGCTCATTGCGAACTGTGTGAAGTCCATTTATTCCTAACAAAGGCCGTAATTAATTTGCCAGAATTGTACATAATTATGACATAACATTGAAGGTTGTGCAATGTAACAGCAATATTTAGACTTAGGGATGCCAACCGTTAGATAAAATACAGAACGGTTCCGTATTTCACTGAAAGAATAAACGTTTTGTTTTCAAAATGATAGTTTCTGGATTCGACCATTTTAATGACCAAAGGCTCGTATTTCTGTGTGTTATTATGTTATAATTAAGTCTATGATTTGATAGAGCAGTCTGACTGAGCGATGGTAGGCAGCAGCAGGCTCGTAAGCATTCATTCAAACAGCACTTTCGTGCGTTTGCCAGCAGCTCTTCACAATGCTTCAAGCATTGTGCTGTTTATGACTTCAAGCCTATCAACTCCCGAGATTAGGCTGGTGTACCCGATGTGAAATGGCTAGCTAGTTAGCAGGGTGCGCGCTAATAGCGTTTCAAACGTCACTCGCTGAGACTTGGAGTAGTTGTTCCCATTGCTCTGCATGGGTAACGCTGCTTCGAGGGTGGCTGTTGACGATGTGTTCCTGGTTCGAGCGAGGAGAGGGACGGAAGCTATACTGTTACACTGGCAATACTAAAGTGCCTATAAGAACATCGAATAGTCAAAGGTATATGAAATACAAATCGTAGAGAGAGAAATAGTCCTATAATTCCTATAATAACTACAACCTAAAACTTCTTACCTGGGAATATTGAAGAGTCATGTTAAAAAGGAACCACCAGCTTTCATATGTTCTCATGTTCTGAGCAAGGAACTTATACGTTAGCTTATCTTACATGGCACATATTGCACTTTTACTTTCTTCTCCAACACTGTGTTCTTGCATTATTTAAACCAAATGGAATATGTTTCATTATCTTATTTGAGGCTAAATTGATTTTATTGAAGTATTATATTAAGTTAAAATAAGTGTTCATTCAGTATTGTTGTAATTGTCATTATTAGAAATAAATGGTTTTTTTTTTCTTCTTCAAATAAAAATCGGCCGATTAATCGGTATCGGCTTTTTTTGGTCATCCAATAATCGGTATTGGCGTTGAAAAATCATACTCAGTCGACTTCACACAGACAGCGTGATGAAGAAGGCGCAACAGCGCCTCGTCAACCTCAGGAGACTAAAGAAATTTGACTTAGCCCCGAAGAACGTCACGAACTTCCACAGATGAACCATTGAGAACATCATGTCAGGCTGTACGCATTATCACCAACGCTTCACTGGGGCCACACAGCCTGCCCTCCAGGACATCTACAGCAATCGGTGTCACAGAAAGGCCATGAAGATCAAGGACCTCAGCCACCTGAGCCATGGCCTATTCACCCCACTACCATATAGAAGCCGTAGACAATACATGTGCATGAAAGGTCGGACCGAGAAACAAGTTCTGGGTCATTCTCACGAAACTGACATTTGACACCACATTTTTTTAATAAAAAAAAAAAAATGTCTTCTTTGATCACAGATTAGGATCTGTACTTATTTATTTCATAATTATTGTTTTTGGATCAGATATTATGCATTTTACCACAATTTATTCAAAATAAACAAATAATTTTCTAATATGTTTTAACATTGCTCCCTTAAAAGGCCTGAGTTAAAACAAACACTGAAAATACAAATATTTAAAATATAAAATTTGACCTTTCACCAAATTGAGCTTTTTAGCCATTTTGGTAATGAGAAGGCCAAGTGGGGTAAAGGGGGTGTTCGAGAATAAAAAACATAATTAATTTGCTTATATTCCTCCAGAATTAACTTCACTTCTAATACTCCTCTAGATGATACATCATGGTTGAAAAAACATTTATTTAAAAACTGATTGGAATTTTTACAGGAATGAGACATGTCCACGGTGTTTGGAAGTAATAATTATAGTTTAATGTCAACTTTAATTATTATACAATTTTTATGATTTACAGCAAAACATGCGTTTTATTTACATAACTTAGATTTTTCTAAAATAATATAAAATTGACAGAAAATTTTATCCATACGCATTTAAGCAATGATAATTTGGCGTGAAAATTTACATAATTCAGGCGAAAATGTAAAATGTATTTAAAAGAAGACATTGTCAAAAACTAGGCGTCTTAATCCTGAGAATGATAGTTGATTTTTGCAGATGCATCATGGTTTTGTAACTCAATTGCCTACAGACATCTTTAAAACCAGTTTCACGAGAATCACCATTCTATCTCCAGGCCATTAGACTGTTAAACAGTCACCACTAACCGGCCTCCGCCCAGTACCCGACCCTGAACCTTAGCTGGCTAGAACAGTGACTACCACCTGGTACTCTAGCTTGCACCTCAGAGGCTGCTGCCCTATGTACATAGTCATTGAATACTGGTCATTTTAATAAATGTTTACTTACTTTATATCTATATAGTGTATTCTAGTAATGGATCATCCTATATAACTACTGCTGTACACAGCTTTTATATTCATATACTGTCCATACACACACACACACACACACACACACACACACCCCCTTCAGAAAGTATTCAGACCCCTTCCCTTTTCCCACATTTTGTTACGTTACAACCTTATTCTAAAATATATTACATTTCCCCCCTCAATCTACACACAATACCCCATAATGACAAAACGAAAACCGTTTTGTTTGTGCTAATTTACTAAAAATAAAAACAGAAATACCTTATTTACGTAAGTATTCAGACCCTTTGTTATGAGACTTGAAATTGAGCTCAGGTGCATCCTGTTCCCATTGTTCATCCTTGAGATGTTTCTACAACTTGATTGGAGTCCACCTGTGGTAAATTCAATTGATTGGACATGATTTGGAAAGAGACAGGATTGTGTCTGTCTCGAAGATCTGGGGAAGGGTACCAAAAAAAAAAATGTATGCAGCATTGAAGGTCCCCAAGAACACAGTGGCCTCCATCATTATTCAATGGAACAAGTTTGGAACCACCAAGACTCTTCCTAGAGCTGGCAACCAACCCAGCCAGCAACCCAGGGAGAAGGGCTTTGGTCAGGGAGGTCACAAGAAACCAATGGTCACTCTGACCAAGCTTGTAGCATCATACCCAAGAAGACTTCAGGCTGAACTCGCTGCCAAATGCACTTCAACAAAGTACTGAGTAAAGGGTCTGAATACTTAAGTAAATGTGATATTCCAGTCATTTATTTATTGCAAAAATGTCTAAAAACTTGTCATTATGGAGCATTGTGTGTAGATTAAGGGGAAAAAAACAATTTAATCAATTTTAGAAAAAGGCTGTAACATAACAAAATGTGGAAAAAGTCAAGGGGTCTGAATACACTATATCTATCTATCCATCCATACATAACATGTATAGGCCTATATATTTATATTCCGGTCCCTGACATTTCCCATTCTGATATTTCTTAATTTTTCTGGATTGTGTGTGTGTGTATTGCTAAATTTATATATATAAAAATAAAAGGGAACACTTAAACAACACAATGTAACTCCAAGTCAATCACACTTCTGTGAAATCAAACTGTCCACTTAGGAAGCAACACTGATTGACAATAAATTTCACATGCTGTTGTGCAAATGGAATAGGCAATAGGTGGAAATTATAGGCAATTAGCAAGACACCCCCAATAAACGAGTGGTTCTGCAGGTGGGGACCACAGACCACTTCTCAGTTCCTATGCTTTCTGGCTGATGTTTTGGTCACTTTTGAATGCTGGCAGTGCTTTCACTCTAGTGGTAGCATGAGACGGAGTCTACAACCCACACAAGTGGCTCAGGTAGTGCAGCTCATCCAGGATGGCACATCAATGCGAGCTGTGGCAAGAAGGTTTGCTGTGTCTGTCAGCGTAGTGTCCAGAGCATGGAGGCGCTACCAGGAGACAGGCCAGTACATCAGGAGACGTGGAGGAGGCCGTAGGAGGGCAACAACCCAGCAGCAGGACCACTACCTCCGCCTTTGTGCAAGGAGGAGCAGGAGAAGCACTGCCAGAGCCCTGCAAAATGACCTCCAGCAGGCCACAAATGTGCATGTGTCTGCTCAAACGGTCAGAAACAGACTCCATGAGGGTGGTATGAGGGCCCGACATCCACAGGTGGGGGTTGTGCTTACAGCCCAACACCGTGCAGGACGTTTGGCATTTGCCAGAGAACACCAAGAATGGCAAATTCGCCACTGGCGCCCTGTGCTCTTCACAGATGAAAGCAGGTTCACACTGAGCACGTGACAGACGTGACAGAGTCTGGAGACGCCGTGGAGAACGTTCTGCTGCCTGCAACATCCTCCAGCATGACCGGTTTGGCGGTGGGTCAGTCATGGTGTGGGGTGGCATTTCTTTGGGGGGCCGCACAGCCCTCCACGTGCTCGCCAGAGGTAGCCTGACTGCCATTAGGTACCGAGATGAGATCCTCAGACCCCTTGTGAGACCATATGCTGGTGGGTTGGCCCTGGGTTCCTTCTAATGCAAGACAATGCTAGACCTCATGTGGCTGGAGTGTGTCAGCAGTTCCTGCAAAAGGAAGGCATTGATGCTATGGACTGGCCCGCCCGTTCCCCAGACCTGAATCCAATTGAGCACATCTGGGACATCATGTCTCGCTCCATCCACCAACGCCACGTTGCACCACAGACTGTCCAGGAGTTGGCGGATGCTTTAGTCCAGGTCTGGGAGGAGATCCCTCAGGAGACCATCCGCCACCTCATCAGGAGCATGCCCAGGCGTTGTAGGGAGGTCATACAGGCACACGGAGGCCACACACACTACTGAGCCTCATTTTGACTTGTTTTAAGGACATTACATCACAAGTTGGATCAGCCTATAGTGTGGTTTTCCACTTTAATTTTGAGTGTGACTCCAAATCCAGACCTCCATGTGTTGATAAATTGGATTTCCATTGATTATTTTTGTGTGATTTTGTTGTCAGCACATTCAACTATGTAAAGAAAAAAGTATTTAATAAGATTATTTCTTTCATTCAGATCTAGGATGTGTTGTTTAAGTGTTCCCTATATTTTTTGGAGCAGTATATATATATAGCTAGGTATTTCTGCACTGTTGGAGCTAGAAACAAGCATTGCACCTGCGATAACATCTGCAAATCTGCGTATGCAACCAATAAACGTTGATTTGAAGACACAGGCTGCCCTGTGTCCACACCATGTGTCTACTTCCTTAAGCCACTGTTTGACTTCATAGCAGAATGAGCTCAGGGTCAAAAAATGTTTTTAAAAGCATTCTTCCATAATGCCCAAGGGGGGGATAGAGGGGTGGGGTTGAACAAGCACACTCAAAGCAACATCACATGAGTACCACAACTTAATCAAGTATGCTGCTTCAAATCAGGAGACCACGAGATGGTGAGCAAGGCATCATCCCCCTCTCACTCTCCCGAAAGTTGTGCATCCACTCCTGCACTGCTTTCAGATTACTAAAATAAAGAAACAAATCTGATTGACTTATTGGGGGGCACGCAGTAGGTGGTAGAGTAAGTATGTGTCAGCAGGACTTATAGCAACGGCTAATGTTGCTAAACACGCTAATCACCTTAAATGATTAATCTGGGTATTCATTCACTCTTGTTGTTGCATGAAATAGCACATTGTAAGAACACTTCACTCAGAGACAAGAAGACTGTTTGGGCACCCTGTCCAAACTCTCAAGCTATCACTCTCCCCAGAAAAGGTTGGCTGGCTCAAACCCTGCCAAGAGAAGATTGTCTGGCCTTAAAAAAATAAGATAAAAAGAATCCCATTCAGCCTCCATCCAATGCCTTTTACACTACCAACAAGCCTGGGTTTGTGGTACATTTAGTGCCTTCCTTAGTTTCTCTCTTAGTACAAATAAAGTGCTGGCAAGGAAGTCACAGAGCAGAGCCCCTTTAACCCTTCTTTAACCGAGATGTTTGTGTTTTTACAAGGGGAGTGGTGGTGAGTTTAAACGTCAGACTGAGGCAAGAACAGATAAAGATGTCAGACTGGCAGGATCAATGTAAAGTAGGTAGAAGAATGCTAGGCCATGAAACAAGAATGGTCATGAAAGTAGTAATTTTTCAGAATGTGTGTCAACACAGGATCAAAGAACGTCTGCCAGGATGTTTTGGGGGAGTGGGTTGGTTGTTTTGAAGGTGGCATAGAGCCGGGTACAGGAGAGGGTTGGAGGAGGGGGCACAAACTGTGTGAGGAAATAACTGCAATTTACCATGTATGCTAATCCCACACACATCTATTACAACCTGGGATTTTCCACTGACAGTGAAGATAAATTGGTCCCTGATCTGCTCTGTTCTTAAATGGCAGACGTGACGATACTCTGTTGACTACTTCTGCATGAGATAATTCCGTGCTTGGAAACAGCAAAGGCTGGTGACGTTTATGAGGGGGTTGCTGTGGGTGAAACTAGGTAGCTGACTGTCTGAAACCAACTGGCTGTAGAAGAAAAACACCTTGAAGATGCATTGTTAGCCTAATCTCACACAGAGACAGACCTGTGTAAATAACAGCTGATGTGAGTTAACTAGGTAGCTACTACGGTATTCAATTACATGTAAACGTTACAGGTATTAGCAAATGGTGAACTTGTCAATATTCTGACAAGTATTGGAGCTATAGGCTAATTTTACATTGATAAACATTAACACTTACTAGCTAGCCAACAGTTAACTAGTACCGTTGGTTCTGCTTCCTGTCGGCAAACTTCTCGCTAGCTACTGTAGCTGACTAAAGAAAAAGCACCAACTATAACAAACAAATACAATTCACAGCGTACCCCACAGATACAACCTACTATAGCTTCCTAGCTGGCTTGCCTTCATTTTGTATATAGCTAACGGTAGATACAACTAATAATTGTAATCATAAAAATGTGCCAAATCTTCTTGCTACATTTTTATCCTTCCAAATAACATCAAAGATAATACAACTGACTGCTTACCTTCTTATAGAGTAACAATACGTAGAATCCAGGGCTTCTCTGAACATGTTGTGGACTTAGCTATATACCCATACCATGCAGAGTTTGCCTGCACTGCTGCCATCTTGTCCTGGACACCAGGAGGGGAGACCTCGCTCTCGACAACACCCCCATTTCCCACATTTTAAACTTCAAAAAACTTAAGCATATAAAGGTTCAATTACACCAATTTAGCCCAGGATGTAACTATGCAGTCCAAGTTATTCTCTTGCTTCTTTGGGCGAGAAAGTCCATCTCTAAAAGGGCCTACGTTAGCCCTATTTCCCGAACGATCTTCCCGTTCTGTCTGTCTCCAACATGTCCCTCTGCTCTGTCTAGCCTAGGCTGTGTGAAAAATGTTTGTGAGTTGATGGCATTGAGCTAGACTAGACGAATCAATAGTCGAGCTGCGCGCGCCCAATGAAAAGCGCGTTCACAATGTGGCAGCTGTCAACATGTTTATAATGGGCAACAGGGCCACTCATGCGTAGGATTTGGAGATGCAGTGTTCAAGACAAAAATATTTTCTTCACAAAATAACATTAGATTCTTATTCTCATAAGTTGTTTTATCATTAAAATGAATGGCAGACGAAATTGCAATGTAGGTGCCTGTTTAAAGTAATATGCTTCAAGACAAGTAATACAGAAACGTCATTAAATTCGAAATTGTCCATACTGATATGCGTTAAAAGATTATACATACTGAATAAAAATATTTCTGAAGCTTTTCTAAAGGTGTTTCATAATATTTATAATCTATTTCTATTCCAATGGGACTATTAGTCCCTTGTTCTCCAAATCCATTCTCATGTTTGTTCAGTACAGTTGTGAATGTTTGGCTGATTTCTTTCTAGGTTTACAACTGTGACATGTTATAGAGATGTTCATACTTTTTTGTATTTCTAAATTCCAGCAAAATGTTCACACTTATTTTTTTATAAAACTTCACCGGTGTCTTGTTAAATAATGTGTGTTATCTTCTTTGGGCCATACTGTACAATAGTCCACAAATGTGTTGATGGTCACCAACTGTATCTTCCTCCAAGGTATTCATTGGAGGAGGGATCATTGATATGCAAGTTACCAAGGAAACTGCCTTCTTCTTTCTCAAAAGGTCCTTCTATAGAACATGTTGTTGTCGATGGTTCCTTATTTGGAATTCAGTGTACATAACGGAAAATGCTAAAATGAGTTACATGGACAAATATCAATGGCTGCCATTACCACAGTGACCAACTCCGCAGTACATGAGGCACTGCAGGGAAAGAACGGTTTCAGGGGTTGGAAATACTCTAAAATGGTATTCTCTCCTAAAGATACACGTGGGTTTGCAATTGGGCTTGTTTTGTACATGGTCTCAGGGAGCAAAACAAAATAAAGCTTTAAGCCCACTCTTTCTGCATGATGTCATTGACATCAACTCAATGTATCTCCTCATACACCACTGCAGATACACCAATGAAAGGCAGAGACATAAATGTACAAACATCTGACATGCTGCCTTACAATAACACTACAGTATAGGCACATGGACAATATGATTGCCATAGCAACTGTTCATGTTTGTCTCAGACATCTTGCTCTGTCCAGCTGTCAGGAACTGCATGAAGCATAAAAAGCCATTCACAAAAAAACTGTCGAAGAATTCTGCAGATTCCCCACACCAAACTAAAGTGAGGCAACATGAAATAACAATTCCCTTTAACCAATCTCTATTTTCATCATGCATTCCAGCTGACATAACTGTTCCACTGATTGATATTGGACAAAGGAAGTGTTCTATGGACTTAGTGTTGAATGGGTTAACAGACTTTAAAAAGTTTGCCATCTCCTGGTGGCAAAGATTAGTCTCCTGTCAGCTGGTAACACATGGCTGGTCAAATGGCTTCATAGTTGTCCAGCCTGTTTTCACATATATTTGGAAAATGACAGAACCATCTGCTTGCCTCATCTGGTCTGGCACTTGAAATAAAATCTCTGAGTATAGCCTGGCTAAGTCTGATTTGGTTGAGTTTTTGACCGATCATCCATGTGCTGGGCACTGCCAGCTAAAGGGTAGGGGAAAATGTATCATCGACAACAGTCTCATTCATTTCTAAACAGCAATGACCAGGCTATAGGCGGCCGTCAAGTCCTGTCCTCACTCAAAGGCCACAATGTATGCTGGTTCACTCTACTCAACACTTTATAGGCCTAGATCAACATAACTAACTAATTCATGATGTGCTAGATTGCCATGTCACCTGGCACCTCATTCCATATCAAATGATGATGAGAGGACAGTAGGATCCAGCATCGTGTCCCTCTTGGATTGGAGCTGAAAGCACCTGAATCATAGTGTGGTGAGCCACTGTCTGGAGGTCAGGAGATTCTTTTATTTAATTTTTTCCCTTTTTCTCCCCAATTTCGTGTTATCCAATTGGTAGTAGTTACAGTCTGGTCTCATCGCTGCAACTCCCGTACGGACTCGGGAGAGGTGAAGGTCGAGAGCCATGCGTCCTCGGAAACGCAACCCAACCCAGCCGCACTGCTTCTTGACACAATGCACATCCAACTCGGAAGCCAGCCGCACCAATGTGTCGGAGGAAACACCGTACCCCTAGCGACCTGGTCAGCGTGCACTGTGCCCGGCCCGCCACAGGAGTCGCTAGTGCGCAATGAGACAAGGATATCCCTGCCGGCCAAACCCTCCCTAACCCGGATGACGCTGGGCCAATTGTGCGTCACCCCAAGGACCTCCCGGGCGCGGCCGGCTGCGACAGAGCCTGGGATCGAACCCAGAGTCTCTGGTGGCACAGCTAGCACTGCAATGGTCAGCAGATTGAACTTAATAAGACTGAATAGACAACTCATCTGTCTGATTAGACTTACAGCTCATCCTTAATAACTGTGTCTCTGCTGTTTGCGTCAATGATTGGCATGTCATAGACAAAAAGAGATCTATAAAAATAGAAGATTCAGTGGTGTACCCAAGACTAAGTAAATAGATTCACCACAGAGCCAAAACTTAGACAAAGCACAATCCTAGCCCTAGAAGTTTATTCTACAGTTTCTTCAGAAATTCAGAACATTCATGTCACACACGCAATCTGAATGCAGAGTTCCACAAAGACCACCCAAAGCAGCTATTAGAAATGTTCTGAAGACAAAGTGGAATCTTGCAGATATTTTTTTATTCTTCCTGAAAGCGACAAGCAAATACACAGCACATCCACAAACAGCCTGGAGGCACCAGCCTGACAAAGAGAGTCCTCACTGTCTGAGGTGGCCAATTGGGGTTCAACTGCAACCAAATCCAACAAGAGGCAACTGTCAATCCCAGCCCCCATCTCTGGCAGTGACAGCTCCTGTCCCTGCCTCCAGCCCCACCGTTGGGGACAAACCAAACTCTAGGCCTGGCTTGGCTCAGCCAGTGGCCTCAGCTGGTAAAGGCAACAGGTGTGAGGAGGGTTATAGGGTTCCCCTCTCGCTGCCCTGTAAGCCCTTGCATCTGTCTGTTCAGCGGCTTTAGCTCCCCAGTCTTTGCAGAGAATTCTGACATATTTTGTCACTGTAGCACCACACTAACAAACCTAGGGGCCAATAAATAGCACTCAATTCAATTCATTATATAGCCTACATTCCTTTCTGAATTTGAAATGAATCCAATAAGTAATCATCTAGTTTTTCAAAAGTATCTGTAATCTGATTACAATATGTTTGCTGGTAAGAAAACTGATTAGTTACAGTTTTCTGTAATAGGTTTAAATGTAACTGATTATGTAATCAGTCACTCCCCAACCTTGCCAACATAAAATATCAAAGGCAAATAAATGTTCATTTTAAAGAAAAGGTTAATCTGCAGAGACCTGGATTGAGTGGGAAGTCTGTACCATAATGGCCTGACCAGCTGTTTGGTGTAGGTCTATGGTGTGTATAGGCCTAAAAAAAGGGTATCCTTCCCATATACTATCTTGCAGTTGACATGGCTGTTAAACGTGAAGGAGTCAGTCGTCTCACACCCTGTAGTCACCCTATGGACCTGCTCTCGTTAACCATTCCTAAAGTGAGCATTGCAATGCCTGCAGTGAGTGCAAATTACAGCAGCTAATGTTTTTTTATTACTATTACAGCAGAACGTGTACGGATGATGATGAGCTCTGGGCTCGGTTGATAGGGTCTGTTTATTTAGTCATAGTGTTGATTTGCATTCTGTCCCCCTCTGCTGTCTTAAAAATATATTACATAAAAAAAAACATGAGCTGACGCACACCCAGAATAATAGTTTGTGTGGAGGTGCTGACTAACGGCAAATAAACTATAAACTATCAAAATAAAGAAAGTCGCACACTCCATGTATAATCTCCCAGCAATTTAATGGGTATTTACCAACGTTTCGGCATCACTGTGCCTGAAATACCCATTAAATTGCTGGGATATTATACATGGAATGTGCGACTTTCTTTATTTTGATAGTTCATAGTTTATTCGCCGTTAGTCAGCACCTCCACACAAACTATTATTCTGGGTGTGCATCAGCTCATGTTTATTTTATATTATAAATACATTACAACAACTAGCTCTGCAGACAATTTTCGGACCCAGACGTCATAGCCACGGAGTTTCTAAACCTAGAGGCGCATCGCGAGACTTCCGGGAACGCTTGCAAAACAGACCAAACAGACCAGGCTGGAGTTTGAGAAGTCAATGAGAAAAGTGAAAAATGATTCCTTAGTTGTTCATTTTCTCAAAATCTAAAGGTACAATCAAGAATCGAACCAATGTTTTGAGTGGTTGAACATGTTATTACTCAACTCGTTAAAGTGACAAACTGACACGTTTTAATTTTCGTCGAAAAACAACTTTATATCGAAGGAATGCCTTTGATTTGACGTCTTTGCTAGTCATCGTCGCCATGACATGACAAATGTGATCGGGGATTTCTATTGGAGAAGCAGTTTTTGCCTATCTTCATACTGTACTGTTTTTGTCATAGCTATCAAAGAGATTAATCACATTCGTGATTCAAATGTGTTAATTCAATGACCCAGATATCCTATGAAAGATATTACATTAGTGATTAAAAGGTGTTAATTCAATTGCTTTTTTGTACTCTACATATTGGTCTCATCCATACATATATATAAAACATTCAAATGCTGTACAGAGCAACCTCAAATGTGATTTTTTTTGTCTGTAGAGGTTACATCCTCCAGAACATAAGGAAGTGAGCATTCAACCACGCCATTTTGAGAAAACGGCCAGTCACAGCAGTGAGCAGACTGTGTTCATAGCTACTGGAGTTGTCGTGCAGTCATGCGATATAGCTGTTTTTAATTGAATATTTCTATGTTTAAATACTGTTGACATTTGTAATATAGGTACACTAAACGTAACCAGTAATGTCCACGGAAGCAACCGCCGACCAGGTAGAGCATTTCAGTTGTTTGTAGCGAACGGTTGCTAGTTAGCTACGTTACAATTTCACTCGTGTTGCATGGTGGTTCACTGACGTTAGCTAGCTAGGCCTACACTCTAGATACCGTTTAAAATAGAATATATGGATTTGATGCGCTTTCTACATAGCTACCACACATTATTGACAATATTTTAGGGAAAATAGTTAACTACTTAATTACGTTGCCTTTTTGAGAGATCTGCGGCTAAGCTAATTATGTACTAACTAGGTAACCTGCCAATGATTTGTCAGAAATGAATGTCAGTCGACCAACTAATGTCAACTAGTTTGTACAGATAACACGACCTAATATGGTCTGAACGTCATGCTAACAACACTAGTTGCTGAGAATAAACACTAGTTAATTTCGCGTGCTAGCTGAAGTTAGCAACCTAGGTAACATTACTGTTGCATTTGGGCCGCGCTATTTGTTACGCTAACTAGGTAACTAGCCAAAGTGTATGCAGCAATGCGTGCACATTGTATTGCATTTAAACAGTTGAGCGCACCGTTTACTCTATACGCTATCTGTGTTAGAAGTTGTGCAATTGTGTAACATGTTTACATGATTAGCGAACTACCTTGGTAGTCAACTAGCTAACCATGTAAGCAAGCAAGCATTGCATCGTGTCTGCCTTTGTCCTACTCGGTTTCTTATGTGGCTAAATAAAGTAGTCCAAACTGGAAATAAGTGTAGTAGGTCTATTATAAACGAGATCTTCTAAAATGTACTCTTAAAATTGTCTATAATATTGACACCCTGATTGATTTGTTTTCCCAAGCCACCTCTTGTTGCAGTGTATGCATGTCTGTAACCCCAATCATATTTTTATGTCTTGCAGGCAGCCGAGTATATCCCAGAGAAGGTTAAGAAAGCAGAGAAGAAGTTGGAAGAAAACCCATATGACCTTGACGCATGGAGCATTCTGATTCGAGAAGCACAGGTTTAGTGACTCAGGGTTGCATTCCTCTTACCTGGGGTAATCGATTGGGTCAAGGGAGGGAGAGGGTGGGGATCAAGAGGGTGGTGGGTGGGGCTCTAACAGAACAATTACAAATGTGTCATATAGGACTGTTTCAACTTGTTTGTCAACAAGTGTACATGTAAATGCATTCTGCCCTTTTAGAACCAACCAATAGACAAAGCAAGGAAGACGTATGAACGACTTGTGGCCCAGTTCCCAAGCTCGGGCAGATTCTGGAAACTATTCATTGAAGCGGAGGTTAATATTTTATCAATTTCTCACAACTACATGTGTGCATGAGCGTGCATATCCTAACAGGATCAACAATCTGACTTTCACACAACAAATAGGTCCTCTTCATCTCAATGGTATTTAAAAAAAGTACGAGGGGTTTAGGTTAATATCTTAACCATTTATTTTTCAGGACGCAGACTGTATGTTCCTCAGTAGGGCAAAAAAACTATTTTCTACATCTTTAAATGGGGTTAAGTGCATTTGTTGCATGTTTGATCTGCAACAGCATTAAAACTTTTTAATGGTATTGGAGTGCTTTAGCCTTTTATTCACTTGTCGTGTCTATTTATTGCCTCCTGTGTCATTTCTTTGAGGTCATTTTTGTTTTTGATCATAAACCGTATGAGTGAATGTTGTGTCCAACTTAACTTTTTTTCCAGCAGGAGTTATGCTACCCTACCACCCAACAAGCGACCTATGTTTACTACGAAAGCTGTAGTATTGTAGATCCCTGGTTTTGACCCAGCAAAGAATCCACATTACTCCAATATGTCTTTTTAAAAGGATAGTTCACCCAAATTACAAAATCTATTGGGTTTTTGTGGATGGTACCTGCTCCCATTCCTGCCCCCCACCCTTATCACGCCATATTGCCTACATCTTAGATGAGCCTTAAACCCCATCCCTACATAAGCTCCATCATTTCATTAGTATGCCATTAGTTTTAGACATACAAATGGATGCTTGTAATCCACTTATTTAGGGGGATAAAGGGTAAGTATGTGTGAGTTAAAAGCATGACTGACCTAGCCTCGTTAATTGATGCCCACTACACGCAGCTCTGATCCGAGCTAGTCATCTGGGCTCTGGGCTGTCTACAGCAGGTGAACAGAAGTCTGGGGAGGAGACCAACTCATGTGCCCAGTTTAAAATCAAGCCCATGTCTCACTTCCTGTAGGATTGAAGGGATTGAGTGGGAGTATGTGAACAGGTAATGCTTCACGGAGCCCCCTTCTTACACCCACAGCTTCCTTTCACATCTACAGGAATTGACTTGTACATGGTGTCCCATCTAGGTCTGGCAGTATGTAGGCTTTTGTTCCAGCCCAGTGCAAATACACCTGATTCCATGTTGAATCTGGGTAATGGGTTTTTTCCCCCTGTTAATTGTGTTTCTGGACTAGAGGGGAAAAGCCTGCACATACTGCTGCCCTACAAGACTGGGATTGGACACCCCTTGTCTGAGGGTTGATTGATACCAGATCGGCTAATAGTCTCTAATGTTCAGACGTCACCTTATTTGTTGGTGTATTGTGACTGGAATACAATCAGACTTGACCCTGGAGTATTTGCACTGTGCCCATCCGTGAGGAGTTGGGCACATTGTTTTTTAGTCTAGAAGCTCTCCCATTCTTTACACTGCTACCTTAGAATGGCCTCATTCAACAGCATTTAGCACAGCCTGTAGGTCATTCTGTAAAAGTTGAACCACCCGTTGAGTTCATTTGTTTATAGATATGTACCATAGTTAAAAGTTGGTCATTTGCATTAAAACTATTCAATTGTTTTTTTTCCCTTCCAGTTTGGGTAGCCTTTGATTTATATCTAGACTGCAGTCAAATCCAGCTCGCCGTAGTCTTTTTATCCCCGTTTCATTTGCCTCAACATCATGAGCAACCTGGAAATAAATACATTTTGTTAAGCTTTGGTTGTTTTGAGCTTAACCGCAACCTGTCAAATAACATGGTAGTTGTAACCTTTTTCTTTACTGCTGTAACATCAACATTCTAGTTTGGATCTAATGTGTAGAAAATGAATCATACGTTCACTAACCGTTTAAGAAAATAACGTGTGCTTGTGAAAGAGTTATACAGGAACAATCCGGTATTGGGAAATCAGGTGTTTTACTTGTAAATTCACACATCGCAGGACTACTATGTTCAGGTGCAGCTTAGGGGACCATTGTCTTGGTTCTGGGTCAGATTTGACCTTTTGTGGCACATTTTGCACTTGCTTTGTGGTTTTTGTCTTGGTTTGAATACAGTTTCTGTCATCTTGGTGAACTCAAGTGGTTGATCTGTGCATGCACAAGCATAAGGAAATGCATAAGTTGCGTTGTACTCAATTTGACTGTACCCTGCGGTTTGTTGAGAAAGTGATTTTAAATTGCATACTGTTTAATAAAACAAATGACCAGAATTCTGTACTGTGACTTATTGCATCTTTTTCTTTATGGTGTTGATGGTTACTGCAGTCCAGTTCACAACCACCTCCTTTCCCCATAACCATTCCCATACCTAATCCCATTTTAAAGAATGCATTAGGCCTGGTGCTCTTGATTATGCCACAAATAAATTGTGCCTGTTACCTTCCGAGTTGATGTTTTTTTTGGTTGGCTGCCGAGTGCGAGTTAGGTCGTAGGTCTAGTGATGTGCTTGTAATGTGAATGCTTATTTGATAGAGAACTGATGGTAGTTGAAGAACTGGAATAGTTTTGAATGTTGTGGAAGCTATTTTTCTGGATATGTTGAACATTTGCCTAAGGAAGTATTTCTGTGTTGATGGGCTTGCTCTTGGGTTTTTAAGCCTGGGTCTTTCAAGTAGCCTGGATTGTTGTGACTTCCTGATAAAAGCCCATATTACTAATATAATGTGTTTTATTTGGTTGAGATTTAAACAATTTCAGACAATTGGATGGATTGATTAATATTTAATTCCCCACTCGACTGGTTTGCCTACACCGAAATGTAACAATGTGCTTTTAGTGGACTTTGTCTGTCTTCTAGTGTCTTCAGAGTCTGGTTCTCATGTTGTAGCTGGGATAACAACTGAGTGAGAGGCTGAAACTATTGGTATTGAGTGCTAAAGCCATGGGCTGCTGTAGATTCATACAATGTATGCTGGCTACAGATTGTGTGGGTGTGCGTGTCTGCCCTCGAGGTGAGATTTTATCTATGTAGCCTACCTAAAGCTATGTCACTCATGTCACGGGATGTACTTGTCTATGCCTGCAGCTGTCAAGGCTGGGGTTACCTCTAATGTGTATTATTTTTAAGTTGATTTATCTAGTGATTTACTTCAATAAATCATTGTTTATTACCAATCTTGTTTCATGTTGTCTGTGTAAAACTAGTGTTCTTTTTCATGTCTAACACTACAATTCCATAGGCTACATTTGACATAGGCCTAGTTCTCTTTAGGATCTGACTTGTTGAACAAATGTGAAATGATTCATTGTAATCTTGCAATGATACTTCCCACCTCTAGATGTATACATATTGAATGAGTTATTTTCTTGTGCTGAGTATTGTTATTCCTGAAAAAGTACTTATATTCAAGCTATACTCTCCGAGGCCTAGGCAATGTTTAATGTTGACACATTATTTGATAGCCCCTCTAATCAGTGATTGTGTTAAGTGGCTTGCACAACAATAAGATGAAAGCCAACCTGTGGAATTGGTGACATTCCGCTGTATTGCTCTTAGAATCAATGAGGGAAAGAAGCAGATGGAGGATTATCGAGGCAGGATTTATTCCAAGTTCAAATGTATTCTCCCATTCAAACACCTGAATGTTTCTTGTTACTGTGTGTTTTGTCGTCAAATTTTTAGGAGCTACTAGCCTTGCAATTGCAACAACAAAAGGCCTACAGTACAGGACATGCAGCTAGGCTGCTGCTTTGGGAGTCCTGTGCCTGCCACACAGGCCTTTTGTCAGGGCCAGGCCAACCGGTAGCTCCAGTAAAGATTGATGTTTCTCATTATACTTAGCTGCTTTTTATATGCTGATGAAAATGTCCTTTTTCTAGTTGTATTGGGCTTATTTTTCTAAGGCTACAGTTTATTGGGAAGGGTGGGTATTCACAGATGGGAAAATGTGTTATTTAATTCATTTACAGCTACTATCTTTATCTTTACCCCATGGAACAATGTCTAGACATCAAAACCCATTTTTTTTTACAACTGCTTGATCATGTGACTCGTGTATGGTCCATGATGTACAATGAGAATAAACCCCATATCTTACAAAATATATCTTGAAATGGTCTTTCTTGTGTGAAATTCATTTTGTTGATCTGAAAGGGATTGTGTGTGTGTGTGTGTGTGTCAGAGGGAGTTTGCATGCATGCCTGTTTGTCCATATATACAATGGAAACACCTGCCTGTTGAATTAACACTTCGTTTACACTCTGTCCACAGATCAAGGCAAAAAACTATGACAAGGTAGAAAAGGTGAGTGCCAATCATACCAAAGTCCCCTCCCATTGGCCTTACAGGGGACTGAGACTGCCATGGTTGGTTGATTCTAAGGGAGGTTCCACCTCCCTGTCACTTAATGGAAACCAACATGGTTCTGACTCATCCAGTGTTGCCCTTAACAACTGAAGAAGCCATTTAAGTCACCACTGTAATATATCAAGGATCAAGCCAAACCCATAAAATGTAGCCGCATGCTTTACTGCAGTACAACAGTAAATCTACAATTCACAAGAGTGGAAAATCATTGTTTATTGCCACTTGTTTAAGTCACAGAACATGTATTGATAACCCACAGGCAACACTAAACACTTATCAGCTCAGACTTTTCTGTCTGGTGCAGATGTTTTTACTATGTTGGTACTGTCTGTTAACCATCCCCTGAAACTGAAAGGAAAAGCAGTTCTCTCATTTTCACCAAGGAGGGTTCAGTCTTTTATAGCAGCAGCGCGTTGCAAAGCCCTTGTGTACGCTGCTGTTTATCTCCAGCTGTGGTACAGTGTGGCTGCTGTCTGTCAGTGAGCTCTGTTCCACTGGTTCTCCTGCTGGGGTAGGCATTAGGTCACTTTCTATTAGGCAGCCCTCCCTAGAGGGAATCCCCTACTTCCCATTTTATACACGGAAACACACACTACAAATCACCCAGCGTATCTATTTCTCAGTATGACAGTGGGGAATGATTGAGTGCACACTGTTGTCTGAAGTGTTAATTTTCAGTAGACCGTTATGTTTTTGAATACGTGAAACTGAAAAAAGGCCCTTCCCTCCTACTGTAGTTGTTTCAGAGATGTCTGATGAAAGTGCTGCACATCGACCTGTGGAAATGCTACCTTTCCTACGTCCGAGAGACCAAAGGAAAGCTACCCAGCTACAAGTAGGTTCACCTGTTACCCAGGAAAGGAATTGGAGGGGGACGGGCTCTTCATGTGCTCACACACAATCTTAACCATTCAGCAATGCATTTCACAGTGATAACACAACACCCTATTTTGACAAATGTTCCCAGTGCATGTCTTGATATTGTGATCTAACACAAGTCCTAACCCAGCCCTACTTGACCATCACCAGAGAGAAGATGGCGCAGGCGTATGACTTTGCGCTGGATAAAATCGGCATGGAGATCATGTCCTACCAGGTAAATCAAAGCATATTGGCAATTAAATGTTAAAACAAGTTTGTTAAAAATATGCAATCTGAAATGGGTTTCCAAGCCACGATCTCTAATTCTTCTGCTCTCCCCTCAGATATGGGTGGACTACATCAACTTCCTCAAAGGAGTGTAAGTACTGCTCTTAACACAATACTTTGTTGTTGTTTTCGTCCATTAAAAGGTACTTCAAGTCCCTAATTCCCTAGTCTTGTGTCCTTCCAGGGAGGCGGTTGGTTCGTACGCTGAAAACCAGCGAATCACGGCGGTGCGCAGGGTCTACCAGAGGGGCTGTGTGAACCCCATGATCAACATCGAGCAGCTCTGGAGAGACTACAGCAAGTATGAGGAGGTAAGACCAATGACCTATGACCCCTATGGAGGGCTGAATAAGGAACCACATGAGGGGTAGCAGAACATTGCTTTCGTGTGCCATTGATCTCCTCTGTCAGTGGTGCTAAGTAGCCTGGTGTTGTACAAACAGGGCATCAACGTACATCTGGCCAAGAAGATGATTGAGGACCGCAGCAGAGATTACATGAACGCTAGGAGAGTGGCCAAGGTAAGGTACTCACTCACACACAAACACACTATGATGAGGTAAACGGATTCATACTGTCTGGTAAATGATTTAATGATTGTGAGCTGATGTAAAACCGTCTCTTCAGGAATATGAGACTGTGATGAAGGGTCTGGATAGGAACGCCCCCTCGGTGCCCCCCCAGAACTCCCCCCAGGAGGCAGTGCAGGTGGAGATGTGGAAGAAGTACATCCAATGGGAGAAGAGCAACCCGCTCCGCACAGAGGACCAGACACTCATCACTAAGAGAGGTGTTTTGGGGGAACCGTGATTCATAAAGCTAGTGGTGGGGGGGACAGTGATTCATATAGCTGGTGGTGGTGGTGGGGGGGACAGTGATTCATATAGCTGGTAGTGGTGGTGGGGGAACAGTGATTCATATAGCTGGTGGTGGTGGTGGGGGGGACAGTGATTCATATAGCTGGTGGTGGTGGTGGGGGGGACAGTGATTCATATAGCTAGTGGTGGTGGTGGGGGGGACAGTGATTCATTTAGCTAGTGGTGGTGGTGGGGGGACAGTGATTCATATAGCTGGTGGTGGTGGTGGGGGGGACAGTGATTCATATAGCTGGTAGTGGTGGTGGGGGAACAGTGATTCATATAGCTGGTAGTGGTGGTGGGGGAACAGTGATTCATATAGCTGGTGGTGGTGGTGGGGGGGACAGTGATTCATATAGCTAGTGGTGGTGGTGGTGGGGGAACAGTGATTCATATAGCTGGTGGTGGTGGGGGAACAGTGATTCATATAGCTGGTGGTGGTGGTGGTGGTGGTGGGGGAACAGTGATTCATATAGCTAGTGGTGGTGGTGGGGGAACAGTGATTCATATAGGTGGTGGTGGGGGGGGACAGTGATTCATATAGCTGGTGGTGGTGGTGGGGGTGAACAGTGATTCATATAGCTAGTGGTGGTGGTTGGGGAACAGTGATTCATATAGCTAGTGGTGGTGGTGGGGGAACAGTGATTCATATAGCTGGTGGTGGTGGTGGGGGGGGACAGTGATTCATATAGCTGGTGGTGGTGGTGGGGGAACAGTGATTCATATAGCTGGTGGTGGGGGGGAACAGTGATTCATATAGCTAGTGGTGGTGGTGGGGAAACAGTGATAAATATAGCTAGTGGTGGTGGGGGGGGGGAACAGTGATAAATATAGCTAGTGGTGGTGGGGGGGGGGAACAGTGATTCATATAGCTAGTGGTGGTGGGGGGGGGAACAGTGATTCATATAGCTAGTGGTGGTGGGGGGGAACAGTGATTCATATAGCTAGTGGTGGTGGGGGGGAACAGTGATTCATATAGCTAGTGGTGGTGGGGGGGGAACAGTGATTCATATAGCTAGTGGTGGTGGGGGGGGGAACAGTGATTCATATAGCTAGTGGTGGTGGGGGGGAACAGTGATTCATATAGCTAGTGGTGGTGGGGGGGAACAGTGATTCATATAGCTAGTGGTGGTGGTGGGGGACAGTGATTCCTATAGCTAGTGGTGGGGGGGACAGTGATTCATATAGCTGGTGGTGGTGGGGGGACAGTGATTCATATAGCTGGTGGTGGTGGGGGGACAGTGATTCATATAGCTGGTGGTGGTGGTGGGGGGGACAGTGATTCATATAGCTGGTGGTGGTGGTGGGGGGACAGTGATTCATATAGCTGGTGGTGGTGGGGAACAGTGATTCATATAGCTGGTGGTGGTGGGGGGACAGTGATTCATATAGCTGGTGGTGGTGGGGGAACAGTGATTCATATAGCTAGTGGTGGTGGTGGTGGGGGAACAGTGATTCATATAGCTAGTGGTGGTGGGGGGGGAACAGTGATTCATATAGCTGGTGGTGGTGGGGGGACAGTGATTCATATAGCTAGTGATGGTGGTGGGGGAACAGTGATTCCTATAGCTGGTGGTGGTGGTGGGGGAACAGTGAATCATATAGCTGGTGGTGGTGGTGGGGGGGACAGTGATTCATATAGCTAGTGGTGGTGGTGGTGGGGGAACAGTGATTCATATAGCTAGTGGTGGTGGTGGGGGAACAGTGATTCCTATAGCTAGTGGTGGTATGTGTGTGGTGGGGGGACAGTGATTCCTATAGCTAGTGGTGGTATGTGTGTGGTGGGGGGGACAGTGATTCCTATAGCTAGTGGTGGTGGGGGGGGAACAGTGATTCATATAGCTAGTGGTGGTGGGGGGGGACAGTGATTCCTATAGCTAGTGGTGGTGGTGGGGGGACAGTGATTCATATAGCTGGTGGTGGTGGGGGGACAGTGATTCATATAGCTGGTGGTGGTGGTGGGGGGGGACAGTGATTCATATAGCTGGTGGTGGTGGTGGGGGGGGACAGTGATTCATATAGCTGGTGGTGGTGGTGGGGGGACAGTGATTCATATAGCTAGTGGTGGTGGGGGGGGAACAGTGATTCATATAGCTAGTGGTGGTGGGGGGGGACAGTGATTCCTATAGCTAGTGGTGGTGGGGGGGGGACAGTGATTCATATAGCTAGTGGTGGTGGTGGGGAAACAGTGATAAATATAGCTAGTGGTGGTGGGGAAACAGTGATAAATATAGCTAGTGGTGGTGGGGGGGGGGAACAGTGATTCATATAGCTAGTGGTGGTGGGGGGGGGAACAGTGATTCATATAGCTAGTGGTGGTGGTGGGGGGGAACAGTGATTAATATAGCTAGTGGTGGGGGGGAACAGTGATTCATATAGCTAGTGGTGGGGGGGAACAGTGATTCATATAGCGAGTGGTGGGGGGGAACAGTGATTCATATAGCTAGTGGTGGGGGGGAACAGTGATTCATATAGCTAGTGGTGGTGGTGGTGGGGGAACAGTGATTCATATAGCTAGTGGTGGTGGGGGGGGACAGTGATTCATATAGCTAGTGGTGGTGGGGGGGGGGAACAGTGACTCATATAGCTAGTGGTGGTGGGGGGGAACAGTGATTCATATAGCTAGTGGTGGTGGGGGAGCAGTGATTCATGTAGCTAGTGGTGGTGGTGGGGGGGACAGTGATTCATATAGCTGGTAGTGGTGGTGGGGGAACAGTGATTCATATAGCTTGTGGTGGTGGTGGTGGGGGAACAGTGATTCCTATAGCTAGTGGTGGTATGTGTGTGGTGGGGGGGACAGTGATTCCTATAGCTAGTGGTGGTGGGGGGGAACAGTGATTCATATAGCTAGTGGTGGTGGGGGGGGACAGTGATTCCTATAGCTAGTGGTGGTGGTGGGGGGGACAGTGATTCATATAGCTGGTAGTGGTGGTGGGGGAACAGTGATTCATATAGCTGGTGGTGGTGGTGGTGGGGGAACAGTGATTCCTATAGCTAGTGGTGGTATGTGTGTGGTGGGGGGGACAGTGATTCCTATAGCTAGTGGTGGTGGGGGGGAACAGTGATTCATATAGCTAGTGGTGGTGGGGGGGGACAGTGATTCCTATAGCTAGTGGTGGTGGTGGGGGGGACAGTGATTCATATAGCTGGTAGTGGTGGTGGGGGGGACAGTGATTCATATAGCTGGTAGTGGTGGTGGGGGAACAGTGATTCATATAGCTGGTGGTGGTGGGGGAACAGTGATTCATATAGCTGGTGGTGGTGGGGGAACAGTGATTCATATAGCTAGTGGTGGTGGTGGGGGAACAGTGATTCATATAGCTAGTGGTGGTGGTGGGGGAACAGTGATTCATATAGCTAGTGGTGGTGGTGGGGGAACAGTGATTCATATAGCTGGTGGTGGTGGTGGGGGGGGACAGTGATTCATATAGCCTGTGGTGGTGGTGGGGGAACAGTGATTCATATAGCTAGTGGTGGTGGGGGGACAGTGATTCATATAGCTGGTGGTGGTGGTGGGGGAACAGTGATTCATATAGCTGGTGGTGGTGGTGGGGGGGAACAGTGATTCATATAGCTAGTGGTGGTGGTGGGGGAACAGTGATTCATATAGCTGGTGGTGGTGGTGGGGGGGACAGTGATTCCTATAGCTAGTGGTGGTATGTGTGTGGTGGGGGGACAGTGATTCCTATAGCTAGTGGTGGTATGTGTGTGGTGGGGGGGACAGTGATTCCTATAGCTAGTGGTGGTGGGGGGGGAACAGTGATTCATATAGCTAGTGGTGGTGGGGGGGACAGTGATTCCTATAGCTAGTGGTGGTGGTGGGGGGACAGTGATTCATATAGCTGGTGGTGGTGGGGGGACAGTGATTCATATAGCTGGTGGTGGTGGTGGGGGGGGACAGTGATTCATATAGCTAGTGGTGGTGGTGGGGGGACAGTGATTCATATAGCTGGTGGTGGTGGTGGGGGGACAGTGATTCATATAGCTAGTGGTGGTGGGGGGGGAACAGTGATTCATATAGCTAGTGGTGGTGGGGGGGGACAGTGATTCCTATAGCTAGTGGTGGTGGTGGGGGGACAGTGATTCATATAGCTAGTGGTGGTGGTGGGGAAACAGTGATAAATATAGCTAGTGGTGGTGGGGAAACAGTGATAAATATAGCTAGTGGTGGTGGGGGGGGGGAACAGTGATTCATATAGCTAGTGGTGGTGGTGGTGGTGGGGGGGAACAGTGATTAATATAGCTAGTGGTGGGGGGGGGAACAGTGATTAATATAGCTAGTGGTGGGGGGGAACAGTGATTCATATAGCGAGTGGTGGGGGGGAACAGTGATTAATATAGCTAGTGGTGGGGGGGGGAACAGTGATTCATATAGCTAGTGGTGGGGGGGAACAGTGATTCATATAGCGAGTGGTGGGGGGGAACAGTGATTCATATAGCGAGTGGTGGGGGGGAACAGTGATTCATATAGCTAGTGGTGGTGGTGGTGGGGGAACAGTGATTCATATAGCTAGTGGTGGTGGGGGGGGGACAGTGATTCATATAGCTAGTGGTGGTGGGGGGGGGGAACAGTGACTCTATAGCTAGTGGTGGTGGGGGGGAACAGTGATTCATATAGCTAGTGGTGGTGGGGGAGCAGTGATTCATGTAGCTAGTGGTGGTGGTGGGGGGGACAGTGATTCATATAGCTGGTAGTGGTGGTGGGGGAACAGTGATTCATATAGCTTGTGGTGGTGGTGGTGGGGGAACAGTGATTCCTATAGCTAGTGGTGGTATGTGTGTGGTGGGGGGGACAGTGATTCCTATAGCTAGTGGTGGTGGGGGGGAACAGTGATTCATATAGCTAGTGGTGGTGGGGGGGGACAGTGATTCCTATAGCTAGTGGTGGTGGTGGGGGGGACAGTGATTCCTATAGCTAGTGGTGGTGGTGGGGGGGACAGTGATTCATATAGCTGGTAGTGGTGGTGGGGGAACAGTGATTCATATAGCTGGTGGTGGTGGTGGTGGGGGAACAGTGATTCCTATAGCTAGTGGTTGTATGTGTGTGGTGGGGGGGACAGTGATTCCTATAGCTAGTGGTGGTGGGGGGGAACAGTGATTCATATAGCTAGTGGTGGTGGGGGGGAACAGTGATTCATATAGCTAGTGGTGGTGGGGGGGGACAGTGATTCCTATAGCTAGTGGTGGTGGTGGGGGGGACAGTGATTCATATAGCTGGTAGTGGTGGTGGGGGAACAGTGATTCATATAGCTGGTGGTGGTGGTGGTGGGGGAACAGTGATTCCTATAGCTAGTGGTGGTATGTGTGTGGTGGGGGGGACAGTGATTCCTATAGCTAGTGGTGGTGGGGGGGAACAGTGATTCATATAGCTAGTGGTGGTGGGGGGGGACAGTGATTCCTATAGCTAGTGGTGGTGGTGGGGGGGACAGTGATTCATATAGCTGGTAGTGGTGGTGGGGGGGACAGTGATTCATATAGCTGGTAGTGGTGGTGGGGGAACAGTGATTCATATAGCTGGTGGTGGTGGGGGAACAGTGATTCATATAGCTGGTGGTGGTGGGGGAACAGTGATTCATATAGCTAGTGGTGGTGGTGGGGGAACAGTGATTCATATAGCTAGTGGTGGTGGTGGGGGAACAGTGATTCATATAGCTAGTGGTGGTGGTGGGGGAACAGTGATTCATATAGCTGGTGGTGGTGGTGGGGGGGGACAGTGATTCATATAGCCTGTGGTGGTGGTGGGGGAACAGTGATTCATATAGCTAGTGGTGGTGGGGGGACAGTGATTCATATAGCTGGTGGTGGTGGTGGGGGAACAGTGATTCATATAGCTGGTGGTGGTGGTGGGGGGGAACAGTGATTCATATAGCTAGTGGTGGTGGTGGGGGAACAGTGATTCATATAGCTGGTGGTGGTGGTGGGGGGACAGTGATTCCTATAGCTAGTGGTGGTATGTGTGTGGTGGGGGGACAGTGATTCCTATAGCTAGTGGTGGTATGTGTGTGGTGGGGGGGACAGTGATTCCTATAGCTAGTGGTGGTGGGGGGGGAACAGTGATTCATATAGCTAGTGGTGGTGGGGGGGACAGTGATTCCTATAGCTAGTGGTGGTGGTGGGGGGACAGTGATTCATATAGCTGGTGGTGGTGGGGGGACAGTGATTCATATAGCTGGTGGTGGTGGTGGGGGGGGACAGTGATTCATATAGCTAGTGGTGGTGGTGGGGGGACAGTGATTCATATAGCTGGTGGTGGTGGTGGGGGGACAGTGATTCATATAGCTAGTGGTGGTGGGGGGGAACAGTGATTCATATAGCTAGTGGTGGTGGGGGGGGACAGTGATTCCTATAGCTAGTGGTGGTGGTGGGGGGACAGTGATTCATATAGCTAGTGGTGGTGGTGGGGAAACAGTGATAAATATAGCTAGTGGTGGTGGGGAAACAGTGATAAATATAGCTAGTGGTGGTGGGGGGGGGAACAGTGATTCATATAGCTAGTGGTGGTGGTGGTGGTGGGGGGGAACAGTGATTAATATAGCTAGTGGTGGGGGGGGGAACAGTGATTAATATAGCTAGTGGTGGGGGGGAACAGTGATTCATATAGCGAGTGGTGGGGGGGAACAGTGATTAATATAGCTAGTGGTGGGGGGGGGAACAGTGATTCATATAGCTAGTGGTGGGGGGGAACAGTGATTCATATAGCGAGTGGTGGGGGGGAACAGTGATTCATATAGCGAGTGGTGGGGGGGAACAGTGATTCATATAGCTAGTGGTGGTGGTGGTGGGGGAACAGTGATTCATATAGCTAGTGGTGGTGGGGGGGGGACAGTGATTCATATAGCTAGTGGTGGTGGGGGGGGGGAACAGTGACTCATAGCTAGTGGTGGTGGGGGGGAACAGTGATTCATATAGCTAGTGGTGGTGGGGGAGCAGTGATTCATGTAGCTAGTGGTGGTGGTGGGGGGGACAGTGATTCATATAGCTGGTAGTGGTGGTGGGGGAACAGTGATTCATATAGCTTGTGGTGGTGGTGGTGGGGGAACAGTGATTCCTATAGCTAGTGGTGGTATGTGTGTGGTGGGGGGGACAGTGATTCCTATAGCTAGTGGTGGTGGGGGGGAACAGTGATTCATATAGCTAGTGGTGGTGGGGGGGGACAGTGATTCCTATAGCTAGTGGTGGTGGTGGGGGGGACAGTGATTCCTATAGCTAGTGGTGGTGGTGGGGGGGACAGTGATTCATATAGCTGGTAGTGGTGGTGGGGGAACAGTGATTCATATAGCTGGTGGTGGTGGTGGTGGGGGAACAGTGATTCCTATAGCTAGTGGTTGTATGTGTGTGGTGGGGGGGACAGTGATTCCTATAGCTAGTGGTGGTGGGGGGGAACAGTGATTCATATAGCTAGTGGTGGTGGGGGGGAACAGTGATTCATATAGCTAGTGGTGGTGGGGGGGGACAGTGATTCCTATAGCTAGTGGTGGTGGTGGGGGGGACAGTGATTCATATAGCTGGTAGTGGTGGTGGGGGAACAGTGATTCATATAGCTAGTGGTGGTGGTGGGGGGAACAGTGATTCATATAGCTAGTGGTGGTGGTGGGGGAACAGTGATTCATATAGCTAGTGGTGGTGGTGGGGGAACAGTGATTCATATAGCTAGTGGTGGTGGTGGGGGAACAGTGATTCATATAGCTGGTGGTGGTGGTGGGGGGGGACAGTGATTCATATAGCCTGTGGTGGTGGTGGGGGAACAGTGATTCATATAGCTGGTAGTGGTGGTGGGGGGACAGTGATTCATATAGCTAGTGGTGGTGGTTGGGGAACAGTGATTCATATAGCTGGTGGTGGTGGTGGGGGAACAGTGATTCATATAGCTAGTGGTGGTGGTGGGGGAACAGTGATTCATATAGCTAGTGGTGGTGGGGGGGAACAGTGATTCATATAGCTGGTGGTGGTGGTGGGGGGGGACAGTGATTCATATAGCCTAGTGGTGGTGGTGGGGGAACAGTGATTCATATAGCTAGTGGTGGTGGTGGGGGGACAGTGATTCATATAGCTAGTGGTGGTGGTGGGGGAACAGTGATTCATATAGCTAGTGGTGGTGGTGGGGGAACAGTGATTCATATAGCTAGTGGTGGTGGTGGGGGGGACAGTGATTCCTATAGCTAGTGGTGGTGGTGGGGGGACAGTGATTCATATAGCTGGTGGTGGTGGGGGGACAGTGATTCATATAGCTGGTGGTGGTGGTGGGGGGGGACAGTGATTCATATACCTAGTGGTGGTGGGGGGGGACAGTGATTCCTATAGCTAGTGGTGGTGGTGGGGGGACAGTGATACATATAGCTAGTGGTGGTGGTGGGGAAGCAGTGATAAATATAGCTAGTGGTGGTGGGGAAACAGTGATAAATATAGCTAGTGGTGGTGGGGGGGGGGAACAGTGATTCATATAGCTAGTGGTGGTGGTGGGGGGGAACAGTGATTAATATAGCTAGTGGTGGGGGGGGAACAGTGATTCATATAGCTAGTGGGGGGGGGGAACAGTGATTCATATAGCTAGTGGTGGGGGGGAACAGTGATTCATATAGCTAGTGGTGGTGGGGGGGGGGAACAGTGACTCATATAGCTAGTGGTGGTGGGGGGGAACAGTGATTCATATAGCTAGTGGTGGTGGGGGAGCAGTGATTCATATAGCTAGTGGTGGTGGGGGAGCAGTGATTCATATAGCTAGTGGTGGTGGGGGAACAGTGATTCATATAGCTGGTGGTGGTGGTGGGGGAACAGTGAATCATATAGCTAGTGGTGGTGGTGGGGGGACAGTGATTCATATAGCTAGTGGTGGTGGGGGGGAACAGTGATTCATATAGCTAGTGGTGGTGGTGGGGGGACAGTGATTCATATAGCTGGTGGTGGTGGGGGGACAGTGATTCATATAGCTGGTGGTGGTGGTGGGGGGGGACAGTGATTCATATACCTAGTGGTGGTGGGGGGGGACAGTGATTCCTATAGCTAGTGGTGGTGGTGGGGGGACAGTGATTCATATAGCTAGTGGTGGTGGTGGGGAAGCAGTGATAAATATAGCTAGTGGTGGTGGGGAAACAGTGATAAATATAGCTAGTGGTGGTGGGGGGGGGAACAGTGATTCATATAGCTAGTGGTGGTGGTGGGGGGGGAACAGTGATTAATATAGCTAGTGGTGGGGGGGGAACAGTGATTCATATAGCTAGTGGTGGGGGGGAACAGTGATTCATATAGCTAGTGGTGGGGGGGAACAGTGATTCATATAGCTAGTGGTGGTGGGGGGGGGGAACAGTGACTCATATAGCTAGTGGTGGTGGGGGGGAACAGTGATTCATATAGCTAGTGGTGGTGGGGGAGCAGTGATTCATATAGCTAGTGGTGGTGGGGGAACAGTGATTCATATAGCTGGTGGTGGTGGTGGGGGAACAGTGAATCATATAGCTAGTGGTGGTGGTGGGGGGACAGTGATTCATATAGCTAGTGGTGGTGGGGGGGAACAGTGATTCATATAGCTAGTGGTGGTGGGGGGGACAGTGATTCATATAGCTAGTGGTGGTGGTGGGGAAACAGTGATTCATATAGCTAGTGGTGGTGGTGGGGAAACAGTGATTCATATAGCTAGTGGTGGTGGTGGGGGAACAGTGATTCATATAGCTAGTGGTGGTGGTGGGGAAACAGTGATTCATTTAGCTAGTGGTGGTGGTGGGGGGGACAGTGATTCATATAGCTGGTGGTGGTGGTGGGGGGGACAGTGATTCATATAGCTGGTAGTGGTGGTGGGGGAACAGTGATTCATATAGCTGGTGGTGGTGGTGGAGGGGGAACAGTTGTTCATATAGCTAGTGGTGGTGGTGGGGGAACAGTGATTCATATAGCTAGTGGTGGTGGTGGGGGAACAGTGATTCATATAGCTGGTGGTGGTGGTGGTGGGGGGGGACAGTGATTCATATAGCTGGTGGTGGTGGTGGTGGGGGGGGACAGTGATTCATATAGCTGGTGGTGGTGGTGGGGGAACAGTGATTCATATTGCTGGTGGTGGTGGTGGGGGGGAACAGTGATTCATAAAGCTAGTGGTGGTGGTGGGGAAACAGTGATAAATATAGCTAGTGGTGGTGGGGGGGGGGGGAACAGTGATAAATATAGCTAGTGGTGGTGGTTGGGGGGAACAGTGATTCATATAGCTAGTGGTGGGGGGGAACAGTGATTCATATAGCTAGTGGTGGGGGGGAACAGTGATTCATATAGCTAGTGGTGGTGGGGGGGAACAGTGATTCATATAGCTAGTGGTGGTGGGGGGGAACAGTGATTCATATAGCTAGTGGTGGTGGGGGGGGAACAGTGATTCATATAGCTAGTGGTGGTGGGGGGGGAACAGTGATTCATATAGCTAGTGGTGGTGGGGGGGGAACAGTGATTCATATAGCTAGTGGTGGTGGGGGAGCAGTGATTCATATAGCTGGTGGTGGTGGGGGAACAGTGATTCATATAGCTGGTGGTGGTGGTGGGGGAACAGTGAATCATATAGGTGGTGGTGGGGGGACAGTGAATCATATAGCTAGTGGTGGTGGTGGGGAAACAGTGATTCATATAGCTAGTGGTGGGGGGGAACAGTGATTCATATAGCTAGTGGTGGGGGGGAACAGTGATTCATATAGCTGGTGGTGGGGGGGAACAGTGATTCATATAGCTGGTGGTGGTGGTGGGGGGGAACAGTGATTCATATAGCTAGTGGTGGTGGTGGGGAAACAGTGATAAATATAGCTAGTGGTGGTGGGGGGGGAACAGTGATTCATATAGCTAGTGGTGGTGGTGGGTGGGGAACAGTGATTCATATAGCTAGTGGTGGGGGGGAACAGTGATTCATATAGCTTGTGGTAGGGGGGAACAGTGATTCATATAGCTAGTGGTGGTGGTGGGGGAACAGTGATTCATATAGTTAGTGGTGGTGGGGGGGGGGGAACAGTGATTCATTTAGCTAGTGGTGGTGGGGGGGAACAGTGATTCATATAGCTAGTGGTGGTGGGGGGGAACAGTGATTCATATAGCTAGTGGTGGTGGGGGGGAACAGTGATTCATATAGCTAGTGGTGGTGGGGGGGGAACAGTGATTCATATAGCTAGTGGCGGTGGGGGGGGAACAGTGATTCATATAGCTAGTGGTGGTGGGGGAGCAGTGATTCATATAGCTAGTGGTGGTGGGGGAATAGTGATTCATATAGCTGGTGGTGGTGGGGGAACAGTGAATCATATAGCTAGTGGTGGTGGTGGGGGGACAGTGATTCATATAGCTGGTGGTGGGGGGACAGTGATTCTTATAGCTAGTTGTGGTGGTGGGGAAACAGTGATTCTTATAGCTAGTGGTGGTGGTGGGGAAACAGTGATTCATATAGCTAGTGGTGGTGGTGGGGGAACAGTGAATCATATAGCTAGTGGTGTTGGTGGGGGGACAGTGATTCATATAGCTAGTGGTGGTGGTGGTGGGGAAACAGTGATTCTTATAGCTAGTGGTGGTGGTGGGGAAACAGTGATTCATATAGCTAGTGGTGGTGGTGGGGAAACAGTGATTCATATAGCTAGTGGTGGTGGTGGTGGGGGAACAGTGATTCCTATAGCTAGTGGTGGTGGTGGGGGGAACAGTGATTCATATAGCTAGTGGTGGTGGGGGAGCAGTGATTCATATAGCTAGTGGTGGTGGGGGAACAGTGATTCATATAGCTAGTGGTGGTGGGGGGGGGAACAGTGATTCATATAGCTAGTGGCGGTGGGGGGGGGAACAGTGATTCATATAGCTAGTGGCGGTGGGGGGGGAACAGTGATTCATATAGCTAGTGGTGGTGGGGGAGCAGTGATTCATATAGCTGGTGGTGGTGGGGGAACAGTGAATCATATAGCTAGTGGTGGTGGTGGGGGGACAGTGATTCATATAGCTAGTGGTGGTGGTGGGGGGACAGTGATTCATATAGCTAGTGGTGGTGGTGGGGGGACAGTGATTCATATAGCTAGTGGTGGTGGTGGTGGGGGAACAGTGATTCATATAGCTAGTGGTGGTGGTGGTGGGGGGACAGTGATTCATATAGCTAGTGGTGGTGGGGGGGAACAGTGATTCATATAGCTAGTGGTGGTGGGGGGGGACAGTGATTCATATAGCTAGTGGTGGTGGTGGGGGGACAGTGATTCATATAGCTAGTGGTGGTGGGGGGGGACAGTGATTCATATAGCTAGTGGTGGTATGTGTGTGGTGGGGGGAACAGTGATTCCTATAGCTAGTGGTGGTGGGGGGGGACAGTGATTCCTATAGCTAGTGGTGGTGGGGGGGGGGACAGTGATTCCTATAGCTAGTGGTGGTATGTGTGTGGTGGGGGGGACAGTGATTCATATAGCTAGTGGTGGTATGTGTGTGGTGGGGGGGACAGTGATTCCTATAGCTAGTGGTGGTGGGGGGGACAGTGATTCATATAGCTAGTGGTGGTATGTGTGTGGTGGGGGGGACAGTGATTCCTATAGCTAGTGGTGGTGGGGGGGACAGTGATTCATATAGCTAGTGGTGGTATGTGTGTAGTTGGGGGATCAGTGATTCATATAGCTAGTGGTGGTATGTGTGTGGTGGGGGGGACAGTGATTCATATAGCTAGTGGTGGTATGTGTGTGGTGGGGGGGACAGTGATTCATATAGCTAGTGGTGGTATGTGTGTGGTGGGGGGGACAGTGATTCATATAGCTAGTGGTGGTGGTGGGGGGGAACAGTGATTCATATAGCTAGTGGTGGTGGTGGGGGGGAACAGTGATTAATATAGCTAGTGGTGGGGGGGAACAGTGATTCATATAGCTAGTGGTGATGGGGGGGACATGTGGTTGTATGTGTGTGGTGGGGGGGACAGTGATTCCTGTAGCTAGTGGTGATGGGGGGGACAGTAATTCATATAGCTAGTGGTGGTATGTGTGTGGTGGGGGTGTCAGTGATTCCTGTAGCTAGTGGTGGTATGTGTGTGGTGGGGGGACAGTGATTCATATAGCTAGTGGTGGTATGTGTGTGGTGGGGGGACAGTGATTCCTATAGCTAGTGGTGGTGGGGGGACAGTGATTCATATAGCTAGTGGTGGTATGTGTGTGGTGGGGGGGGACAGTGATTCCTATAGCTAGTGGTGGTATGTGTGTGGTGGGGGGGACAGTGATTCCTATAGCTAGTGGTGGTATGTGTGTGGTGGGGGGGGACAGTGATTCATATAGCTAGTGGTGGTATGTGTGTGGTGGGGGGACAGTGATTCCTATAGCTAGTGGTGGTGGGGGGGACAGTGATTCGTATAGCTAGTGGTGGTATGTGTGTGGTGGGGGGGACAGTAATTCATATAGCTAGTGGTGATGGGGGGGACAGTGATTCCTATAGCTAGTGGTGGTATGTGTGTAGTGGGGGGATCAGTGATTCCTGTAGCTAGTGGTGGTATGTGTGTGGTGGGGGGGACAGTGATTCATATAGCTAGTGGTGGTATGTGTGTGGTGGGGGGGGACAGTGATTCATATAGCTAGTGGTGGTATGTGTGTGTTTGGGGGACAGTGATTCATATAGCTAGTGGTGGTATGTGTGTGGTGGGGGGGACAGTGATTCATATAGCTAGTGGTGGTATGTGTGTGTTTGGGGGACAGTGATTCATATAGCTAGTGGTGGTATGTGTGTGGTGGGGGGGACAGTGATTCATATAGCTAGTGGTGGTATGTGTGTGGTGGGGGGGACAGTGATTCATATAGCTAGTGGTGGTGGTGGGGGGGGAACAGTGATTAATATAGCTAGTGGTGATGGGGGGGACATGTGGTTGTATGTGTGTGGTGGGGGGGACAGTGATTCCTGTAGCTAGTGGTGATGGGGGGGACAGTAATTCATATAGCTAGTGGTGGTATGTGTGTGGTGGGGGGGACAGTGATTCCTGTAGCTAGTGGTGGTATGTGTGTGGTGGGGGGACAGTGATTCATATAGCTAGTGGTGGTATGTGTGTGGTGGGGGGACAGTGATTCCTATAGCTAGTGGTGGTGGGGGGACAGTGATTCATATAGCTAGTGGTGGTATGTGTGTGGTGGGGGGGACAGTGATTCATATAGCTAGTGGTGATGGGGGGGACAGTGATTCATATAGCTAGTGGTGGTATGTGTGTGGTGGGGGGGGGACAGTGATTCATATAGCTAGTGGTGGTGGTGGGGGAACAGTGATTCATATAGCTAGTGGTGGGGTGAACAGTGATTCATATAGCTAGTGGTGGGGGGGAACAGTGATACATATAGCTAGTGGTGATGGGGGGGACATGTGGTTCGTATAGCTAGTGGTGGGGGGGGGGACAGTCATTCCTGTAGCTGGTGGTGGTGGGGGGGACAGTGATTCCTATAGCTAGTGGTGGTATGTGTGTGGTGGGGGGGACAGTGATTCCTATAGCTAGTGGTGGTATGTGTGTGGTGGGGGGGACAGTGATTCATATAGCTAGTGGTGGTATGTGTGTGGTGGGGGGGACAGTGATTCCTATAGCTAGTGGTGGTGGGGGGGACAGTCATTCCTATAGCTAGTGGTGGTGGGGGAGACAGTGATTCCTATAGCTAGTGGTGGTATGTGTGTGGTGGGGGGACAGTGATTCCTATAGCTAGTGGTGGTATGTGTGTGGTGGGGGGGACAGTGATTCATATAGCTAGTGGTGGTAGGGGGGGGACAGTGATTCCTATAGCTAGTGGTGGTATGTGTGTGTGGTGGGGGGGACAGTGATTCATATAGCTAGTGGTGGTGGGGGGGGACAGTGATTCCTATAGCTAGTGGTGGTATATGTGTGGTGGGGTTTCAGTGATTCATATAGCTAGTGGTGGTATGTGTGTGGTGGGGGGGACAGTGATTCATGTAGCTAGTGGTGGTGGGGGGGGGCAGTGTTTCATATAGCTAGTGGTGGTATGTGTGTGGTGGGGGGAACAGTGATTCCTGTAGCTAGTGGTGATGGGGGGGACAGTAATTCATATAGCTAGTGGTGGTATGTGTGTGGTGGGGGGGGACAGTGATTCCTATAGCTAGTGGTGGTATGTGTGTGGTGGGGGGGACAGTGATTCCTATAGCTAGTGGTGGTATGTGTGTGGTGGGGGGGGACAGTGATTCATATAGCTAGTGGTGGTATGTGTGTGGTGGGGGGACAGTGATTCCTATAGCTAGTGGTGGTGGGGGGGACAGTGATTCGTATAGCTAGTGGTGGTATGTGTGTGGTGGGGGGGACAGTAATTCATATAGCTAGTGGTGATGGGGGGGACAGTGATTCCTATAGCTAGTGGTGGTATGTGTGTAGTGGGGGGATCAGTGATTCCTGTAGCTAGTGGTGGTATGTGTGTGGTGGGGGGGACAGTGATTCATATAGCTAGTGGTGGTATGTGTGTGGTGGGGGGGGACAGTGATTCATATAGCTAGTGGTGGTATGTGTGTGTTTGGGGGACAGTGATTCATATAGCTAGTGGTGGTATGTGTGTGGTGGGGGGGACAGTGATTCATATAGCTAGTGGTGGTATGTGTGTGGTGGGGGGGACAGTGATTCATATAGCTAGTGGTGGTGGTGGGGGGGGAACAGTGATTAATATAGCTAGTGGTGGGGGGGAACAGTGATTCATATAGCTAGTGGTGGGGGGGAACAGTGATTCATATAGCTAGTGGTGATGGGGGGGACATGTGGTTGTATGTGTGTGGTGGGGGGAACAGTGATTCCTGTAGCTAGTGGTGATGGGGGGGACAGTAATTCATGTAGCTAGTGGTGGTATGTGTGTGGTGGGGGGGACAGTGATTCCTGTAGCTAGTGGTGGTATGTGTGTGGTGGGGGGACAGTGATTCATATAGCTAGTGGTGGTATGTGTGTGGTGGGGGGACAGTGATTCCTATAGCTAGTGGTGGTGGGGGGACAGTGATTCATATAGCTAGTGGTGGTATGTGTGTGGTGGGGGGGGGACAGTGATTCCTATAGCTAGTGGTGGTATGTGTGTGGTGGGGGGACAGTGATTCATATAGCTAGTGGTGGTATGTGTGTGGTGGGGGGACAGTGATTCCTATAGCTAGTGGTGGTGGGGGGACAGTGATTCATATAGCTAGTGGTGGTATGTGTGTGGTGGGGGGGACAGTGATTCCTATAGCTAGTGGTGGTATGTGTGTGGTGGGGGGGACAGTGATTCCTATAGCTAGTGGTGGTATGTGTGTGGTGGGGGGGGACAGTGATTCATATAGCTAGTGGTGGTATGTGTGTGGTGGGGGGACAGTGATTCCTATAGCTAGTGGTGGTGGGGGGGACAGTGATTCGTATAGCTAGTGGTGGTATGTGTGTGGTGGGGGGGACAGTAATTCATATAGCTAGTGGTGATGGGGGGGACAGTGATTCCTATAGCTAGTGGTGGTATGTGTGTAGTGGGGGGATCAGTGATTCCTGTAGCTAGTGGTGGTATGTGTGTGGTGGGGGGGACAGTGATTCATATAGCTAGTGGTGGTATGTGTGTGGTGGGGGGGGACAGTGATTCATATAGCTAGTGGTGGTATGTGTGTGTTTGGGGGACAGTGATTCATATAGCTAGTGGTGGTATGTGTGTGGTGGGGGGGACAGTGATTCATATAGCTAGTGGTGGTATGTGTGTGGTGGGGGGGACAGTGATTCATATAGCTAGTGGTGGTGGTGGGGGGGGAACAGTGATTAATATAGCTAGTGGTGGGGGGGAACAGTGATTCATATAGCTAGTGGTGGGGGGGAACAGTGATTCATATAGCTAGTGGTGATGGGGGGGACATGTGGTTGTATGTGTGTGGTGGGGGGGACAGTGATTCCTATAGCTAGTGGTGATGGGGGGGACAGTAATTCATATAGCTAGTGGTGGTATGTGTGTGGTGGGGGGGACAGTGATTCCTGTAGCTAGTGGTGATGGGGGGGACAGTAATTCATATAGCTAGTGGTGGTATGTGTGTGGTGGGGGGGGACAGTGATTCCTGTAGCTAGTGGTGGTATGTGTGTGGTGGGGGGACAGTGATTCATATAGCTAGTGGTGGTATGTGTGTGGTGGGGGGACAGTGATTCCTATAGCTAGTGGTGGTGGGGGGACAGTGATTCATATAGCTAGTGGTAGTATGTGTGTGGTGGGGGGGACAGTGATTCATATAGCTAGTGGTGATGGGGGGGACAGTGATTCATATAGCTAGTGGTGGTATGTGTGTGGTGGGGGGGGACAGTGATTCATATAGCTAGTGGTGGTGGTGGGGGAACAGTGATTCATATAGCTAGTGGTGGGGTGAACAGTGATTCATATAGCTAGTGGTGGGGGGGAACAGTGATACATATAGCTAGTGGTGATGGAGGGGACATGTGGTTGTATGTGTGTGGTGGGGGGGACAGTGATTCCTGTAGCTAGTGGTGATGGGGGGGGACAGTAATTCATATAGCTAGTGGTGGTATGTGTGTGGTGGGGGGGACAGTGATTCCTATAGCTTGTGGTGGTATGTGTGTGGTGGGTGGGACAGTGATTCATATAGCTAGTGGTGGTATGTGTGTGGTGGGGGGGACAGTGATTCCTATAGCTTGTGGTGGTGGGGGGGGACAGTGATTCATATAGCTAGTCGTGGGGGGGGGGACAGTGATTCATATAGCTAGTGGTGGTAGGGGGGGGGGGGACAGTGATTCCTATAGCTAGTGGTGGTATGTGTGTGGTGGGGACAGTGATTCATATAGCTAGTGGTGGTATGTGTGTGGTGGGGGGGACAGTGATTCATATAGCTAGTGGTGGTGGGGGGGGACAGTGATTCCTATAGCTAGTGGTGGTATGTGTGTGGTGGGGGGGACAGTGATTCATATAGCTAGTGGTGGTATGTGTGTGGTGGGGGGGGACAGTGATTCCTATAGCTAGTGGTGGTATGTGTGTGGTGGGGGGGACAGTGATTCATATAGCTAGTGGTGGTATGTGTGTGGTGGGGGGGACAGTGATTCCTATAGCTTTTGGTGGTGGGGGGGACAGTGATTCCTATAGCTAGTGGTGGTATGTGTGTGGTGGGGGGGACAGTGATTCATATAGCTAGTGGTGGGGGGGGACAGTCATTCCTATAGCTAGTGGTGGTGGGGGAGACAGTGATTCCTATAGCTAGTGGTGGTATGTGTGTGGTGGGGGGACAGTGATTCCTATAGCTAGTGGTGGTATGTGTGTGGTGGGGGGGACAGTGATTCATATAGCTAGTGGTGGTAGGGGGGGGGACAGTGATTCCTATAGCTAGTGGTGGTATGTGTGTGGTGGGGGGGACAGTGATTCATATAGCTAGTGGTGGTGGGGGGGGACAGTGATTCCTATAGCTAGTGGTGGTATATGTGTGGTGGGGGTTCAGTGATTCATATAGCTAGTGGTGGTATGTGTGTGGTGGGGGGGACAGTGATTCCTATAGCTAGTGGTGGTGGGGGGGGGGACAGTGATTCATATAGCTAGTGGTGGTATGTGTGTGGTGGGGGGGACAGTGATTCATTTACATTTTTACATTTTAGTCATTTAGCAGACGCTCTTATCCAGAGCGACTTACAGTAGTGAATGCATACATTTCATACATTTTTTTCTCCCTGTACCCGTCCCCCGTGGGAATCGAACCCACAACCCTGGCGTTGCAAACACCATGCTCTACCAACTGAGCCACACGGGACAGTGGTGGTGGGGGGGACAGTGATTCCTATAGCTAGTGGTGGTATGTGTGTGGTGGGGGGGGACAGTGATTCCTATAGCTAGTGGTGGTGGGGGGACAGTGATTCATATAGCTGGTGGTTGTATGTGTGTGGTGGGGGGGACAGTGATTCCTATAGCTAGTGGTGGTGGGGGGGGACAGTGATTCATATAGCTAGTGGTGGTATGTGTGTGGTGGGGGGAACAGTGATTCCTATAGCTAGTGGTGGTGGGGGGGGACAGTGATTCCTATAGCTAGTGGTGGTATGTGTGTGGTGGGGGGGACAGTGATTCATATAGCTAGTGGTGGTATGTGTGTGGTGGGGGGGACAGTGATTCATATAGCTAGTGGTGGTATGTGTGTGGTGGGGGGGACAGTGATTCCTATAGCTAGTGGTGGTGGGGGGACAGTGATTCATATAGCTGGTGGTTGTATGTGTGTGGTGGGGGGGACAGTGATTCCTATAGCTAGTGGTGGTGGGGGGGGACAGTGATTCATATAGCTAGTGGTGGTATGTGTGTGGTGGGGGGAACAGTGATTCCTATAGCTAGTGGTGGTGGGGGGGGACAGTGATTCCTATAGCTAGTGGTGGTATGTGTGTGGTGGGGGGGACAGTGATTCATATAGCTAGTGGTGGTATGTGTGTGGTGGGGGGGACAGTGATTCCTATAGTTAGTGGTGGTATGTGTGTGATGGGGGGGACAGTGATTCCTATAGCTAGTGGTGGTGGGGGGGACAGTGATTCATATAGCAAGTGGTGGTATGTGTGTGGTGGGGGGGACGGTGATTCATATAGCTAGTGGTGGTATGTGTGTGGTGGGGGGGACAGTGATTCATATAGCTAGTGGTGGTATGTGTGTGGTGGGGGGGACAGTGATTCCTATAGCTAGTGGTGGTGGGGGGGGACAGTGATTCCTATAGCTAGTGGTGGTATGTGTGTGGTGGGGGGGACAGTGATTCATATAGCTAGTGGTGGTATGTGTGTGGTGGGGGGGACAGTGATTCATATAGCTAGTGGTGGTATGTGTGTGGTGGGGGGGACAGTGATTCCTATAGCTAGTGGTGGTGGGGGGACAGTGATTCATATAGCTGGTGGTTGTATGTGTGTGGTGGGGGGGACAGTGATTCCTATAGCTAGTGGTGGTGGGGGGGGACAGTGATTCATATAGCAAGTGGTGGTATGTGTGTGGTGGGGGGGACGGTGATTCATATAGCTAGTGGTGGTATGTGTGTGGTGGGGGGGACAGTGATTCATATAGCTAGTGGTGGTATGTGTGTGGTGGGGGGGACAGTGATTCATATAGCTAGTGGTGGTATGTGTGTGGTGGGGGGGACGGTGATTCATATAGCTAGTGGTGGTATGTGTGTGGTGGGGGGGACAGTGATTCATATAGCTAGTGGTGGTATGTGTGTGGTGGGGGGGACAGTGATTCATATAGCTAGTGGTGGTGGGGGGGACAGTGATTCATATAGCTAGTGGTGGTATGTGTGTGGTGGGGGGGACAGTGATTCATATAGCTAGTGGTGGTATGTGTGTGGTGGGGGGACAGTGATTCATATAGCTGGTGGTGGTGGTGGGGGGGGACAGTGATTCCTATAGCTAGTGGTGGTGGGGGGACAGTGATTCCTATAGCTAGTGGTGGTATGTGTGTGGTGGGGGGGACAGTGATTCATATAGCTAGTGGTGGTATGTGTGTGGTGGGGGGGACAGTGATTCCTATAGCTTGTGGTGGTATGTGTGTGGTGGGTGGGACAGTGATTCATATAGCTAGTGGTGGTATGTGTGTGGTGGGGGGGACAGTGATTCCTATAGCTTGTGGTGGTGGGGGGGACAGTGATTCATATAGCTAGTGGTGGGGGGGGGGACAGTCATTCCTATAGCTAGTGGTGGTGGGGGAGACAGTGATTCCTATAGCTAGTGGTGGTATGTGTGTGGTGGGGGGACAGTGATTCCTATAGCTAGTGGTGGTATGTGTGTGGTGGGGGGGACAGTGATTCATATAGCTAGTGGTGGTAGGGGGGGGGGACAGTGATTCCTATAGCTAGTGGTGGTATGTGTGTGGTGGGGGGGACAGTGATTCATATAGCTAGTGGTGGTGGGGGGGGACAGTGATTCATATAGCTAGTGGTGGGGTGAACAGTGATTCATATAGCTAGTGGTGGGGGGGAACAGTGATACATATAGCTAGTGGTGATGGAGGGGACATGTGGTTGTATGTGTGTGGTGGGGGGGACAGTGATTCCTGTAGCTAGTGGTGATGGGGGGGACAGTAATTCATATAGCTAGTGGTGGTATGTGTGTGGTGGGGGGGACAGTGATTCCTATAGCTTGTGGTGGTATGTGTGTGGTGGGTGGGACAGTGATTCATATAGCTAGTGGTGGTATGTGTGTGGTGGGGGGGACAGTGATTCCTATAGCTTGTGGTGGTGGGGGGGGACAGTGATTCATATAGCTAGTGGTGGGGGGGGGGACAGTCATTCCTATAGCTAGTGGTGGTGGGGGAGACAGTGATTCCTATAGCTAGTGGTGGTATGTGTGTGGTGGGGGGACAGTGATTCCTATAGCTAGTGGTGGTATGTGTGTGGTGGGGGGGACAGTGATTCATATAGCTAGTGGTGGTAGGGGGGGGGGGGACAGTGATTCCTATAGCTAGTGGTGGTATGTGTGTGGTGGGGACAGTGATTCATATAGCTAGTGGTGGTATGTGTGTGGTGGGGGGGACAGTGATTCATATAGCTAGTGGTGGTGGGGGGGGACAGTGATTCCTATAGCTAGTGGTGGTATGTGTGTGGTGGGGGGGACAGTGATTCATATAGCTAGTGGTGGTATGTGTGTGGTGGGGGGGGACAGTGATTCCTATAGCTAGTGGTGGTATGTGTGTGGTGGGGGGGACAGTGATTCATATAGCTAGTGGTGGTATGTGTGTGGTGGGGGGGACAGTGATTCCTATAGCTTTTGGTGGTGGGGGGGACAGTGATTCCTATAGCTAGTGGTGGTATGTGTGTGGTGGGGGGGACAGTGATTCATATAGCTAGTGGTGGGGGGGGACAGTCATTCCTATAGCTAGTGGTGGTGGGGGAGACAGTGATTCCTATAGCTAGTGGTGGTATGTGTGTGGTGGGGGGACAGTGATTCCTATAGCTAGTGGTGGTATGTGTGTGGTGGGGGGGACAGTGATTCATATAGCTAGTGGTGGTAGGGGGGGGGACAGTGATTCCTATAGCTAGTGGTGGTATGTGTGTGGTGGGGGGGACAGTGATTCATATAGCTAGTGGTGGTGGGGGGGGACAGTGATTCCTATAGCTAGTGGTGGTATATGTGTGGTGGGGGTTCAGTGATTCATATAGCTAGTGGTGGTATGTGTGTGGTGGGGGGGACAGTGATTCCTATAGCTAGTGGTGGTGGGGGGGGGACAGTGATTCATATAGCTAGTGGTGGTATGTGTGTGGTGGGGGGGACAGTGATTCATTTACATTTTTACATTTTAGTCATTTAGCAGACGCTCTTATCCAGAGCGACTTACAGTAGTGAATGCATACATTTCATACATTTTTTTCTCCCTGTACCCGTCCCCCGTGGGAATCGAACCCACAACCCTGGCGTTGCAAACACCATGCTCTACCAACTGAGCCACACGGGACAGTGGTGGTGGGGGGGACAGTGATTCCTATAGCTAGTGGTGGTATGTGTGTGGTGGGGGGGGACAGTGATTCCTATAGCTAGTGGTGGTGGGGGGACAGTGATTCATATAGCTGGTGGTTGTATGTGTGTGGTGGGGGGGACAGTGATTCCTATAGCTAGTGGTGGTGGGGGGGGACAGTGATTCATATAGCTAGTGGTGGTATGTGTGTGGTGGGGGGAACAGTGATTCCTATAGCTAGTGGTGGTGGGGGGGGACAGTGATTCCTATAGCTAGTGGTGGTATGTGTGTGGTGGGGGGGACAGTGATTCATATAGCTAGTGGTGGTATGTGTGTGGTGGGGGGGACAGTGATTCATATAGCTAGTGGTGGTATGTGTGTGGTGGGGGGGACAGTGATTCCTATAGCTAGTGGTGGTGGGGGGACAGTGATTCATATAGCTGGTGGTTGTATGTGTGTGGTGGGGGGGACAGTGATTCCTATAGCTAGTGGTGGTGGGGGGGGACAGTGATTCATATAGCTAGTGGTGGTATGTGTGTGGTGGGGGGAACAGTGATTCCTATAGCTAGTGGTGGTGGGGGGGACAGTGATTCCTATAGCTAGTGGTGGTATGTGTGTGGTGGGGGGGACAGTGATTCATATAGCTAGTGGTGGTATGTGTGTGGTGGGGGGGACAGTGATTCCTATAGTTAGTGGTGGTATGTGTGTGATGGGGGGGACAGTGATTCCTATAGCTAGTGGTGGTGGGGGGGACAGTGATTCATATAGCAAGTGGTGGTATGTGTGTGGTGGGGGGGACGGTGATTCATATAGCTAGTGGTGGTATGTGTGTGGTGGGGGGGACAGTGATTCATATAGCTAGTGGTGGTATGTGTGTGGTGGGGGGGACAGTGATTCCTATAGCTAGTGGTGGTGGGGGGGGACAGTGATTCCTATAGCTAGTGGTGGTATGTGTGTGGTGGGGGGGACAGTGATTCATATAGCTAGTGGTGGTATGTGTGTCGTGGTGGGGACAGTGATTCATATAGCTGGTGGTTGTATGTGTGTGGTGGGGGGGACAGTGATTCCTATAGCTAGTGGTGGTGGGGGGGGACAGTGATTCATATAGCAAGTGGTGGTATGTGTGTGGTGGGGGGGACGGTGATTCATATAGCTAGTGGTGGTATGTGTGTGGTGGGGGGGACAGTGATTCATATAGCTAGTGGTGGTATGTGTGTGGTGGGGGGGACAGTGATTCATATAGCTAGTGGTGGTATGTGTGTGGTGGGGGGGACGGTGATTCATATAGCTAGTGGTGGTATGTGTGTGGTGGGGGGGACAGTGATTCATATAGCTAGTGGTGGTATGTGTGTGGTGGGGGGGACAGTGATTCATATAGCTAGTGGTGGTGGGGGGGACAGTGATTCATATAGCTAGTGGTGGTATGTGTGTGGTGGGGGGGACAGTGATTCATATAGCTAGTGGTGGTATGTGTGTGGTGGGGGGACAGTGATTCATATAGCTGGTGGTGGTGGTGGGGGGGGACAGTGATTCCTATAGCTAGTGGTGGTGGGGGGACAGTGATTCCTATAGCTAGTGGTGGTATGTGTGTGGTGGGGGGGACAGTGATTCATATAGCTAGTGGTGGTATGTGTGTGGTGGGTGGGACAGTGATTCATATAGCTAGTGGTGGTATGTGTGTGGTGGGGGGGACAGTGATTCCTATAGCTTGTGGTGGTGGGGGGGACAGTGATTCATATAGCTAGTGGTGGGGGGGGGGACAGTCATTCCTATAGCTAGTGGTGGTGGGGGAGACAGTGATTCCTATAGCTAGTGGTGGTATGTGTGTGGTGGGGGGACAGTGATTCCTATAGCTAGTGGTGGTATGTGTGTGGTGGGGGGGACAGTGATTCATATAGCTAGTGGTGGTAGGGGGGGGGGACAGTGATTCCTATAGCTAGTGGTGGTATGTGTGTGGTGGGGGGGACAGTGATTCATATAGCTAGTGGTGGTGGGGGGGGACAGTGATTCATATAGCTAGTGGTGGTATGTGTGTGGTGGGGGGGACAGTGATTCATATAGCTAGTGGTGGTGGGGGGGGACAGTGATTCCTATAGCTTGTGGTGGTATGTGTGTAGTGGGGGGATCAGTGATTCCTGTAGCTAGTGGTGGTATGTGTGTGGTGGGGGGGACAGTGATTCATATAGCTAGTGGTGGTATGTGTGTGTTGGGGGGACAGTGATTCATATAGCTAGTGGTGGTATGTGTGTGGTGGGGGGGACAGTGATTCATATAGCTAGTGGTGGTATGTGTGTGGTGGGGGGGACAGTGATTCATATAGCTAGTGGTGGTGGTGGGGGGGAACAGTGATTAATATAGCTAGTGGTGGGGGGGAACAGTGATTCATATAGCTAGTGGTGATGGGGGGGACATGTGGTTGTATGTGTGTGGTGGGGGGGACAGTGATTCCTGTAGCTAGTGGTGATGGGGGGGACAGTAATTCATATAGCTAGTGGTGGTATGTGTGTGGTGGGGGTGTCAGTGATTCCTGTAGCTAGTGGTGGTATGTGTGTGGTGGGGGGACAGTGATTCATATAGCTAGTGGTGGTATGTGTGTGGTGGGGGGACAGTGATTCCTATAGCTAGTGGTGGTGGGGGGACAGTGATTCATATAGCTAGTGGTGGTATGTGTGTGGTGGGGGGGGACAGTGATTCCTATAGCTAGTGGTGGTATGTGTGTGGTGGGGGGGACAGTGATTCATATAGCTAGTGGTGGTATGTGTGTGGTGGGGGGGACAGTGATTCCTATAGCTTTTGGTGGTGGGGGGGACAGTGATTCCTATAGCTAGTGGTGGTATGTGTGTGGTGGGGGGACAGTGATTCCTATAGCTAGTGGTGGTGGGGGGGACAGTGATTCGTATAGCTAGTGGTGGTATGTGTGTGGTGGGGGGGACAGTAATTCATATAGCTAGTGGTGATGGGGGGGACAGTGATTCCTATAGCTAGTGGTGGTATGTGTGTAGTGGGGGGATCAGTGATTCCTGTAGCTAGTGGTGGTATGTGTGTGGTGGGGGGGACAGTGATTCATATAGCTAGTGGTGGTATGTGTGTGGTGGGGGGGGACAGTGATTCATATAGCTAGTGGTGGTATGTGTGTGTTTGGGGGACAGTGATTCATATAGCTAGTGGTGGTATGTGTGTGGTGGGGGGGACAGTGATTCATATAGCTAGTGGTGGTATGTGTGTGGTGGGGGGGACAGTGATTCATATAGCTAGTGGTGGTGGTGGGGGGGGAACAGTGATTAATATAGCTAGTGGTGGGGGGGAACAGTGATTCATATAGCTAGTGGTGGGGGGGAACAGTGATTCATATAGCTAGTGGTGATGGTGGGGACATGTGGTTGTATGTGTGTGGTGGGGGGGACAGTGATTCCTGTAGCTAGTGGTGATGGGGGGGACAGTAATTCATATAGCTAGTGGTGGTATGTGTGTGGTGGGGGGGACAGTGATTCCTGTAGCTAGTGGTGGTATGTGTGTGGTGGGGGGACAGTGATTCATATAGCTAGTGGTGGTATGTGTGTGGTGGGGGGACAGTGATTCCTATAGCTAGTGGTGGTGGGGGGACAGTGATTCATATAGCTAGTGGTGGTATGTGTGTGGTGGGGGGGACAGTGATTCATATAGCTAGTGGTGATGGGGGGGACAGTGATTCATATAGCTAGTGGTGGTATGTGTGTGGTGGGGGGGGACAGTGATTCATATAGCTAGTGGTGGTGGTGGGGGAACAGTGATTCATATAGCTAGTGGTGGGGTGAACAGTGATTCATATAGCTAGTGGTGGGGGGGAACAGTGATACATATAGCTAGTGGTGATGGGGGGGACATGTGGTTGTATGTGTGTGGTGGGGGGGACATTGATTCCTGTAGCTAGTGGTGATGTGGGTGGGACAGTGATTCATATAGCTAGTGGTGGTATGTGTGTGGTGGGGGGGACAGTGATTCCTATAGCTTGTGGTGGTGGGGGGGACAGTGATTCATATAGCTAGTGGTGGGGGGGGGGACAGTCATTCCTATAGCTAGTGGTGGTGGGGGAGACAGTGATTCCTATAGCTAGTGGTGGTTTGTGTGTGGTGGGGGGACAGTGATTCCTATAGCTAGTGGTGGTATGTGTGTGGTGGGGGGGACAGTGATTCATATAGCTAGTGGTGGTGGGGGGGGGGGACAGTGATTCCTATAGCTAGTGGTGGTATGTTTGTGGTGGGGACAGTGATTCATATAGCTAGTGGTGGTATGTGTGTGGTGGGGGGGACAGTGATTCATATAGCTAGTGGTGGTGGGGGGGGACAGTGATTCCTATAGCTAGTGGTGGTATGTGTGTGGTGGGGGGGACAGTGATTCATATAGCTAGTGGTGGTATGTGTGTGGTGGGGGGGACAGTGATTCCTATAGCTTTTGGTGGTGGGGGGGACAGTGATTCCTATAGCTAGTGGTGGTATGTGTGTGGTGGGGGGGACAGTGATTCATATAGCTAGTGGTGGGGGGGGACAGTCATTCCTATAGCTAGTGGTGGTGGGGGAGACAGTGATTCCTATAGCTAGTGGTGGTGGGGGAGACAGTGATTCCTATAGCTAGTGGTGGTATGTGTGTGGTGGGGGGACAGTGATTCCTATAGCTAGTGGTGGTATGTGTGTGGTGGGGGGGACAGTGATTCATATAGCTAGTGGTGGTAGGGGGGGGACAGTGATTCCTATAGCTAGTGGTGGTATGTGTGTGTGGTGGGGGGGACAGTGATTCATATAGCTAGTGGTGGTGGGGGGGGACAGTGATTCCTATAGCTAGTGGTGGTATATGTGTGGTGGGGTTTCAGTGATTCATATAGCTAGTGGTGGTATGTGTGTGGTGGGGGGGACAGTGATTCATGTAGCTAGTGGTGGTGGGGGGGGGCAGTGTTTCATATAGCTAGTGGTGGTATGTGTGTGGTGGGGGGAACAGTGATTCCTGTAGCTAGTGGTGATGGGGGGGACAGTAATTCATATAGCTAGTGGTGGTATGTGTGTGGTGGGGGGGGACAGTGATTCCTATAGCTAGTGGTGGTATGTGTGTGGTGGGGGGGACAGTGATTCCTATAGCTAGTGGTGGTATGTGTGTGGTGGGGGGGGACAGTGATTCATATAGCTAGTGGTGGTATGTGTGTGGTGGGGGGACAGTGATTCCTATAGCTAGTGGTGGTGGGGGGGACAGTGATTCGTATAGCTAGTGGTGGTATGTGTGTGGTGGGGGGGACAGTAATTCATATAGCTAGTGGTGATGGGGGGGACAGTGATTCCTATAGCTAGTGGTGGTATGTGTGTAGTGGGGGGATCAGTGATTCCTGTAGCTAGTGGTGGTATGTGTGTGGTGGGGGGGACAGTGATTCATATAGCTAGTGGTGGTATGTGTGTGGTGGGGGGGGACAGTGATTCATATAGCTAGTGGTGGTATGTGTGTGTTTGTGGGACAGTGATTCATATAGCTAGTGGTGGTATGTGTGTGGTGGGGGGGACAGTGATTCATATAGCTAGTGGTGGTATGTGTGTGGTGGGGGGGACAGTGATTCATATAGCTAGTGGTGGTGGTGGGGGGGGAACAGTGATTAATATAGCTAGTGGTGGGGGGGAACAGTGATTCATATAGCTAGTGGTGGGGGGGAACAGTGATTCATATAGCTAGTGGTGATGGGGGGGACATGTGGTTGTATGTGTGTGGTGGGGGGAACAGTGATTCCTGTAGCTAGTGGTGATGGGGGGGACAGTAATTCATATAGCTAGTGGTGGTATGTGTGTGGTGGGGGTGTCAGTGATTCCTGTAGCTAGTGGTGGTATGTGTGTGGTGGGGGGACAGTGATTCATATAGCTAGTGGTGGTATGTGTGTGGTGGGGGGACAGTGATTCCTATAGCTAGTGGTGGTGGGGGGACAGTGATTCATATAGCTAGTGGTGGTATGTGTGTGGTGGGGGGGGACAGTGATTCCTATAGCTAGTGGTGGTATGTGTGTGGTGGGGGGACAGTGATTCATATAGCTAGTGGTGGTATGTGTGTGGTGGGGGGACAGTGATTCCTATAGCTAGTGGTGGTGGGGGGACAGTGATTCATATAGCTAGTGGTGGTATGTGTGTGGTGGGGGGGACAGTGATTCCTATAGCTAGTGGTGGTATGTGTGTGGTGGGGGGGACAGTGATTCCTATAGCTAGTGGTGGTATGTGTGTGGTGGGGGGGGACAGTGATTCATATAGCTAGTGGTGGTATGTGTGTGGTGGGGGGACAGTGATTCCTATAGCTAGTGGTGGTGGGGGGGACAGTGATTCGTATAGCTAGTGGTGGTATGTGTGTGGTGGGGGGGACAGTAATTCATATAGCTAGTGGTGATGGGGGGGACAGTGATTCCTATAGCTAGTGGTGGTATGTGTGTAGTGGGGGGATCAGTGATTCCTGTAGCTAGTGGTGGTATGTGTGTGGTGGGGGGGACAGTGATTCCTGTAGCTAGTGGTGGTATGTGTGTGGTGGGGGGACAGTGATTCATATAGCTAGTGGTGGTATGTGTGTGGTGGGGGGACAGTGATTCCTATAGCTAGTGGTGGTGGGGGGACAGTGATTCATATAGCTAGTGGTGGTATGTGTGTGGTGGGGGGGACAGTGATTCATATAGCTAGTGGTGATGGGGGGGACAGTGATTCCTATAGCTAGTGGTGGTATGTGTGTGGTGGGGGGGGACAGTGATTCATATAGCTAGTGGTGGTGGTGGGGGAACAGTGATTCATATAGCTAGTGGTGGGGTGAACAGTGATTCATATAGCTAGTGGTGGGGGGGAACAGTGATACATATAGCTAGTGTTAATGGGGGGGACATGTGGTTGTATGTGTGTGGTGGGGGGGACAGTGATTCCTGTAGCTAGTGGTGATGGGGGGGACAGTAATTCATATAGCTAGTGGTGGTATGTGTGTGGTGGGGGTGGACAGTGATTCCTATAGCTTGTGGTGGTATGTGTGTGGTGGGTGGGACAGTGATTCATATAGCTAGTGGTGGTATGTGTGTGGTGGGGGGGGACAGTGATTCCTATAGCTTGTGGTGGTGGGGGGGGGACAGTGATTCATATAGCTAGTGGTGGGGGGGGGGACAGTCATTCCTATAGCTAGTGGTGGTGGGGAGACAGTGATTCCTATAGCTAGTGGTGGTATGTGTGTGGTGGGGGGACAGTGATTCCTATAGCTAGTGGTGGTATGTGTGTGGTGGGGGGGACAGTGATTCATATAGCTAGTGGTGGTAGGGGGGGGGGACAGTGATTCCTATAGCTAGTGGTGGTATGTGTGTGGTGGGGGGGACAGTGATTCATATAGCTAGTGGTGGTAGGGGGGGGGACAGTGATTCCTATAGCTAGTGGTGGTATGTGTGTGGTGGGGGGGACAGTGATTCATATAGCTAGTGGTGGTGGGGGGGGACAGTGATTCCTATAGCTAGTGGTGGTATATGTGTGGTGGGGGTTCAGTGATTCATATAGCTAGTGGTGGTATGTGTGTGGTGGGGGGGACAGTGATTCCTATAGCTAGTGGTGGTGGGGGGGGGACAGTGATTCATATAGCTAGTGGTGGTATGTGTGTGGTGGGGGGGACAGTGATTCATTTACATTTTTACATTTTAGTCATTTAGCAGACGCTCTTATCCAGAGCGACTTACAGTAGTGAATGCATACATTTCATACATTTTTTTCTCCCTGTACCCGTCCCCCGTGGGAATCGAACCCACAACCCTGGCGTTGCAAACACCATGCTCTACCAACTGAGCCACACGGGACAGTGGTGGTGGGGGGGACAGTGATTCCTATAGCTAGTGGTGGTATGTGTGTGGTGGGGGGGGACAGTGATTCCTATAGCTAGTGGTGGTGGGGGGACAGTGATTCATATAGCTGGTGGTTGTATGTGTGTGGTGGGGGGGACAGTGATTCCTATAGCTAGTGGTGGTGGGGGGGGACAGTGATTCATATAGCTAGTGGTGGTATGTGTGTGGTGGGGGGAACAGTGATTCCTATAGCTAGTGGTGGTGGGGGGGGACAGTGATTCCTATAGCTAGTGGTGGTATGTGTGTGGTGGGGGGGACAGTGATTCATATAGCTAGTGGTGGTATGTGTGTGGTGGGGGGGACAGTGATTCATATAGCTAGTGGTGGTATGTGTGTGGTGGGGGGGACAGTGATTCCTATAGCTAGTGGTGGTGGGGGGGACAGTGATTCCTATAGCTAGTGGTGGTATATGTGTGGTGGGGGTTCAGTGATTCATATAGCTAGTGGTGGTATGTGTGTGGTGGGGGGGACAGTGATTCCTATAGCTAGTGGTGGTGGGGGGGGGACAGTGATTCATATAGCTAGTGGTGGTATGTGTGTGGTGGGGGGGACAGTGATTCATTTACATTTTTACATTTTAGTCATTTAGCAGACGCTCTTATCCAGAGCGACTTACAGTAGTGAATGCATACATTTCATACATTTTTTTCTCCCTGTACCCGTCCCCCGTGGGAATCGAACCCACAACCCTGGCGTTGCAAACACCATGCTCTACCAACTGAGCCACACGGGACAGTGGTGGTGGGGGGGACAGTGATTCCTATAGCTAGTGGTGGTATGTGTGTGGTGGGGGGGGACAGTGATTCCTATAGCTAGTGGTGGTGGGGGGACAGTGATTCATATAGCTGGTGGTTGTATGTGTGTGGTGGGGGGGACAGTGATTCCTATAGCTAGTGGTGGTGGGGGGGGGACAGTGATTCATATAGCTAGTGGTGGTATGTGTGTGGTGGGGGGAACAGTGATTCCTATAGCTAGTGGTGGTGGGGGGGGACAGTGATTCCTATAGCTAGTGGTGGTATGTGTGTGGTGGGGGGGACAGTGATTCATATAGCTAGTGGTGGTATGTGTGTGGTGGGGGGGACAGTGATTCATATAGCTAGTGGTGGTATGTGTGTGGTGGGGGGGACAGTGATTCCTATAGCTAGTGGTGGTGGGGGGACAGTGATTCATATAGCTGGTGGTTGTATGTGTGTGGTGGGGGGGACAGTGATTCCTATAGCTAGTGGTGGTGGGGGGGGACAGTGATTCATATAGCTAGTGGTGGTATGTGTGTGGTGGGGGGAACAGTGATTCCTATAGCTAGTGGTGGTGGGGGGGACAGTGATTCATATAGCTAGTGGTGGTATGTGTGTGGTGGGGGGGACAGTGATTCCTATAGTTAGTGGTGGTATGTGTGTGATGGGGGGGACAGTGATTCCTATAGCTAGTGGTGGTGGGGGGGACAGTGATTCATATAGCAAGTGGTGGTATGTGTGTGGTGGGGGGGACGGTGATTCATATAGCTAGTGGTGGTATGTGTGTGGTGGGGGGGACAGTGATTCATATAGCTAGTGGTGGTATGTGTGTGGTGGGGGGGACAGTGATTCATATAGCTAGTGGTGGTGGGGGGGGACAGTGATTCATATAGCTAGTGGTGGTATGTGTGTGGTGGGGGGGACAGTGATTCATATAGCTAGTGGTGGTATGTGTGTGGTGGGGGGACAGTGATTCATATAGCTGGTGGTGGTGGTGGGGGGGGACAGTGATTCCTATAGCTAGTGGTGGTGGGGGGACAGTGATTCCTATAGCTAGTGGTGGTATGTGTGTGGTGGGGGGGACAGTGATTCATATAGCTAGTGGTGGTATGTGTGTGGTGGGGGGGACAGTGATTCCTATAGCTTGTGGTGGTATGTGTGTGGTGGGGGGGACAGTGATTCCTATAGCTTGTGGTGGTGGGGGGGACAGTGATTCATATAGCTAGTGGTGGGGGGGGGGACAGTCATTCCTATAGCTAGTGGTGGTGGGGGAGACAGTGATTCCTATAGCTAGTGGTGGTATGTGTGTGGTGGGGGGACAGTGATTCCTATAGCTAGTGGTGGTATGTGTGTGGTGGGGGGGACAGTGATTCATATAGCTAGTGGTGGTAGGGGGGGGGGACAGTGATTCCTATAGCTAGTGGTGGTATGTGTGTGGTGTGGGGGACAGTGATTCATATAGCTAGTGGTGGTGGGGGGGGACAGTGATTCATATAGCTAGTGGTGGTATGTGTGTGGTGGGGGGGACAGTGATTCATATAGCTAGTGGTGGTGGGGGGGGACAGTGATTCCTATAGCTAGTGGTGGTATGTGTGTGGTGGGGGGGACAGTGATTCATATAGCTAGTGGTGGTATGTGTGTGGTGGGGGGGACAGTGATTCCTATAGCTAGTTTTGGTATGTGTGTGGTGGGGGGGACAGTGATTCATATAGCTAGTGGTGGTATGTGTGTGGTGGGGGGGGACAGTGATTCCTATAGCTAGTTTTGGTATGTGTGTGGTGGGGGGGACAGTGATTCATATAGCTAGTGGTGGTATGTGTGTGGTGGGGGGGACAGTGATTCCTATAGCTTTTGGTGGTGGGGGGGACAGTGATTCCTATAGCTAGTGGTGGTATGTGTGTGGTGGGGGGGACAGTGATTCATATAGCTAGTGGTGGTAGGGGGGGGGGACAGTGATTCATATAGCTAGTGGTGGGGGGGGACAGTCATTCCTATAGCTAGTGGTGGTGGGGGAGACAGTGATTCCTATAGCTAGTGGTGGTATGTGTGTGGTGGGGGGACAGTGATTCGTATAGCTAGTGGTGGTATGTGTGTGGTGGGGGGGACAGTAATTCATATAGCTAGTGGTGATGGGGGGGACAGTGATTCCTATAGCTAGTGGTGGTATGTGTGTAGTGGGGGGATCAGTGATTCCTGTAGCTAGTGGTGGTATGTGTGTGGTGGGGGGGACAGTGATTCATATTGCTAGTGGTGGTATGTGTGTGGTGGGGGGGGACAGTGATTCATATAGCTAGTGGTGGTATGTGTGTGTTTGGGGGACAGTGATTCATATAGCTAGTGGTGGTATGTGTGTGGTGGGGGGGACAGTGATTCATATAGCTAGTGGTGGTATGTGTGTGGTGGGGGGGACAGTGATTCATATAGCTAGTGGTGGTGGTGGGGGGGGGAACAGTGATTAATATAGCTAGTGGTGGGGGGGAACAGTGATTCATATAGCTAGTGGTGATGGGGGGGACATGTGGTTGTATGTGTGTGGTGGGGGGAACAGTGATTCCTGTAGCTAGTGGTGATGGGGGGGACAGTAATTCATATAGCTAGTGGTGGTATGTGTGTGGTGGGGGTGTCAGTGATTCCTGTAGCTAGTGGTGGTATGTGTGTGGTGGGGGGACAGTGATTCATATAGCTAGTGGTGGTATGTGTGTGGTGGGGGGACAGTGATTCCTATAGCTAGTGGTGGTGGGGGGACAGTGATTCATATAGCTAGTGGTGGTATGTGTGTGGTGGGGGGGGACAGTGATTCCTATAGCTAGTGGTGGTATGTGTGTGGTGGGGGGACAGTGATTCATATAGCTAGTGGTGGTATGTGTGTGGTGGGGGGACAGTGATTCCTATAGCTAGTGGTGGTGGGGGGACAGTGATTCATATAGCTAGTGGTGGTATGTGTGTGGTGGGGGGGACAGTGATTCCTATAGCTAGTGGTGGTATGTGTGTGGTGGGGGGGACAGTGATTCCTATAGCTAGTGGTGGTATGTGTGTGGTGGGGGGGGACAGTGATTCATATAGCTAGTGGTGGTATGTGTGTGGTGGGGGGACAGTGATTCCTATAGCTAGTGGTGGTGGGGGGGACAGTGATTCGTATAGCTAGTGGTGGTATGTGTGTGGTGGGGGGGACAGTAATTCATATAGCTAGTGGTGATGGGGGGGACAGTGATTCCTATAGCTAGTGGTGGTATGTGTGTAGTGGGGGGATCAGTGATTCCTGTAGCTAGTGGTGGTATGTGTGTGGTGGGGGGGACAGTGATTCATATAGCTAGTGGTGGTATGTGTGTGGTGGGGGGGGACAGTGATTCATATAGCTAGTGGTGGTATGTGTGTGTTTGGGGGACAGTGATTCATATAGCTAGTGGTGGTATGTGTGTGGTGGGGGGGACAGTGATTCATATAGCTAGTGGTGGTATGTGTGTGGTGGGGGGGACAGTGATTCATATAGCTAGTGGTGGTGGTGGGGGGGGAACAGTGATTAATATAGCTAGTGGTGGGGGGGAACAGTGATTCATATAGCTAGTGGTGGGGGGGAACAGTGATTCATATAGCTAGTGGTGATGGGGGGGACATGTGGTTGTATGTGTGTGGTGGGGGGGACAGTGATTCCTATAGCTAGTGGTGATGGGGGGGACAGTAATTCATATAGCTAGTGGTGGTATGTGTGTGGTGGGGGGGACAGTGATTCCTGTAGCTAGTGGTGATGGGGGGGACAGTAATTCATATAGCTAGTGGTGGTATGTGTGTGGTGGGGGGGGACAGTGATTCCTGTAGCTAGTGGTGGTATGTGTGTGGTGGGGGGACAGTGATTCATATAGCTAGTGGTGGTATGTGTGTGGTGGGGGGACAGTGATTCCTATAGCTAGTGGTGGTGGGGGGACAGTGATTCATATAGCTAGTGGTGGTATGTGTGTGGTGGGGGGGACAGTGATTCATATAGCTAGTGGTGATGGGGGGGACAGTGATTCATATAGCTAGTGGTGGTATGTGTGTGGTGGGGGGGGACAGTGATTCATATAGCTAGTGGTGGTGGTGGGGGAACAGTGATTCATATAGCTAGTGGTGGGGTGAACAGTGATTCATATAGCTAGTGGTGGGGGGGAACAGTGATACATATAGCTAGTGGTGATGGGGGGGACATGTGGTTGTATGTGTGTGGTGGGGGGGACAGTGATTCCTGTAGCTAGTGGTGATGGGGGGGACAGTAATTCATATAGCTAGTGGTGGTATGTGTGTGGTGGGGTGGACAGTGATTCCTATAGCTTGTGGTGGTATGTGTGTGGTGGGTGGGACAGTGATTCATATAGCTAGTGGTGGTATGTGTGTGGTGGGGGGGACAGTGATTCCTATAGCTTGTGGTGGTGGGGGGGGACAGTGATTCATATAGCTAGTGGTGGGGGGGGGGACAGTCATTCCTATAGCTAGTGGTGGTGGGGGAGACAGTGATTCCTATAGCTAGTGGTGGTATGTGTGTGGTGGGGGGACAGTGATTCCTATAGCTAGTGGTGGTATGTGTGTGGTGGGGGGGACAGTGATTCATATAGCTAGTGGTGGTATGTGTGTGGTGGGGGGGACAGTGATTCATATAGCTAGTGGTGGTAGGGGGGGGGGGACAGTGATTCCTATAGCTAGTGGTGGTATGTGTGTGGTGGGGACAGTGATTCATATAGCTAGTGGTGGTGGGGGGGGACAGTGATTCCTATAGCTAGTGGTGGTATGTGTGTGGTGGGGGGGACAGTGATTCATATAGCTAGTGGTGGTATGTGTGTGGTGGGGGGGACAGTGATTCCTATAGCTAGTGGTGGTATGTGTGTGGTGGGGGGGACAGTGATTCATATAGCTAGTGGTGGTATGTGTGTGGTGGGGGGGACAGTGATTCCTATAGCTTTTGGTGGTGGGGGGGACAGTGATTCCTATAGCTAGTGGTGGTATGTGTGTGGTGGGGGGGACAGTGATTCATATAGCTAGTGGTGGGGGGGGACAGTCATTCCTATAGCTAGTGGTGGTGGGGGAGACAGTGATTCCTATAGCTAGTGGTGGTATGTGTGTGGTGGGGGGACAGTGATTCCTATAGCTAGTGGTGGTATGTGTGTGGTGGGGGGGACAGTGATTCATATAGCTAGTGGTGGTAGGGGGGGGGACAGTGATTCCTATAGCTAGTGGTGGTATGTGTGTGGTGGGGGGGACAGTGATTCATATAGCTAGTGGTGGTGGGGGGGGACAGTGATTCCTATAGCTAGTGGTGGTATGTGTGTGGTGGGGGGGACAGTGATTCCTATAGCTAGTGGTGGTATATGTGTGGTGGGGGTTCAGTGATTCATATAGCTAGTGGTGGTATGTGTGTGGTGGGGGGGACAGTGATTCCTATAGCTAGTGGTGGTGGGGGGGGGACAGTGATTCATATAGCTAGTGGTGGTATGTGTGTGGTGGGGGGGACAGTGATTCATTTACATTTTTACATTTTAGTCATTTAGCAGACGCTCTTATCCAGAGCGACTTACAGTAGTGAATGCATACATTTCATACATTTTTTTCTCCCTGTACCCGTCCCCCGTGGGAATCGAACCCACAACCCTGGCGTTGCAAACACCATGCTCTACCAACTGAGCCACACGGGACAGTGGTGGTGGGGGGGACAGTGATTCCTATAGCTAGTGGTGGTATGTGTGTGGTGGGGGGGGACAGTGATTCCTATAGCTAGTGGTGGTGGGGGGACAGTGATTCATATAGCTGGTGGTTGTATGTGTGTGGTGGGGGGGACAGTGATTCCTATAGCTAGTGGTGGTGGGGGGGGACAGTGATTCATATAGCTAGTGGTGGTATGTGTGTGGTGGGGGGAACAGTGATTCCTATAGCTAGTGGTGGTGGGGGGGGACAGTGATTCCTATAGCTAGTGGTGGTATGTGTGTGGTGGGGGGGACAGTGATTCATATAGCTAGTGGTGGTATGTGTGTGGTGGGGGGGACAGTGATTCATATAGCTAGTGGTGGTATGTGTGTGGTGGGGGGGACAGTGATTCATATAGCTAGTGGTGGTAGGGGGGGGGGACAGTGATTCCTATAGCTAGTGGTGGTATGTGTGTGGTGGGGGGGACAGTGATTCATATAGCTAGTGGTGGTGGGGGGGGACAGTGATTCATATAGCTAGTGGTGGTATGTGTGTGGTGGGGGGGACAGTGATTCATATAGCTAGTGGTGGTGGGGGGGGACAGTGATTCCTATAGCTAGTGGTGGTATGTGTGTGGTGGGGGGGACAGTGATTCATATAGCTAGTGGTGGTATGTGTGTGGTGGGGGGGACAGTGATTCCTATAGCTAGTTTTGGTATGTGTGTGGTGGGGGGGACAGTGATTCATATAGCTAGTGGTGGTATGTGTGTGGTGGGGGGGGACAGTGATTCCTATAGCTAGTTTTGGTATGTGTGTGGTGGGGGGGACAGTGATTCATATAGCTAGTGGTGGTATGTGTGTGGTGGGGGGGACAGTGATTCCTATAGCTTTTGGTGGTGGGGGGGACAGTGATTCCTATAGCTAGTGGTGGTATGTGTGTGGTGGGGGGGACAGTGATTCATATAGCTAGTGGTGGTAGGGGGGGGGGACAGTGATTCATATAGCTAGTGGTGGGGGGGGACAGTCATTCCTATAGCTAGTGGTGGTGGGGGAGACAGTGATTCCTATAGCTAGTGGTGGTATGTGTGTGGTGGGGGGACAGTGATTCCTATAGCTAGTGGTGGTATGTGTGTGGTGGGGGGGACAGTGATTCATATAGCTAGTGGTGGTAGGGGGGGGGGACAGTGATTCCTATAGCTAGTGGTGGTATGTGTGTGGTGGGGGGGACAGTGATTCATATAGCTAGTGGTGGTGGGGGGGGACAGTGATTCCTATAGCTAGTGGTGGTATATGTGTGGTGGGGGTTCAGTGATTCATATAGCTAGTGGTGGTATGTGTGTGGTGGGGGGGACAGTGATTCATGTAGCTAGTGGTGGTATGTGTGTGGTGGGGGGGACAGTGATTCCTATAGCTAGTGGTGGTGGGGGGGACAGTGATTCCTATAGCTATTGGTGGTATGTGTGTGGTGGGGGGGACAGTGATTCCTATAGCTAGTGGTGGTGGGGGGGACAGTGATTCATATAGCTAGTGGTGGTATGTGTGTGGTGGGGGGGACAGTGATTCATATAGCTAGTGGTGGTATGTGTGTGGTGGGGGGGACAGTGATTCATATAGCTAGTGGTGGTATGTGTGTGGTGGGGTGGCCAGTGATTCATATAGCTAGTGGTGGTATGTGTGTGGTGGGGGGGACAGTGATTCATATAGCTAGTGGTGGTATGTGTGTGGTGGGGGGGACAGTGATTCCTATAGCTATTGGTGGTATGTGTGTGGTGGGGGGGACAGTGATTCCTATAGCTAGTGGTGGTATGTGTGTGGTGGGGGGGACAGTGATTCCTATATTTGTGGTGTGTTGGTGGTGGGGGGGGACAGTGATTCATATAGCTAGTGGTGGTATGTGTGTGGTGGGGTGACAGTGATTCCTATATTTGTGGTATGTGTGTGGTGGGGGGGACAGTGATTCCTATAGCTAGTGGTGGTATGTGTGTGGTGGGGGGGGGGACAGTGATTCATATAGCTAGTGGTGGTGGTGGGGGGGGACAGTGATTCATATAGCTGGTGGTGGTATGTGTGTGGTGGGGGGGACAGTGATTCCTATAGCTTGTGGTGGTGGGGGGGACAGTGATTCCTATAGCTTGTGGTGGTGGGGGGGGACAGTGATTCATATAGCTAGTGGTGGTATTTGTGTGGTGGGGGGGACAGTGATTCCTATAGCTTGTGGTGGTGTGGGGGGGGGGGGGGGGGGGGACAGTGATTCATATAGCTAGTGGTGGTGTGTGTGTGGTGGGGGGGACAGTGATTCCTATATTTGTGGTGTGTGTGAACTCGATATAGCATGCCATCAGACTTTATAGGCACAGTAAAGTTGATAGAAATCCATTGTTGCGTAGAGGTTTTGCTAGCATTGCAGCCCTAACGTTGTAATTGTGCTCCATGTTGCAGTGATGTTTGCCTATGAGCAGTGTCTGTTGGTGCTTGGCCATCACCCTGACGTGTGGTATGAGGCTGCCCAGTATCTGGACCAGTCCAGTAAACTACTGGCAGAGAAGGGGGTAAGAGAGGCCACTGATGTCACAATGTGTCCTAATTGGAACAGGGTTTCCTCCACGTTTTAAAAGATATGTTTGTTATTTTAGACCTTACTGTTATATGGTTTTTAAATGCCAGACTTGAACCCTTTCTTCCGCTCCTCAGGACATGAACAACTCTAAGGTGTTCAGTGACGAAGCAGCTAACATCTACGAGCGCGCCATCGGTACTCTGCTGAAGAAGAACATGCTGCTGTACTTTTCATTCGCTGACTACGAGGAGGTGAGCTGCACGAACACCAATCATCTGTCACGGAACACTTGCCAAAAACAAAACATGAGGTCATAATATGAAGATGTCAAGGGTTGCCAAGGAAATGTATAATTGACTGTCATCCATAAATGATTAGTGCATCTTTCACTGCAGACGTATTCATTTGTCTCGTCTCATTCCTATTAAGATTAATTAATTGGATTATTCCGAAGCAATCCTCGTGTTGAGTTAAGTTGTGGAGTGTGAACCAGTATAAATGAATGTTGAATAGAGGTCCAGGAAATGTTTGACAGGCATTTAATTGATGAATGAGCTAACCCACATCTCTCCTCCTTTCAGAGTCGATTGAAGCATGAAAAGGTCCACAGCATCTACAACCGTCTGCTGGCCATCGAGGACATCGACCCCACGCTGGTCTACATCCAGTACATGAAGTTTGGCCGGCGGGCCGAGGGCATCAAGTCAGGCCGCATCATCTTTAAGAAGGCCCGGGAGGACATGCGCACGCGTCACCACGTCTATGTGACTGCAGCACTGATGGAGTACTACTGCAGTAAGGTGGGTATACATAGGCTACGGCCACAAACACATTTAGTCTGAAAATGTGGTATTGAGGCAATGGGACGGAGTCGACGGATGACTGAGAACCAAAAACAGTTGACTTGAAAATAGCGTTTGACAGACAAAAACTGACAATTGATTAATGCATATATGATTTCATCTGTGTCTCTGTGGCCTTAGCCTGACACCCATGCCAACAGTGCAAAGAGAATATAAGGGGAAACATTCTGTGTCTCAATGTTTGACTGGTCTTCCGTTACCTTCCCTCACAGGACAAATCAGTGGCCTTTAAGATATTTGAACTGGGCTTGAAGAAATATGGAGACATTCCAGAGTATATACTTGCATACATCGATTACCTCTCACACCTTAATGGTAAGTGACAAGTGACGGATTCATTTATTGAGACTTGTCATTCACCCTCTTATATAACAATAACACAACCACGGGTGGCTGCCATGGCAACAGTCATTGAGATTGTATAGCTGTTAAGCAATGGTGTTGAAGGCTACAGGGGATCCAATATCAGTCTATTTGTTAAACATGCTGATCCTATTCTCTCTATGACATGGACCCAGTGACATCCTCTATCAGTTACTCATATAGTCAAACTAGATAAAAACCCAGGCAGAGGCGGTCTATAGATGCTGGTGTGTGTTTCTTTATTTCATTGACGTGTATATACTGAACAAAAATACACTGCTCAAAAAAATTAAGGGAACACTTAAACAACACAATGTAACTCCAAGTCAATCACACTTCTGTGAAATCAAACTGTCCACTTAGGAAGCAACACTGATTGACAATAAATTTCACATGCTGTTGTGCAAATGGAATAGACAACAGGTGGAAATTATAGGCAATTAGCAAGACACCCCCAATAAAGGAGTGGTTCTGCAGGTGGGGACCACAGACCACTTCTCAGTTCCTATGCTTCCTGGCTGATGTTTTGGTCACTTTTGAATGCTGGCGGTGCTTTCACTCTAGTGGTAGCATGAGACGGAGTCTACAACCCACACAAGTGGCTCAGGTAGTGCAGCTCATCCAGGATGGCACATCAATGTGAGCTGTGGCAAGAAGGTTTGCTGTGTCTGTCAGCGTAGTGTCCAGAGCATGGAGGCGCTACCAGGAGACAGGCCAGTACATCAGGAGACGTGGAGGAGGCCGTAGGAGGGCAACAACCCAGCTGCAGGACCGCTACCTCCGCCTTTGTGCAAGGAGGAGCACTGCCAGAGCCCTGCAAAATGACCTCCAGCAGGCCACAAATGTGCATGCGTCTGCTCAAACGGTCAGAAACAGACTCCATGAGGGTGGTATGAGGGCCCGACATCCACAGGTGGGGGTTGTGCTTACAGCCCAACACCGTGCAGGACGTTTGGCATTTGCCAGAGAACACCAAGATTGGCGAATTCACCACTGGCACCCTGTGCTCTTCACAGATGAAAGCAGGTTCACACTGAGCACATGTGACAGACGTGACAGAGTCTGGAGACGCCGTGGAGAACGTTCTGCTGCCTGCAACATCCTCCAGCATGACCGGTTGGCGGTGGGTCAGTCATGGTGTGGGGTGGCATTTCTTTGGGGGGCCGCACAGCCCTCCATGTGCTCGCCAGAGGTAGCCTGACTGCCATTAGGTACCGAGATGAGATCCTCAGACCCCTTGTGAGACCATATGCTGGTGCGGTTGGCCCTGGGTTCCTCCTAATGCAAGACAATGCTAGACCTCATGTGGCTGGAGTGTGTCAGCAGTTCCTGCAAGAGGAAGGCATTGATGCTATGGACTGGCCCACCCGTTCCCCAGACCTGAATCCAATTGAGCACATCTGGGACATCATGTCTCGCGCCATCCACCAACGCCACGTTGCACCACAGACTGTCCAGGAGTTGGCGGATGCTTTAGTCCAGGTCTGGGAGGAGATCCCTCAGGAGAACATCCGCCACCTCATCAGGAGCATGCCCAGGTGTTGTAGGGAGGTCATACAGGCACGTGGAGGCCACACACACTACTGAGCCTCATTTTGACTTGTTTTAAGGACATTACATCAAAGTTGGATCAGCCTGTAGTGTGGTTTTCCACTTTAATTTTGAGTGTGACTCCAAATCCAGACCTCCATGGGTTGATAAATTGGATTTCCATTGATTTTTTTTTTGTGTGTGTGATTTTGTCAGCACATTCAACTATGTAAAGAAAAAAGTATTTAATAAGATGATTTCATTCAGATCTAGGATGTGTTATTTTAGTGTTCCCTTTATTTTTTTTGAGCAGTGTATAAACCCAACATCCAAGATTTGAATGAGTTACAGTTAATATAAGGAAATCAGTCAATTTAAATAAATAAATTAGGCCCTAATCTATAGATTTTACATGACTGGGAATACAAATATGCATCTGTTGGTCACAGATCCCTTAAAAACCAAAGGTGGTGGCGTGGATCAGAAAACCAGTCCGTATCTGGTGTGACCACCATTTGCCTCATGCAGCGCAGCAAGTCTCCTTCGCATAGGGTTGATCAGGCTGTTGATTGTGGCCAGTAAACTGTTGTCCCACTCCTCTTCAATGGCTGAGCTAGGTTGCTGGGTATTCATGGCAACAGGAACACGCTGTCGTACACGTCGATCCAGAACATTCCAAATAAGCTCAATGGGTAACATGTCTGGTGAATATGTAGGCCATGGAAGAACTGGGACATTTTCAGCTTCCAGGAATTGTGTACAGATCCTTGCGTCATGGGGCCGTGCATTATCATGCTGAAATATGAGGTGATGGCGGCAGATGAATGGCACGACAATGGGTCCCAGGATTTCATCACGGTATATCTGTGCGTTCATATTGCCATTGATAAAATTCAGTTGTGTTGGTTGTCCGTAGCTTATGCCTGCCCATACCATAACCCCACCGCCACCATGGGGCACTCTGTTCACAAAGTTGACATCAGCAAACCTCTCGCCCACACCACGCCATACACATAGTCTGTGGTTATGAGGCCTGTTGGACATACTACTAATTCTCTAAAAAGATATTGGAGGTGACTTAACATTAAATTCTCTGGCAACAGCTCTGATGGACATTCCTGCAGTCAGCATGCTAATTTAATGCCCCCTCAACTTCAGACACCTGTGGCATTGTGTTGTGTGACAAAACTGCAGATTTTAGTGGCCTGTTATTGTCCCCAGCACAAGGTGCACCTGTGTAATGATCCTGCTATTTAAAACCTCCTACAGGGTCGGTGTCCCCCCCCGCTGGACAGTTGAGCTAACGTAGGCTAATGTGATTAGCATGAGGTTGTAAGTAACAAGAACATTTCCCAGGACAAAGAAATATGTGATATTGGCAGAAAGCTTAAATTATTTTTAATCTAACTGCGCTGTCCAATTTTCACGAGCTATTACAGTGAAAGAATACCATGCTATTGTTTGAGGAGAGTGCACAGTTATGAACTTAAATGTATTAATAAACCAATTAGGCACATTTGGGCAGTCTTGATACAACATTTTGAACAGAAATTCAATGGTTCATTGGATCAGTCTTAACCGTTGCACATACACTGCTGCCTCTCGTGGCCAAAATCTATATTGCGCTTAAATTCTAAGTCATATTTTGGCCTTTCTCTTCTTCACTTTCTCATATTTTAGCCTTCTAACAGCATGTTTTTTGTATTATCTTTTACCAGATCTAATGTGTGTTATTCTCCTACATTCATTTCATATTTCCACAAACTTCAGTGTTTCCTTTCAAATGGTATCAAGAATATGCATATCCTTGCTTCAGGTCCTGAGCTACAGGCAGTTAGATTTGGGTATGTCATTTTAGGAGAAATTGTAAAAAAAAGGGTCTGATCCTTTATTAATCAGGTTCTTGATATGCCACACCTGTCAGGTGGATGGATTTTCTTGGCAAAGGAGAAATGCTCACTAACAGATATAAACAAATTTGCACAAAATTTGGAGGAAATAAGCTTTTTGTGTGTATGGAACATTTCTGGGATGAAACATGGGACCAACACTTTACATGTTCATTTTATATTTTTGTTCAGTGTAGATGTGGTGTTATGCTGTAAATTAGGAGACAGATGCTGAGGCATTATCTGCAACAAAAAGGTAGATTAATGAGTTTGAAAGCCTCACCTCTTTCTCTACCGCCCTCCAGAGGACAACAACACCAGAGTTCTGTTTGAGCGTGTTCTCACCTCGGGAAGCCTGTCGCCAGAGAAGTCTGGGTATGAGGAATTATGTTCCTACAACACCCACATTAGATCTGTCTGTTGTTGTGTTATTATAGGACACCCACATTAGATCTGTCTGTTGTTGTGTTATTATAGGACACCCACATTAGATCTGTCTGTTGTTGTGTTATTATAGGACACCCACATTAGATCTGTCTGTTGTTGTGTTATTATAGAACACCCACATTAGATCTGTCTGTTGTTGTGTTATTATAGGACACCCACATTAGATCTGTCTGTTGTTGTGTTATTATAGAACACCCACATTAGATCTGTCTGTTATTGTGTTATTATAGAACACCCACATTAGATCTGTCTGTTGTTGTGTTATTATAGAACACCCACATTAGATCTGTCTGTTGTTGTGTTATTATAGGACACCCACATTAGATCTGTCTGTTGTTGTGTTATTATAGAACACCCACATTAGATCTGTCTGTTGTTGTGTTATTATAGGACACCCACATTAGATCTGTCTGTTGTTGTGTTATTATAGGACACCCACATTAGATCTGTCTGTTGTTGTGTTATTATAGGACACCCACATTAGATCTGTCTGTTGTTGTGTTATTATAGGACACCCACATTAGATCTGTCTGTTGTTGTGTTATTATAGAACACCCACATTAGATCTGTCTGTTATTGTGTTACTAATGGGCCTGTGTGTTTGTCAACACCTCTCTCTCAGTGAGATCTGGGCACGTTTCTTGGCCTTTGAGAGTAACATCGGGGACCTGGCCAGTATCCTGAAGGTGGAGCGCAGGCGTTTCACGGCCTTCAAGGACGAGTACGAAGGCAAGGAGACAGCCCTGCTGGTGGACAGATACAAGTTCATGGACCTGTACCCCTGCTCTGCCAGCGAGCTCAAAGCTCTCGGATACAAGGTCTGTACAACTGGTAATTTCTACAGCTACATTTACACAGAAAGATGATTCTGACTGCTATGGCCTCTTCACCTGTTGAAGACTCTTCAATAGAAACAGATCTATGGATATAAAACAAGTGGACCATTTGTGTGTTTCTCTCTTGTTCAACTCTTCAATCACGTGAGGGTAAAGGATATCTGTTTAGAATTCAATGATATTAACCTGTGTGTGTGCAGGACGTGTCCCGTGCCAAACTGGCGGCGCTGCTCCAGACAGAGACGGTGGTGACTCCATCGGCTCCCACGCAAAAGGACGAGGCCGACCGCAAACCAGAGTACCCCAAACCTGACACTAACCAGATGATCCCCTACCAACCACGACACCAGGCCCGTACGTACCTTACCCCCTCCTCTACCCCTACCAGCTACGACACCTGGCTAGTAGGTACCTTACCCCCTCCTCTATCCCTACCAGCTACGACACCTGGCTAGTAGGTCCCTTACCCCCTCCTCTACCCTACCAGCTACGACACCTGGCTAGTAGGTACCTTACCCCCTCCTCTACCCCTACCAACCACGACACCAGGCCCGTACGTACCTTACCCCCTCCTCTACCCCTACCAGCTACGACACCTGGCTAGTAGGTACCTTACCCCCTCCTCTATCCCTACCAGCTACGACACCTGGCTAGTAGGTACCTTACCCCCTCCTCTACCCTACCAGCTACGACACCTGGCTAGTAGGTCCCTTACCCCCTCCTCTACCCTACCAGCTACGACACCTGGCTAGTAGGTACCTTACCCCTCCTCTACCCCTACCAGCTACGACACCTGGCTAGTAGGTCCCTTACCCCCTCCTCTACCCCTACCAGCTACTACACCTGGCTAGTAGGTACCTTACCCCCCTCTACCCCTACCAGCTACGACACCTGGCTAGTAGGTACCTTACCCCTCCTCTACCCTACCAGCTACGACACCTGGCTAGTAGGTACCTTACCCCCTCCTCTACCCCTACCAGCTACGACACCTGGCTAGTAGGTACCTTACCCCTCCTCTACCCCTACCAGCTACGACACCTGGCTAGTAGGTACCTTACCCCCTCCTCTACCCCTACCAGCTACGACACCTGGCTAGTAGGTACCTTACCCCTCCTCTATCCCTACCAGCTACGACACCTGGCTAGTAGGTACCTTACCCCCTCCTCTACCCTACCAGCTACGACACCTGGCTAGTAGGTACCTTACCCCCTCCTCTACCCTACCAGCTACGACACCTGGCTAGTAGGTCCCTTACCCCCTCCTCTACCCTACCAGCTACGACACCTGGCTAGTAGGTACCTTACCCCTCCTCTACCCTACCAGCTACGACACCTGGCTAGTAGGTACCTTACCCCCTCCTCTACCCCTACCAGCTACGACACCTGGCTAGTAGGTACCTTACCCCCTCCTCTACCCTACCAGCTACGACACCTGGCTAGTAGGTACCTTACCCCCTCCTCTACCCTACCAGCTACGACACCTGGCTAGTAGGTACCTTACCCCCTCCTCTACCCCTACCAGCTACGACACCTGGCTAGTAGGTACCTTACCCCCTCCTCTACCCTACCAGCTACGACACCTGGCTAGTAGGTACCTTACCCCCTCCTCTACCCCTACCAGCTACGACACCTGGCTAGTAGGTACCTTACCCCCTCTACCCTACCAGCTACGACACCTGGCTAGTAGGTACCTTACCCCTCCTCTACCCTACCAGCTACGACACCTGGCTAGTAGGTACCTTACCCCCTCCTCTATCCCTACCAGCTACGACACCTGGCTAGTAGGTACCTTACCCCTCCTCTACCCCTACCAGCTACGACACCTGGCTAGTAGGTACCTTACCCCCTCCTCTATCCCTACCAGCTACGACACCTGGCTAGTAGGTACCTTACCCCCTCCTCTATCCCTACCAGCTACGACACCTGGCTAGTAGGTACCTTACCCCCTCCTCTACCCTACCAGCTACGACACCTGGCTAGTAGGTACCTTACCCCCTCCTCTACCCTACCAGCTACGACACCTGGCTAGTAGGTACCTTACCCCCTCCTCTACCCTACCAGCTACGACACCTGGCTAGTAGGTACCTTACCCCCTCCTCTACCCTACCAGCTACGACACCTGGCTAGTAGGTACCTTACCCCTCCTCTATCCCTACCAGCTACGACACCTGGCTAGTAGGTACCTTACCCCCTCCTCTATCCCTACCAGCTACGACACCTGGCTAGTAGGTACCTTACCCCTCCTCTACCCCTACCAGCTACGACACCTGGCTAGTAGGTACCTTACCCCTCCTCTACCCCTACCAGCTACGACACCTGGCTAGTAGGTACCTTACCCCCTCCTCTATCCCTACCAGCTACGACACCTGGCTAGTAGGTACCTTACCCCTCCTCTACCCCTACCAGCTACGACACCTGGCTAGTAGGTACCTTACCCCTCCTCTACCCCTACCAGCTACGACACCTGGCTAGTAGGTACCTTACCCCCTCCTCTACCCCTACCAGCTACGACACCTGGCTAGTAGGTACCTTACCCCCTCCTCTACCCTACCAGCTACGACACCTGGCTAGTAGGTACCTTACCCCCTCCTCTACCCTACCAGCTACGACACCTGGCTAGTAGGTACCTTACCCCCTCCTCTACCCTACCAGCTACGACACCTGGCTAGTAGGTACCTTACCCCCTCCTCTATCCCTACCAGCTACGACACCTGGCTAGTAGGTACCTTACCCCTCCTCTACCCCTACCAGCTACGACACCTGGCTAGTAGGTACCTTACCCCCTCCTCTATCCCTACCAGCTACGACACCTGGCTAGTAGGTACCTTACCCCTCCTCTACCCCTACCAGCTACGACACCTGGCTAGTAGGTACCTTACCCCCTCCTCTATCCCTACCAGCTACGACACCTGGCTAGTAGGTACCTTACCCCCTCCTCTACCCCTACCAGCTATGACACCTGGCTAGTAGGTACCTTACCCCTCCTCTATCCCTACCAGCTACGACACCTGGCTAGTAGGTACCTTACCCTCTCCTCTACCCTACCAGCTACGACACCTGGCTAGTAGGTACCTTACCCCCTCCTCTACCCTACCAGCTACGACACCTGGCTAGTAGGTACCTTACCCCTCCTCTACCCTACCAGCTACGACACCTGGCTAGTAGGTACCTTACCCCCTCCTCTACCCCTACCAGCTACGACATCTGGCTAGTAGGTACCTTACCCCTCCTCTACCCCTACCAGCTACGACACCTGGCTAGTAGGTACCTTACCCCCTCCTCTACCCTACCAGCTACGACACCTGGCTAGTAGGTACCTTACCTACTCCTCTACCCCTACCAGCTACTACACCTGGCTAGTAGGTACCTTACCCACCCCTACCAGCTACGACACCTGACTAGTAGGTACCTTACCCCTCCTCTACCCCTACCAGCTACGACACCTGGCTAGTAGGTACCTTACCCCCTCCTCTATCCCTACCAGCTACGACACCTGGCTAGTAGGTACCTTACCCCTCCTCTACCCCTACCAGCTACGACACCTGGCTAGTAGGTACCTTACCCCCTCCTCTACCCTACCAGCTACGACACCTGGCTAGTAGGTACCTTACCCCCTCCTCTACCCTACCAGCTAGGACACCTGGCTAGTAGGTACCTTACCCCCTCCTCTACTCTACCAGCTACGACACCTGGCTAGTAGGTACCTTACCCCCTCCTCTACCCTACCAGCTACGACACCTGGCTAGTAGGTACCTTACCCCTCCTCTACCCTACCAGCTACGACACCTGGCTAGTAGGTACCTTACCCCCTCCTCTACCCTACCAGCTACGACACCTGGCTAGTAGGTACCTTACCCCCTCCTCTACCCTACCAGCTACGACACCTGGCTAGTAGGTACCTTACCCCCTCCTCTACCCTACCAGCTACGACACCTGGCTAGTAGGTACCTTACCCCCTCCTCTACCCTACCAGCTACGACACCTGGCTAGTAGGTACCTTACCCCTCCTCTACCCTACCAGCTACGACACCTGGCTAGTAGGTACCTTACCCCCTCCTCTACCCTACCAGCTACGACACCTGGCTAGTAGGTACCTTACCCCCTCCTCTACCCTACCAGCTACGACACCTGGCTAGTAGGTACCTTACCCCTCCTCTACCCCTACCAGCTACGACACCTGGCTAGTAGGTACCTTACCCCCTCCTCTACCCTACCAGCTACGACACCTGGCTAGTAGGTCCCTTACCCCCTCCTCTACCCTACCAGCTACGACACCTGGCTAGTAGGTACCTTACCCCCTCCTCTACCCCTACCAGCTACGACACCTGGCTAGTAGGTACCTTACCCCTCCTCTACCCTACCAGCTACGACACCTGGCTAGTAGGTCCCTTACCCCCTCCTCTACCCTACCAGCTACGACACCTGGCTAGTAGGTACCTTACCCCTCCTCTATCCCTACCAGCTACGACACCTGGCTAGTAGGTACCTTACCCCCTCCTCTACCCTACCAGCTACGACACCTGGCTAGTAGGTACCTTACCCCCTCCTCTACCCCTACCAGCTACGACACCTGGCTAGTAGGTACCTTACCCCCTCCTCTACCCTACCAGCTACGACACCTGGCTAGTAGGTACCTTACCCCTCCTCTACCCCTACCAGCTACGACACCTGGCTAGTAGGTACCTTACCCCCTCCTCTACCCTACCAGCTACGACACCTGGCTAGTAGGTACCTTACCCCCTCCTCTACCCCTACCAGCTACGACACCTGGCTAGTAGGTACCTTACCCCCTCCTCTATCCCTACCAGCTACGACACCTGGCTAGTAGGTACCTTACCCCCTCCTCTACCCTACCAGCTACGACACCTGGCTAGTAGGTACCTTACCCCTCCTCTATCCCTACCAGCTACGACACCTGGCTAGTAGGTACCTTACCCCCTCCTCTACCCCTACCAGCTACGACACCTGGCTAGTAGGTACCTTACCCCTCCTCTACCCCTACCAGCTACGACACCTGGCTAGTAGGTACCTTACCCCCTCCTCTATCCCTACCAGCTACGACACCTGGCTAGTAGGTACCTTACCCCTCCTCTACCCCTACCAGCTACGACACCTGGCTAGTAGGTACCTTACCCCCTCCTCTACCCTACCAGCTACGACACCTGGCTAGTAGGTCCCTTACCCCCTCCTCTACCCCTACCAGCTACGACACCTGGCTAGTAGGTACCTTACCCCCTCCTCTACCCTACCAGCTACGACACCTGGCTAGTAGGTACCTTACCCCCTCCTCTACCCTACCAGCTACGACACCTGGCTAGTAGGTACCTTACCCCCTCCTCTATCCCTACCAGCTACGACACCTGGCTAGTAGGTACCTTACCCCCTCCTCTACCCTACCAGCTACGACACCTGGCTAGTAGGTACCTTACCCCCTCCTCTACCCTACCAGCTACGACACCTGGCTAGTAGGTCCCTTACCCCCTCCTCTACCCCTACCAGCTACGACACCTGGCTAGTAGGTACCTTACCCCTCCTCTACCCTACCAGCTACGACACCTGGCTAGTAGGTACCTTACCCCCTCCTCTACCCTACCAGCTACGACACCTGGCTAGTAGGTACCTTACCCCCTCCTCTACCCTACCAGCTACGACACCTGGCTAGTAGGTACCTTACCCCTCCTCTACCCTACCAGCTACGACACCTGGCTAGTAGGTACCTTACCCCTCCTCTACCCCTACCAGCTACGACACCTGGCTAGTAGGTACCTTACCCCCTCCTCTACCCTACCAGCTACGACACCTGGCTAGTAGGTACCTTACCCCCTCCTCTACCCCTACCAGCTACGACACCTGGCTAGTAGGTACCTTACCCCTCCTCTACCCTACCAGCTACGACACCTGGCTAGTAGGTACCTTACCCCCTCCTCTATCCCTACCAGCTACGACACCTGGCTAGTAGGTACCTTACCCCCTCCTCTACCCTACCAGCTACGACACCTGGCTAGTAGGTACCTTACCCCCTCCTCTACCCCTACCAGCTACGACACCTGGCTAGTAGGTACCTTACCCCTCCTCTACCCCTACCAGCTACGACACCTGGCTAGTAGGTACCTTACCCCCTCCTCTACCCTACCAGCTACGACACCTGGCTAGTAGGTACCTTACCCCCTCCTCTACCCTACCAGCTACGACACCTGGCTAGTAGGTCCCTTACCCCCTCCTCTACCCCTACCAGCTACGACACCTGGCTAGTAGGTACCTTACCCCCTCCTCTACCCTACCAGCTACGACACCTGGCTAGTAGGTACCTTACCCCCTCCTCTATCCCTACCAGCTACGACACCTGGCTAGTAGGTACCTTACCCCTCCTCTACCCTACCAGCTACGACACCTGGCTAGTAGGTACCTTACCCCTCCTCTACCCCTACCAGCTACGACACCTGGCTAGTAGGTACCTTACCCCCTCCTCTACCCTACCAGCTACGACACCTGGCTAGTAGGTCCCTTACCCCCTCCTCTACCCCTACCAGCTACGACACCTGGCTAGTAGGTACCTTACCCTCTCCTCTACCCCTACCAGCTACGACACCTGGCTAGTAGGTACCTTACCCCCTCCTCTACCCTACCAGCTACGACACCTGGCTAGTAGGTACCTTACCCCTCCTCTACCCTACCAGCTAGGACACCTGGCTAGTAGGTACCTTACCCCCTCCTCTACCCCTACCAGCTACGACACCTGGCTAGTAGGTACCTTACCCCCTCCTCTACCCTACCAGCTACGACACCTGGCTAGTAGGTACCTTACCCCCTCCTCTACCCTACCAGCTACGACACCTGGCTAGTAGGTACCTTACCCCTCCTCTACCCTACCAGCTACGACACCTGGCTAGTAGGTACCTTACCCCCTCCTCTACCCTACCAGCTACGACACCTGGCTAGTAGGTACCTTACCCCCTCCTCTACCCTACCAGCTACGACACCTGGCTAGTAGGTACCTTACCCCCTCCTCTACCCCTACCAGCTACGACACCTGGCTAGTAGGTACCTTACCCCCTCCTCTACCCTACCAGCTAGGACACCTGGCTAGTAGGTACCTTACCCCCTCCTCTACCCTACCAGCTACGACACCTGGCTAGTAGGTACCTTACCCCCTCCTCTACCCCTACCAGCTACGACACCTGGCTAGTAGGTACCTTACCCCCTCCTCTACCCCTACCAGCTACGACACCTGGCTAGTAGGTACCTTACCCCCTCCTCTACCCCTACCAGCTACGACACCTGGCTAGTAGGTACCTTACCCCCTCCTCTACCCTACCAGCTACGACACCTGGCTAGTAGGTACCTTACCCCTCCTCTACCCTACCAGCTACGACACCTGGCTAGTAGGTACCTTACCCCCTCCTCTACCCTACCAGCTACGACACCTGGCTAGTAGGTACCTTACCCCCTCCTCTACCCCTACCAGCTACGACACCTGGCTAGTAGGTACCTTACCCCCCTCTACCCCTACCAGCTACGACACCTGGCTAGTAGGTACCTTACCCCCTCTACCCCTACCAGCTACGACACCTGGCTAGTAGGTACCTTACCCCTCCTCTACCCTACCAGCTACGACACCTGGCTAGTAGGTACCTTACCCCCTCCTCTATCCCTACCAGCTACGACACCTGGCTAGTAGGTACCTTACCCCCTCCTCTACTCTACCAGCTACGACACCTGGCTAGTAGGTACCTTACCCCTCCTCTACCCCTACCAGCTACGACACCTGGCTAGTAGGTACCTTACCCCTCCTCTACCCTACCAGCTACGACACCTGGCTAGTAGGTACCTTACCCCCTCCTCTACCCCTACCAGCTACGACACCTGGCTAGTAGGTACCTTACCCCCTCCTCTACCCTACCAGCTACGACACCTGGCTAGTAGGTACCTTACCCCCTCCTCTATCCCTACCAGCTACGACACCTGGCTAGTAGGTACCTTACCCCTCCTCTACCCTACCAGCTACGACACCTGGCTAGTAGGTACCTTACCCCCTCCTCTACCCCTACCAGGTACGACACCTGGCTAGTAGGTACCTTACCCCCTCCTCTACCCTACCAGCTACGACACCTGGCTAGTAGGTACCTTACCCCCTCCTCTACCCCTACCAGCTACGACACCTGGCCCGTACCTACTAGCCATGCTCCATTCCAGCTCCGCTCACATGCTCTTGTCTCGCCCCACAGCTCCAGGACTGCACCCTGTTCCAGGGGGGGTTTTCCCAGTCCCCCCGGCCGCAGTCATCCTGATGAAGCTACTGCCACCACCCACCTGCTTCGTGGTCAGTACCAACACCCCACCACTCACTGTTGGTGACATTACAGTACCAACACCCCACCACTCACTGTTGGTGACATTACAGTACCAACACCCCACCACTCACTGTTGGTGACATTACAGTACCAACACCCCACCACTCACTGTTGGTGACATCACTGTACCAACACCCCACCACTCACTGTTGGTGACATTACAGTACCAACACCCCACCACTCACTGTTGGTGACATCACTGTACCAACACCCCACCACTCACTGTTGGTGACATCACTGTACCAACACCCCACCACTCACTGTTGGTGACATCACTGTACCAACACCCCACCACTCACTGTTGGTGACATCACTGTACCAACACCCCACCACTCACTGTTGGTGACATCACAGTACCAACACCCCACCACTCACTGTTGGTGACATCACTGTACCAACACCCCACCACTCACTGTTGGTGACATCACTGTACCATCACCCCACCACTCACTGTTGGTGACATCACTGTACCAACACCCCACCACTCACTGTTGGTGACATCACAGTACCAACACCCCACCACTCACTGTTGGTGACATCACAGTACCAACACCCCACCACTCACTGTTGGTGACATCACTGTACCAACACCCCACCACTCACTGTTGGTGACATTACAGTACCAACACCCCACCACTCACTGTTGGTGACATCACTGTACCAACACCCCACCACTCACTGTTGGTGACATCACTGTACCAACACCCCACCACTCACTGTTGGTGACATCACAGTACCAACACCCCACCACTCACTGTTGGTGACATTACAGTACCAACACCCCACCACTCACTGTTGGTGACATTACAGTACCAACACCCCACCACTCACTGTTGGTGACATCACTGTACCAACACCCCACCACTCACTGTTGGTGACATCACTGTACCAACACCCCACCACTCACTGTTGGTGACATCACTGTACCAACACCCCACCACTCACTGTTGGTGACATCACTGTACCAACACCCCACCACTCACTGTTGGTGACATCACTGTACCAACACCCCACCACTCACTGTTGGTGACATCACTGTACCAACACCCCACCACTCACTGTTGGTGACATCACTGTACCAACACCCCACCACTCACTGTTGGTGACATCACTGTACCAACACCCCACCACTCACTGTTGGTGACATCACTGTACCAACACCCCACCACTCACTGTTGGTGACATCACTGTACCAACACCCCACCACTCACTGTTGGTGACATCACTGTACCAACACCCCACCACTCACTGTTGGTGACATCACAGTACCAACACCCCACCACTCACTGTTGGTGACATCACAGTACCAACACCCCACCACTCACTGTTGGTGACATTACAGTACCAACACCCCACCACTCACTGTTGGTGACATTACAGTACCAACACCCCACCACTCACTGTTGGTGACATCACTGTACCAACACCCCACCACTCACTGTTGGTGACATCACTGTACCAACACCCCACCACTCACTGTTGGTGACATCATGTGGTTGTTGTGCTGATGTTGTGGTGTTTCTGCAGGGGCCCTTTGTGCAGGTGGATGAACTGATGGAGAGCTTCAGGAGATGTACACTACCAGAGAGTAAGTAGCTTTGAAACTGTCATATCACCAAGCTTCCCTTTAGATTTTCCTTTGCCTGAATAGCACACATAACGTTGATACATATCTCTCTCTCAGCTGTAGATGCAGCAGTAGAGTTGATAACAGGCAGGCAGCCTGATGCCAGCGGAGAAGGGAATGGCTCCATGGAGAACCATGCCATGACCAAGTCACTGAAGAGACCCAACGCAGACTCTGATGAAGAAGAGGACAAGGGCGCTGTGGCCCCACCCGTTCACGACATCTACCGCGCTCGCCAGCAGAAGAGGATCCGGTGAACACACACTCACTCAGACACACACACACTTGGGATGGACTCTGTACAGGAATGCAACCCATTACGTCAAACCTTTTAGGGCAAACAGACTCGTCTGAAGTTTGTCTGGAAGATTCTTTATATCCAACCATCGTTGGTCCCTCTACACACACCTGTTTGTTTTTTTGTTCTTGGTGTTTTTTTAACAGTTTTATTTTTTAAAGCTGGGTGACTAATACTGTACAAAGTTTTTAATTCAACCCTTAATTTGACACTCAGCTGTTTGGCCCTGTGAACCTCTGGTGATGGACAAATGGAATCGACCTGTTTTTCTAGTCAAATTGAGAGAACACATTTCCTTCCAATAAAAAGGGGAGAAAACAACCAAAACAAAGTGTCTCCTGTCTTGTTACTGAAATGATCACTTCTGTTCTTAGATTATTTTCAGATTATTTCAAGGTTAATCATGTTTGAGGGGTAAAGTCTACAGTATATAACTTTGGCTGCGCACATTTAATAGTCACCACTAGGTTTCAGCATGGTGCTGTCTAGACCAGAGATTTCCAGCTGTGTGTATCAGTGCATCAGCAGTGGAGCCTGATAAAAGCAGTCTCCATCTATCTAATCATATTCCCTGCCTTGATGATGGGACCTGCTCAGTACCAGACCATCACAAGAACTCCCATCTGTCTGTTAGGGCTGAGATAGGTCTGCCTCTGGTCACCTCCACCAGCCTGTTATTAACTGAGTAACTCTGACTGATCTACGTACAGGTGCATTGTAGGCCGGTATCACACCCAGATCAGATCAGATCAGTCCAGGAACTGGCAAATCTAGGTGTCTTTAAAGGGCCCTATATTTGTCTTAACTGAATAGATTCTGGGAGAACATCCAAAGCGTAAGCGTGATGGCTAATGTGTTGGGACGGGAGAAGTTGGTTCATTGAGTTTAAAAATTGTGTTCTTCCTTCCGGTCCAAATCTCCACTGACCTCATTCCTCATGGGTTAAGGTTGTGGAAGAGAACATGTGGAGAGGGGACTGATTTAAATACCTGCTGCTATTTGCTGCTGACACAACCTCATATGTAACAATCCGATATGCACAGTAAACTAGCCAATCAAAAATAGTATTTTTGAACGTAGCTGTGTGTGTTGGTGCATTTCACATGGATACATACTAGAATACATCTTAATGGTGCATTGGCTGAACTCTCGTCATGTGGTTTGGAGGACAGGGGATTTTAATGTGGCCTAAGACACACTCAATAACATGCTTCCTAGAGGAAGTATTCCTGCTGTTCATTAAGGCAGGGTGTACATCAATATTTCTCCACCTTGCACACAATAGCTTCCACTACGGCTGATAATCAACTGAGAATGAGTTGTTTTGCAGCTCATTTACCCTGGGCTCTATTAAACCTATTCACAGTGACAAAGTCCTCTGAAGGAGAGATATCCATAACAGATCACAACACTAACGATGTGCCCTCCACACCATAATGTTGTCATATCATCTGGGCCTTTACCAGACACCTAGCCCCAAGTCATTCAGCCCTTTACCAGACACCTAGCCCCAAGTCGATCAGCCCTTTACCAGACACCTAGCCCCAAGTCATTCAGCCCTTTACCAGACACCTAGCCCCAAGTCAATCAGCCCTTTACCAGACACCTAGCCCCAAGTCAATCAGCCCTTTACCAGACACCTAGCCCCAAGTCATTCAGCCCTTTACCAGACACCTAGCCCCAAGTCGATCAGCCCTTTACCAGACACCTAGCCCCAAGTCAATCAGCCCTTTACCAGACACCTAGCCCCAAGTCAATCAGCCCTTTACCAGACACCTAGCCCCAAGTCAATCAGCCCTTTACCAGACACCTAGCCCCAAGTCATTCAGCCCTTTACCAGACACCTAGCCCCAAGTCATTCAGCCCTTTACCAGACACCTAGCCCCAAGTCAATCAGCCCTTTACCAGACACCTAGCCCCAAGTCGATCAGCCCTTTACCAGACACCTAGCCCCAAGTCAATCAGCCCTTTACCAGACATCTACTGTAGCCCCAAGTCATTCAGCCCTTTACCAGACACCTAGCCCCAAGTCAATCAGCCCTTTACCAGACACCTAGCCCCAAGTCATTCAGCCCTTTACCAGACACCTAGCCCCAAGTCGATCAGCCCTTTACCAGACACCTAGCCCCAAGTCAATCAGCCCTTTACCAGACATCTACTGTAGCCCCAAGTCGATCAGCCCTTTACCAGACACCTAGCCCCAAGTCATTCAGCCCTTTACCAGACACCTAGCCCCAAGTCGATCAGCCCTTTACCAGACACCTAGCCCCAAGTCGATCAGCCCTTTACCAGACACCTAGCCCCAAGTCGATTCAGCCCTTTACCAGACACCTAGCCCCAAGTCGATCAGCCCTTTACCAGACACCTAACCCCAAGTCAATCAGCCCTTTACCAGACACCTAGCCCCAAGTCGATCAGCCCTTTACCAGACACCTAGCCCAAGTCATTCAGCCCTTTACCAGACACCTAGCCCCAAGTCATTCAGCCCTTTACCAGACACCTACCGTAGCCCCAAGTCATTCAGCCCTTTACCAGACAACTACTGTAGCCCCAAGTCATTCAGCCCTTTACCAGACACCTAGCCCCAAGTCAATCAGCCCTTTACAGACACCTAGCCCCAAGTCAATCAGCCCTTTACCAGACACCTAGCCCCAAGTCAATCAGCCCTTTACCAGACACCTAGCCCCAAGTCATCAGCCCTTTACCAGACACCTAGCCCAAGTCAATCAGCCCTTTACCAGACACCTAGCCCCAAGTCAATCAGCCCTTTACCAGACACCTAGCCCCAAGTCAATCAGCCCTTACCAGACATCTACTGTAGCCCAAGTCAATCAGCCCTTTACCAGACATCTGCTGTAGCCCAAGTCAATCAGCCCTTTACCAGACATCTACTGTAGCCCCAAGTCAATCAATTTCAGATTGTGCTGTAGGTTAATAGTAGGGAGTTGCCCAACACCACTGTGTGAGAGAGCTCCTCCACTCCTCTCTCTCCACCACTCCTCTCTCTCCTCCACTCCTCTCTCTCCTCCACTCCTCCACTCCTCTCTCTCCTCCACTCATCTCTCTCTCTCCTCCACTCCTCTCTCTCCATCACTCCTTCACTCCTCTCTCTCCTCCTCTCCTATACTCCTCTCTCCTCCTCTCCTCCACTCCTCTCTCTCTCATCCACTCCCTCTCTCCACCACTCCTTCACTCCTCTCTCTCCTCCTCTCCTTCACTCTTCTCTCTCCTCCTCTCCTCTCTCTCCTTCACTCCTCTCTCTCCTCCACTCCTCTCTCTCCACCACTCCTTCACTCCTCTCTCTCCTTCACTCCTCTCTCCTCCACTCCTCTCTCTCCTTCACTCCTCTCTCTCCTTCACTCCTCTCTCTCCTCCACTCCTTTCTCTCCTCCACTCCTTTCTCTCCTCCTCTCCTCTCCTTCACTCCTCTCTCTCCTCTCTCCTCTCCTCCACTCCTCCACTGCTCTCTCCTCCACTCCTCTCCTTCACTCCTCCCTGTCCTCCTCTCTCCTCCACTCCTCTCTCCTCTCCTCCACTGCTCTCTCCTACACTCATCTCCTTCACTCCTCCCTGTCCTCCACTCTCCTCTCTCTAGTCTACATGCTTTCCCTTCCGTACATTAGTATGCTACCCCATCTGATTGGTTTTTACAAGAGTTTCTTTTGAAGCGACTGCTAGTTAGTCAAGTAAACAGAAGTGTCTGTGGGATATCCAGTCTCAAACAGGACTATAGATCCTCTATATCAGGATGTGCTGTGTAACCCGGGTGTCAAACACTGTAGCTACTGTGTGTCTCTGCTGTCTAATCAGACCCTTATATCAACTGGATTGTTATGCAGCATTCAGTATCTTAGTAGTTCCTAAACTGTTGGTTGGGACCCACTTATGGGTCATGGGAGGACTACGATTGTTTTGTTTGTTTTATTCATCTGTTGCTAGTTAATTCTTTAAAATTGGCCCAAAGAGCTCATTCCCACATCAATGTGTGGAATTCAGTAGCTTTATCAAGAGAGTATGAGACCAGGCCTCTTCCGCTGCTGCAAATCAGTCATGTTTCGAGACCTGAATATGACTCAAGTCAAAACCGGCAACAAGATTCTGTACTGGACTTTGAAGTATGTTTAAGTTTCTAAATATGTAAAGGTGAAGTGTTGTCGGGTTATGACGGGCATCTGTGAACAGACAAGACCATCCATTGAGATACCCTGAGTACTGTCTGTGAACAGACAAGACCATCCATTGAGATACCCTGAGTACTGTCTGTGAACAGACAAGACCATCCATTGAGATACCCTGAGTACTGTCTGTGAACAGACAAGACCATCCATTGAGATACCCTGAGTACTGTCTGTGAACAGACAAGACCATCCATTGAGATACCCTGAGTACTGTCTGTGAACAGACAAGACCATCCATTGAGATACCCTGAGTACTGTCTGTGAACAGACAAGACCATCCATTGAGATACCCTGAGTACTGTCTGTGAACAGACAAGACCATCCATTGAGATACCCTGAGTACTGTCTGTGAACAGACAAGACCATCCATTGAGATACCCTGAGTACTGTCTGTGAACAGACAAGACCATCCATTGAGATACCCTGAGTACTGTCTGTGAACAGACAAGACCATCCATTGAGATACCCTGAGTACTGTCTGTGAACAGACAAGACCATCCATTGAGATACCCTGAGTACTGTCTATGGGCTGGGAAGGTCTTGTCAGATTCTTCACTTCACTAGACACAGTGATGGACACCAACATTATATCCTTTCCTCAAAATCTGGTGAATATCCAATTTATAAAAGTAATATTTCAACAGCAGGTAACACAAGCATTGGTAAGTTAACCTAAATGAATACTGTGTGGACTGGGAATATCTTGTCAGATTCCTAATTTCACTAAGAATACTGATGACACAGACATTTTGCAGTTTTCCTAGAACTCTGGGTAATGACCAGTTCAGCCAGTAATATGTCTGCATGTGTAAATCCAGTTATTGGTAGCCTAAATGTACTTAGTGAGATGCGGTTAGGGACCCTGAAAACTGTGACAAGTACTTTCCTGATCTAGTAGGCTAAACTAGGCCATTAAGTCACATCAGTATCAGAGAACCTGTTAAACCAATTAGGCATCCCTATACTGATTGACAATCTTTCTCCTGAAGCCAAGTTGTTGCTGCCTTGACAAACAAGATTTTGACGTAGCGTTGGGGAATGCAGGCTAAGAAGTCTGTCTTCTCTGGGACAATATGGGATATGGAAACCCAGAGAATGAATGAGTCTAGGTCTGTAACTGTCAGCTGTTGAGTAACAATAGTCTCTCTATTGCTGAGGCAGCTACTCTGTTGGTTGAGCTGCAGAGACCAGAAAGACCGAGGGAGGGTATGAATATGGATATGAATATGAATTTCAATGAATGTTTACAACAGTGGGAAAAGAACTCACATTTGGACTCACATTTGGGATTTCAAATGTCCTCCGGCCTGATCTCAGTCTCTGGACATTGTTATACTTTGAATGATATTGTGTGAGCAAACCACATGACAGTGAGTGGTCTAGACCGGACGGCCTCACGTCAGCCTATTCTGAAGTCCTTCATCTTTATCCCCCACACCCTCATATTGTGTAACCACAGAGAAAGAATACATTCATTGAAACAGGATACGCAGAAGTTCTTGTGACCTTCTTCTCCCAAAGTGGCAGCAGACCCAGGTTTTTGTTGAGGAATGTAACACTAGAAGCCATGTGCATCTGTCACACAGAGTTCTCAATAACACTTTTCCTTCAGCCTGTTGCCATAGGAACCATATAAATGTAAAATAATATCTATTATATTTTGACAGACACTTGTAGTCTCTAAACGGTGTATTTAAATGATATTTCTGGGAAGTTGTCTAGGACTGTAATTTTCTGAATTTATTTCTGAACAAATTGCTGAATGTCCCAGTTGCACTGAAAGACAGGACAAATGGGTTAATTTCCTTCTGAGACGATCTTTACTTCATAAGGCTGACATCCAACTTGAGCACGAAATTCTGTTATCAAAATGTCATTAGAGATGATTGGCCCTGTGACAGCCAAAAGAATAGAATTCCACATTAACTTATAAAACCATTCTCACATTTTATTCAAGCTTTCACATTCAACTCTTCACATGAGTGAAGTAAATAAAATCTATTTGTACATTGCATTTTTACAACATTTACATCACCTTTGTCTTTTTTTTTTTTACAAATAATACATGAGTTATTTACTTAACTATCACCCTAGTTAGCTACAGATCATCACTTGACAATCTGCTTCCAAAGTACTGGACAAAGATCTCAGGATGCCCCTTGTAGAACTGTCCTAGCAAGCGTCTCTTCTCTTTGTTGGACAGTTTGGGGTTCTCGTGGATTGTCTTCAGTAGGGCCCATAGTTCCTCTTTGGTCGTCTTCTGTTTGCTCTCCACGTACGCTTTTCCATTGACTCGCCTGCAATATGTAGAGCCTGAGTGAAGAGAAAGATAGAGAGGGAATTACGTCTTCATTCACCACACAAAACACAGAAGGTAGGTAAAGCTTTGTGAGATATTAGTAAAGATAAACAGACAATCAAACAAAACAGACACCAAAAGCTCCCATACCTGTTAAGACTTGTGGGTCTTTCCCCTTCACAATGTTGGTCAGTCTATCGCTCACAAGTTTGTGCAATGACACTGGAATCTGAAAGGAGAGGATCATATAAGTTAAACCATGTGATCAGCGCTGCTTTCATCTGTTTAATCTCACACACACAACTGTGTGTTTACAAACTGTACTCACAGTTTGAGCTCGACTCCAATATTAAAGCTATCAGAGATATGGTAGCCTGGCTAGGCTCTAGCGTTGCAATTCTCTATCACGTCCTCTCTACCCTCACGCTACTGACATGTAGCCATTACACACTTTACACACATTACACACCAAAAAAGGGTTCCAAAAGGTTTCTTTGGCTGTCCCCATAGGAGAACCCTTTTTGGTTCCAGGTAGAACCCTCTGTGGAAAGGGCTCTACATTGAACACAAAATGTTTCTACCTGGAACCCAAAGGGTTCTACCTGGAACCAAGAAGGGTTCTTCAAAGGGTTCTCCTATGAGGCCAGCCAAAGAACCCTTTTAGGTTCTAGATAGCACCATTTTTTCTAAGAGTGTTCAGATCAGTGTCTTTCATGAAGTCCTATTCAAAGTCCATCCCACGGGGTCGCTTCGCTGAGTAGTAAACAGTCTATTAACAGATTGTTTGAGTAGTAAACAGTCTTAACAGACTGAGTAGTAAACAGTCTTTTAACAGACTGAGTAGTAAACAGCTCGCGTGAGTGTAACAGCATCGCTGTTTGAGTAGTAAACAGTCTATTAACAGAGCTGAGTAGTAAACAGCTCGCGGGTCAGCTTAACAGACGTGAGTAGTAAACAGTCTATTAACAGACTGTTTGAGTAGTAAACAGTCTATTAACAGACTGGAGTCAGCTACAGACGGGAGTCTATTAACAGACTGAGTAGTAACAGTCTATTAACAGACTGAGTAGTAAACAGTCTATTAACAGACTGAGTAGTAAACAGTCTATTAACAGACTGTTTGAGTCGTAAACAGTCTATTAACAGACTGTTTGAGTAGTAAACAGTCTATTAACAGACTGTTTGAGTAGTAAACAGTCTATTAACAGACAGTGTCAACAGTCTCAGCACACTGACCCAGTGGTTTTTAGTCTATATAGTTCAGACACAAGTGCAAAACATCATATTAATCCCCCACTTACCCACATGCGCACACACGCACGCTCACCCACACCTACCTGTTCCCCTATTCACACACACACACACACACACACACACACACACACACACACACGCACACGCACACACACACCTACCTGTTCCCCTATTCACACACACACATACACGCCTACCTGTTCACTTGTTCACACACAGTCTGATAAAAGATGAGTGCACACACACCTTGAAGACGTCACAGTGGTTTTCCACCATAAACAGCACCAGTAGGTCAACCTTCCCCTTGGCCAGTCTCACGCTGTAGACGATGGCACTAGAGAAAGACCTCTTCACCGCCATCCTGTTCTCTACCTGGAAAACAACACAACGTTCACGTCTACGTACATACACAATATAGAGAGTGGCTGCTAGATATGATCCTTGACCTCTTGGAGTAGTTTGGAACACACAAACACACACACACCCCTCACCTCTTTGTGCAGTTTGACCTCCTGTGGTTTGGCAGCGACAGCCATGAATCGCAGAAGTCTGCGTAGTTCCTCTTTACTGCGAGAGTCCTGTAGTTTCAGACACAGCTGTAGGGCCTCTAGAGCCTGCTCCCTCTTCCCATTCACTATGGACACACAGAGAGGACAGGATAGGTGTTAGCGTCCCTGACAGCCTGGGAGGAATCACAGGTGTGTGAATTCATGAGAGAGGATCTTAGCCAAACTAGTTGATAAACCAAGGTGTGGCTTCAGGGTCCTCGCTGAGAGTCAGCAGAGAAATCTGAATCTCCCCTTTCTGTCCCCAGTCATGACGTTTGGGCTTTCATGTACTGGTTTAATCAGCTGAATGAATCCTTTGCATAATACTTGTTATTAAAAAGTCTAAACCCATTTAGACAGGGGAAATGCCCCAGAGCACATTGACCATGTATATGGCTGTCTTACCCAGTAGTTCAGAGATGCTGGAGTGGATGTCGAAGACGTGGTTGCTGAGTAGTGGAGGGTGCTGTGTCTCTCCGTAGTGCTGGGCCAGGATCCCATACACCAGTCTCTTACACTGGCCCTGGTCCTCACCGCAGCGGGGCAGACCCCTGCTCACCTCAACCACCAAGTCATCTGGCAGGAACTCCAGACAGTCCACCGCCGCCGACAACCACTCATCAGCCCTGAGAGAGAGAGGGAGGGAGGAGATTATAAGTGATGGAGTAAATGAAACCAATCTAAAGAGGACAGAGAAGAAGAGAGAGAGATTAGAGAGAGAAAGAGAGAGAAATAAAGAGATCATAGAGAGAGGAGAGGAGATGAGAGTATTTTGCTTTTGTTTATTATCTATTTCACTTGCTTTGGCAATGTAAACATATGTTTCCCATGCCAATAAAGAGAGAGAGGGGAGAGGAGAGAGAAAGATCAGAGAGAAACAGACAGGTTCAATCAAGCTGCTCTTGACTTTCAGACAACCACAGCCCAGTGACTGCAGTCAGTTGGCCAGAGAGCCCTGCGGGCAGCATCAATACAGAGAGAGGCCCTCGCTGACACGCACACAAACACCAGCTCCATTACATACAGTGCCTTGTGAAAGTATTCGGCCCCCTTGAACTTTTCGACCTTTTGCCACATTTCAGGCTTCAAACATAAAGATATAAAACTGTAATTTTTTGTGAAGAATCAACAACAAGTGGGACACAATTATGAAGTGGAATGAAATTTATTGGATATTTCAAACTTTTTTAACAAATAAAAAACGGAAAAATTGTCCGTGCAAAATTATTCAGCCCCTTTACTTTCAGTGCAGCAAACTCTCTCCAGAAGTTCAGTGAGGATCTCTGAATGATCCAATGTTGACCTAAATGACTAATGATGATAAATAGAATCCACCTGTGTGTAATCAAGTCTCCGTATAAATGCACCTGCTCTGTGATAGTCTCAGAGGTCCGTTTAAAGCGCAGAGAGCATCATGAAGAACAAGGAACACACCAGGCAGGTCCGAGATACTGTTGTGGAGAAGTTTAAAGCCGGATTTGGATACAAAAAGATTTCCCAAGCTTTAAACATCCCAAGGAGCACCGTGCAAGCGATAATATTGAAATGGAAGGAGTATCAGACCACTGAAAATCTACGAAGACCCGGCCGTCCCTCTAAACTTTCAGCTCATACAAGGAGAAGACTGATCAGAGATGCAGCCAAGAGGCCCATGATCACTCTGGATGAACTGCAGAGATCTACAGCTGAGGTGGGAGACTCTGTCCATAGGACAACAATCAGTCGTATACTGCACAAATCTGGCCTTTATGGAAGAGTGGCAAGAAGAAAGCCATTTCTTAAAGATATCCATAAAAAATGTCGTTTAAAGTTTGCCACTAGCCACCTGGGAGACACACCAAACATGTGGAAGAAGGTGCTCTGGTCAGATGAAACCAAAATCGAACTTTTTGGCAACAATACAAAACGTTATGTTTGGCGTAAAAGCAACACAGCTCATCACCCTGAACTCACCATCCCCACTGTCAAACATGGTGGTGGCAGCATCATGGTTTGGGCCTGCTTTTCTTCAGCTGGGGCAGGGAAGATGGTTAAAATTGATGGGAAGATGGATGGAGCCAAATACAGGACCATTCTGGAAGAAAACCTGATGGAGTCTGCAAAAGACCTGAGACTGGGACGGAGATTTGTCTTCCAACAAGACAATGATCCAAACCATAAAGCAAAATCTACAATGGAATGGTTCACAAATAAACATATCCAGGTGTTAGAATGGCCAAGTCAAAGTCCAGACCTGAATCCAATCGAGAATCTGTGGAAAGAACTGAAAACTGCTGTTCACAAACGCTCTCCATCCAACCTCACTGAGCTCGAGCTGTTTTGCAAGGAGGAATGGGCAAAAATGTCAGTCTCTCGATGTGCAAAACTGATAGAGACATACCCCAAGCGACTTACAGCTGTAATCACAGCAAAAGGTGGCACTACAAAGTATTAACTTAAGGGGGCTGAATAATTTTGCACGCCCAATTTTTCAGTTTTTTATTTGTTAAAAAAGTTTGAAATATCCAATAAATTTCGTTCCACTTCATGATTGTGTCCCACTTGTTGTTGATTCTTCACAAAAAATTACAGTTTTATATCTTTATGTTTGAAGCCTGAAATGTGGCAAAAGGTCGAAAAGTTCAAGGTGGCCGAATACTTTCGCAAGGCACTGTAACACTGCCCTGCTGTGACAGAGGCTACGCTAGGCGTCTGGCTGCAACATGTTGAAAGGCTGGACATACAGTACACACGCCAACCAAAGCCTAACAAGACTACCGGCCACACATTTCTGCCCAGTCAGATAAATATGTAGACTATGATTCACAGGGAGTGGGAGAGAATGGAGATGTCACTTTATTAGAGACAGGCCTTCTTTGATCAAAATCGGATGCTATATGTATAACACGAAAGTTATTGAATGTGCTCAGCAAGCTTTAACTGTAGCTAGGCAGTCAATCAGCCTTATGCCTGTGAATGTCCTTTCACTGTCCTTACCTATGCCTGGAACAAACAATTAAATGGAAGAGGGTGGGGGGATGAGGAAGGATAGAGAGAGGGAGAGAAGTAGTAGAAATAGGACTAGTAGTAGTAATAGTAGGACTAATATTAGTAGTAGTAGTAGTAGTAGTAGTAGTAGTAGTAGTAGTAGTAGGACTAATATTAGTAGTAGTAGTAGTAGTAGGACTAATATTAGTAGTAGTAGTAGGACTAATATTATTATTATTAGCAGTAGGACTAATAGTGGTAGTAGTAGTAGTACTAATTATAGCAGTAGTAGTAGTAGAAGGACTAGTAGTAGTACTAGTAGGATTAGTAGTAGTAGTAGGACTAGTAGTAGTCGTAGAAGTATGACTAGCAGTGGTAGGACTACTAGTAGTAGAAGAGTAGTATAACTAGTAGTAGTAGTAATAGTAGTAGTAATAGTAGTAGTAGAAGTAGGACTAGTAGAAGTAGGACTAGTAGTAATAGGACTACTAGTAGTAGTAGTAGAAGTAGGACTAGTAGTAGTAGTAGTAGTAGTAGTAGTAGTAGTAGTAGAACTAATAGAAGTAGTAGGACTAATAGTAGTAGTATAACTAGTAGAAGAGTAGTATAACTAGTAGTAGGACTAGTAGAAGTAGGACTAGTAATAATATGACTACTAGTAGTAGTAGTAGTAGTAATAGTAGTAGTAGTAGTAGTAGTAGAACTAATAGTAGTAGTATAACTAGTAGTAGTAATAGTAGTAGTAGTAGGATTAATACTAGTAGTGGGACTAATATTAGTAGTAGGACTAATAGTAGTAGTAGTAGTAGTAGTAGTAGTAGTAGGACTAATAGTAGTAGTAGTAGAAGTAGGACTAATAGTAGTAGTAGTAGTAGTAGTAGTAGTAGTAGTAGTAGTAGTAGTAGGACTAATAGTAGTAGTAGTAGAAGTAGGACTAATAGTAGTAGTAGTAGAAGTAGGACTAGTAGTAGGACTAGTAGAAGCAGTAGGACTAGTAGTAGGAATAGTAGTAGTAGGAGTAGAAGTAGGACTAGTAGTAGGACTAGTAGTAGTAGTAGTAGTAGTAGAAGTAGGACTAGTAGTAGGACTAGTAGAAGTAGGACTCGTAGTAGGACTCGTAGTAGGACTAGTAGAAGTAGGACTAGTAGAAGTAGTAGGACTAGTAGAAGTAGGACTAGTAGAAGGACTAGTAGTAGGACTAGTAGAAGTAGTAGTAGAAGTAGGACTAGTAGTAGTAGTAGTAGTAGTACAAGTAGAACTAGTAGTAGTAGTAGTAGAAGTAGGACTAGTAGTAGCAGTAGGACTAATAGTAGTAGTAGGACTAGTAGTAGTAGAAGTAGGACTAATAGTAGTTGTAGTAGTAGAAGTAGGACTAGTAGTAGGACTAGTAGTAGTAGAATTAGTAGTAGGAGTAATGTTAGAAGTAGGACTAGTAGTAGTAGTAGGGCTAGTAGTATTAGGACTAGTAGTAGTAGGACTAGTAGAAGTATGACTAGTAGTAGGACTAGTAGAAGTAGGACTAGTAGAAGTAGTAGTAGAAGTAGGACTAGTAGTAGTAGGACAAGTAGGACTAGTAGTAGCAGTAAGACTAATAGTAGTAGTAGGACTAGTAGTAGTAGTAGGACTAATAGCAGTAGTAGTAGTAGTAGTAGAAGTAGGACTAGTAGTAGCAGTAGCACTAATAGTAGTAGTAGTAGTAGTAGTAGTAGGACTAGTAGTAGTAGTAGGACAAATAGTAGTAGTAGAAGGAGGATTAGTAGTAGTAGTAGTTGGACTAGTAGTAGTAGGACTAGTAGTAGAACTAATAGTAGTAGTAGGACTAGTCGTAGTAGAAGTAGGACTAGTAGTAGTAGTAGCAGGATTAATAGTAGTAGTAGAACTAATAGTAGTAGTAGGACTAGTAGTAGTAGTAGTAGGACTAGTAGTAGGACTAATAGTAGTAGTAGTATTTGTAATAGTAGTAGTAGTAGGACTAATAGTAGTAGTATAACTAATAGTAGTAGTAGGACTAATAGTAGTAGTAGTAGTAGGACTAATAGTAGTAGTAGTATTTGTAATAGTAGTAGTAGTAGTAGTGGGACTAATAGTAGTAGTAGTATTTGTAATAGTAGTAGTAGTAGGACTAATAGTAGTAGTAGAACTAATAGTAGTAGTAGTAGGACTAATAGTAGTAATAGTAGTAGTAGGACTAATAGTAGTAATATAACTAATAGTAGTAGTAGGTCTAATAGTAGTAGTAGTAGTAGGACTAATGTTAGAAGTAGGACTAGCAGTAGGACTAATAGTAGTAGTAGAACTAATAGTAGTAGTAGTAGGACTAATAGTAGTAATAGTAGTAGCAGTAGTTGTCGGACTAATAGTAGTAGTAAGACTAATAGTAGTAGTAGTAGTAGTAGGACTAGTAGTAGTAATGTTAGAAGTAGGACTAGCAGTATGACTAATAGTAGTAGCAGTAGTTGTAGGACTAATAGTAGTAATAGTAGTAGCAGTAGTTGTAGGACTAATAGTAGTAGTAAGACTAATAGTAGTAGTAGTAGTAGTAGTAGTAGTAGGACTAATAATAGTAGTAGAACTAATAGTAGTAGTAGGACTAGTAGTAGTAGTAGTAGTAGGAGACGTACTGTGCTTCGCTGAAGGCCTTCAGGACTTCTCTGTCCAGGTAGCTGGATGTGTAGAGCAGGTCTGGGTCACTGTCCATGCTGTGTAGAGGGGGCCTGGGCCGCTCCTCTCCCTCCAACAGACTCTCCAGAAGGGGGAGGTCTATCAGCTGTAGCAGCCTGAACACCGTCTGCTGGCGCCACACCTCGCCCACCACTGAGGAAAACAGGAAGACAAGTCACTATAAGGGCCACTTTACCACACATACACACATCCAAAGTAACAAACACACACTGATAATCATTCAGGGACACATGCCAACATATATTTTCTATGGACACTTACACTGCTGTGAGAGGCCGAGGATGATCATCTGTGGGGTGATGGTTGAGGTGATGTTGAGGTTCTCCAACACGTCCTCTAGTGATTTGTCTGTTTTGACCGGAGAGTGGTTGTTGGAGTACTGGTCCTCTTTACTGAGGACAAACATATTGAGAGAAATCAGTGGACATGATTGGGCCAATCACAGACCTGTTATTACTGGAATTCAAAGTAGCATTTAGAAAATAGTATTTTTCAATCACAGGTGACCAGAATATCTCTACTTAGTGAAAGATGATTTGGTGGGAAAACACATTTAGCAAAACAAATACTCTCTACCAATTTCCTTCCACACTCCTCTTTGGCTTTTGATAGAATCAGTACATTTGACATTTTAAACGCTGTACTTGGTGCAATCATACTTTGCCTCAAGAGTGAGCTTGGTGTGTTTTTATATAAAACTCCTTGGGAGCACAGTTCACCTAAACGTGTGGCTCTGACTTTACAATAACACCCTGTCTCTATCTCTATCTCTATACTCTCTCTCTATCTCTATACTCTCTATCTCTATACTCTCTCTCTATCTCTATACTCTCTCTCTATCTCTATACTCTCTATCTCTATACTCTCTCTCTATCTCTATACTCTCTCTCTATCTCTCTATCTCTATACTCTCTCTCTATCTCTATACTCTCTATCTCTATACTCTCTATCTATCTCTATACTCTCTCTCTATCTCTATACTCTCTATCTCTATACTCTCTCTCTATCTCTATACTCTCTCTCTATCTCTATCTCTATACTATCTCTCTCTATACTCTCTATCTCTATACTCTCTCTCTATACCTCTCTCTCTCTCTATACTCTCTCTCTATCTCTATACTCTCTCTCTATCTCTATACTCTCTCTCTCTACTCTCTTTCTCTACTCTCTTTCTCTCTCTACTCTCTCTCTCTCTCTACTCTACTCAATTCATTTAAATTCAAATCAAGGGGCTTTATTGGCATGGGAAACATATGTTAACATTGCCAAAGCAAGTGAGGTAGATAATATACAAAAGTGAAATAAACAATAAAGATTAACAGTAAACATTACACTCACAGAAGTCCAAAAGAATAAAGACATTATAAATGTCATATTATCTATATATACTTTGTTGTAACAATGCACAAATGGTTAAAGTATAAAAGGGAAAATAAATAAGCATAAATATGGGTTGTATTTACAATGGTGTTTGTTCTTCACTGGTTGACCTTTTCTTGTGGCAGCAGGTCACAAATCTTGCTGCTGTGATGGCACAATGTGGTATTTCACCCAGTGGATATGGGATGTTATCAAAATCAGGTTTGTTTTCGATTTCTTTGTGGATCTGTGTAATCTGAGGGAAATATGTCTCTCTAATATGGTCATACATTGGGCAGGAGGTTAGGAAGTGCAGCTCAGTTTCCACCTCATTTTGTGGGCAGTGTGCACATAGCCTGTCTTCTCTTGAGTGCCAGGTCTGCCTACGGCGGCCTTTCTCAATAGCAAGGCTATGCTCACTGAGTGTGTACATAGTCAAAACTTTCCTTAAGTTTGGGTCAGTCACAGTGGTCAGGTATTCTGCCACTGTGTACTCTCTGTTGAGGGCCAAATAGCATTCTAGTTTCTCTGTTTGTGTTGTTGTTCATTCTTTCCAATGTGTCAAGTAATTATCTTTTTGTTTTCTCATGATTTGGTTGGGTATAATTGTGTTGCTGTCCTGGGGCTCTATGGGGTGTGTTTGTGAACAGAGCCCCAGGACCAGCTTGCTTAGGGGTCTCTTCTCCAGGTTCATCTCTCTGTAGGTGATGGTTTTGTTATGGAAGGTTTGGGAATCACTTCCTTTTAGGTGGTTGTAGAATTTAACGGCTCTTTTCTGGATTTTGATAATTAGCGGGTATCGGCCTAATTCTGCTCTGCATGCATTATTTGGTGTTCTACGTTGTACACTGAGTATATTTTTTGCAGAATTCTGCATAAAGAGTCTCAATTTGGTGTTTGTCCCATTTTGTAAATTCTTGGTTGGTGAGCAACCTCACAACCATAAAGGGCAATGGGTTCTATAACTGATTCAAGTATTTTTTGCCAGATCCTAATTGGTATGTTGAATTTTATGTTCCTTTTGATGCCATGAGGCCCTTCTTGCCTTGTCTCTCAGATCGTTCACAGCTTTGTGGAAGTTACCTGTGGCGCTGTGTGTTTTTTGCCAATTTTAAGCGCACACTTGTTGTTTGTGTACATGGATTTTATAATGTCGTATGTTTTTCCTCCAACACCACTTTCCATCAATTTGTATAGCAGACCCTCATGCCAAATTGAGGCTTTTTTGAAATCAACAAAGCATGAGAAGACTTTGCCTTTGTTTTGGTTCGTTTGTTTGTCAATTAAGGTGTGGGGGGTGAATACGTGGTCTGTCGTACGATCATTTGGTAAAAAGCCAATTTGACATTTGCTCAGTACATTGTTTTCACTGAGGAGATGTACGAGAATGCTGTTAATGATAATGCAGAGGATTTTCCCAAGGTTGCTGTTGACGCATATCCCACGGTAGTTATTGGGGTCAAATTTGTCTTCACTTTTGTGGATTGGGGTGATCAGTCCTTGGTTCTAAATATTTGGGAAGATGCCAGAGCTAAGGATGATGTTAAAGAGTTTTAGTATATCCAAATGGAATGTGTTGTCTGTATATTTGATCATTTCATTGAGGATACCATCAACACCACAGGCCTTTTGGGTTGGATGGTTTTTATTTTGTCCTGTAGTTCATTCGATGGGTGGGTTCTGGTAGTCTTTAATAGTTGATTCTAAGATTTGTATTTGATCATGTATATGTTTTTGCTGTTTGTTCTTTGTTATGGAGTCAAAAAGATTAGAGAAGGGGTTTATCCATACATCTCCATTTTGGATAGATAATTCTTTGTGTTGTTGTTTGTTTAGAGTTTTCCAATTACCCCAGAAGTGGTTAGAGTCTATGGATTCTTAAATTACATTAAGCTGATTTCTTACGTGCTGTTCCTTCTTTTTCCATAGTGTATTTCTGTATTGTTTTAGTGATTCACCATAGTGAAGGCGTAGACTCAGGTTTTCTGGGTCTCTATGTTTTTGGTTGGACAGGTTTCTCAATTTCTTTCTAAGATTTTTGCATTCTTCATCAAACCATTTGTCATTGTTGTTCATTTTCTTTGGTTTACTATTTGAGATTTTTAGATTTGATAAGCTGAGAAGTCAAATATACTGTTAAGATTTTCTACTGCTAAGTTTACACCTTCACTATTACAGTGGAACGTTTTGTCCAGGAAGTTGTCCAAAAGGGATTGAATTTGTTGTTGGCCTAATTGTTGTTTGGCGCCTAGGTGTTCCACACTACATTCCTTCCCTCTATAGCATTTCTTAATATTACTCAGTTCCTTTGGTTTTGATGCCTCATGACTGAGTATTGCTCTGTTCAAGTAGAGTGTGATTTTGCTGTGATCTGATAGGAGTGTCAGTGGGTTGACTGTGAACGCTCTGAGAGACTCTGGGTTGAAGTCAGTGATAAAGTAGTCTACAATACTACTGCCAAGAGATGAGCTATAGGTGTACCTACCATAGGAGTCCCACTCTCTACTCTCTCTCTCTCTCTCTCTTCACTCTCTCTACTCTCTCTCTACACTCTCTCTACTATCTCTCTCGCTACTATCTCTCTACTCTCTCTCTCTACTATCTCTCTCTCTCTTCACTCTCTCTACTCTCTCTCTCTTTCTCTCTACTCTCTCTCTCTCTTTCTTTCTCTACTATCTCTCTCCCTCTCTTTACTCTCTCTCTACTCTCTCTCTACTCTCTCTCTCTCTCCTCTCTACTCTCTCTCTACTCTCTACCTATTCTCTCTCTCTCTCTCTCTCTCTCTATATATATATATATATATACTCACTCTACTCTCTCTCTCTCCTCTCTACTCTCTCTCTACTCTCTACCTATTCTCTCTCTCTCTCTCTCTCTCTATATATATATATATATACTCACTCTACTCTCTCTCTCTCTCTCTCTCTCTATATATATATATATATACTCACTCTACTCTCTCTCTACTCTCTCTCTCTCTCTCTCTCTCTCTCTCTCTCTCTCTCTCTATATATATATACTCACTCTACTCTCTCTCTCTCTCTCTCTCTCTCTCTCTCCTCTCTCTCTCTCTCTCTCTCTCCTCTTCTCTCTCTCTCTCTCCTCTCTCTCTCCTCTCTCTCTCTCTCTCTCTCCTCTCTTCTCTCTCTCTCTCTCTCTCTCCACTCTTTCATCTCAGTGAAACAGATTGAAGGCAGCAGGTTTTCATGGGTACAGTACTGAGCTGTCACTCAGGACCACTTCACATGGTTAGTGGGAGACCAGAGAGCCACCATGGCCAATGGCCATATGATATTATCATCACACCACTTCAGTTCTCCTGTTGATCTCAGTGCAGATCTCAGTCCTCTACACTCTAGTTTCCTTAAGTCATTCT